>NC_135234.1:96603741-96918741 GCF_051348905.1 Ranitomeya variabilis
GAGTTCTTGCAACAAGAAACACAGTCGTGGCTGGGCACAGTAGATCTTGAGGCAGGCAAGGTAGTGAGTGATAACGGAAGGAATTTCATGGCTGCCATCTCCCTTTCCCAACTGAAACACATTCCTTGCCTGGCTCACACCTTAAACCTGGTGGTGCAGTGCTTATTGAAAACTTATCCTGGGTTCTCCGACCTGCTCCTCAAAGTGCGTGCACTTTGCTCACATATCCGACGTTCGCCTGTACACGCCAGCCGTATGCAGACCTATCAGCGGTCTTTGAACCTTCCCCAGCATCGCCTAATCATAGACGTTGCAACAAGGTGGAACTCAACACTGCACATGCTTCAGAGACTGTGCGAACAGAGGCGTGCTGTTATTTATTTGTGGGAGGATACACGGGCAGGCGGTAGGATGGCAGACATGGAGTTGTCAGGTGTGCAGTGGTCTAAGATACAAGACATGTGTCAAGTCCTTCAGTGTTTTGAGGAATGCACACGGCTGGTTAGTGCAGACAACGCCGTAATAAGCATGAGCATCCCCCTAATGCGTCTGCTGATGCAAAGTTTGACGCACATAAAGGAGCAGGCGTCTGCACCAGAGGAAGAGGAAAGCCTTGATGACAGTCAGCCATTGTCTGGTCAGGGCAGTGTACAGGACGAGGTAGCGGGCGAAGAGGAGGTGGAGGACGAGGAGGATGATGGGGATGAGTATATTTTTAATGCCGAACCTTTCCCGGGGGCACAGGAAATTGGTTGCGTGTCACGGCCGGGTTCTGGTTTTTTGAGGGACACAAGTGACGTAGATTTGCCTGCAACTGCCCCTCAACCAATCACAACCGGAGATTTTACAACTGGAACTTTGGCCCACATGGCGGATTATGCCTTACGTATCCTAAAAAGGGACACACGCATTACGAAAATGATGAACGATGACGATTACTGGTTGGCCTGCCTCCTTGATCCACGCTATAAAGGCAAATTGCAAAATATTATGCCACATGAGAACTTGGAACTAATATTAGCAACCAAACAATCAACTCTTGTTGACCGTTTGCTTCAGGCATTCCCAGCACACAGCGCACGTGATCGTTCTCACACGAGCTCCAGGGGGCAGCAGACTAGGAGTGTTAGGGGTGCACACATCAGAAGTGGCGTTGGACAGAGGGGTTTTCTGACCAGGTTGTGGAGTGATTTTGCTATGACCGCAGACAGGACAGGTACTGCTGCATCAATTGAAAGTGACAGGAGACAACATTTGTCCAGTATGGTTACTAACTATTTTTCATCCCTTATCGATGTTCTCCCTCAACCGTCATTCCCATTTGATTACTGGGCCTCCAAATTAGACACCTGGCCAGAATTGGCAGAATATGCATTGCAGGAGCTTGCTTGCCCGGCAGCAAGTGTCCTATCAGAAAGAGTATTCAGTGCTGCAGGTTCAATATTAACCGAAAAAAGGACTCGTCTGGCTACCCAAAATGTTGACGATCTAACATTCATTAAAATGAACCACAACTGGATTTCGAAATCTTTTGCCCCACCTTGCCCGGCCGACACCTAGCTTTCCTATGAAAGGCTCTTGCCTGTGAATTACTTTTCTAATGTCTAATTTGCTGCAGCTGATTGTACAGCATACGACATGTTTACACCTCCCTAAATGGCCAAACTCCCCACACGGGGCCGTGGTATCGCGACTTGGCGCAAGCACCCGTGAGACTGCTGTTTGTCTGAAGAGGTGGGTGTGCTCGCTTTTGGTTGACGGCATTGCTACTGGGTCCCTCATAGTACAATGTAGTGTCTCTGGCGGTGGTGGTGCACACCCAACGTCAGACACACCGTTGTAACATGAGGGGCCCTGGGGCGGTCCCGCCGGCCTCTAGAGAGTTCCCCCCTACCCCAGCTCAAAATGTGCTCTACCACATGCAAAATTATGTCGCACAGCTCCACCAATCTTTAGTCTATTCGCTGACATCATTCAATGTCTGGCACTGACAATACAAATTTGTAGACATCTACGATGCAACTTAAAGTAGTCTGTGTCTGTGTCCTATATTGGCACCATTAAATAGTTACTGCCAAATTACTATGTCAGAAACTCAGCAGATGAGCCCACCCCTGTACCTAAGTATGCCACCTTTTTTTTTGTTTTGGTTGTTTTGCGAGACATTAACATCTATTTATATTTTGGGAGTACTGGGACAGACACTCCTTGCACTACTCCTCCACTCACCACCAAGCTGCCTGTGTATCCATGTAACCGCTGTAAAACTGCCATGAGCCTATTGTTTGTTATTTTAGGCCTTTGAAGCCTGTCTGCGGTCCCTCCTTCCACTAGTCCTCCACTGACCAGACCACTGCTGCCCGTGTACCCCTGGAACCAATTATAAAGTGCCTACAGCCAGCCCATTTTTTTATGTTAGGCCTTTGAAGCCTGTCTGCGGTCCCTCCTTCCACTAGTCCTCCACTGGCCAGACCACTGCTGCCCGTGTACCCCTGGAACCAATTATAAAGTGCCTACAGCCAGCCCATTTTTTTATGTTAGGCCTTTGAAGCCTGTCTGCGGTCCCTCCTTCCACTAGTCCTCCACTGACCAGACCACTGCTGCCCGTGTACCCCTGGAACCAATTATAAAGTGCCTACAGCCAGCCCATTTTCTTATGTTAGGCCTTTGAAGCCTGTCTGCGGTCCCTACTTTAAATACTCCTCCACTGACCACCAAGCTGCCTGCCCGTGTATCCATGTAACCGCTGTAAAACTGCCATGAGCCTATTGTTTGTTATTTTAGGCCTTTGAAGCCTGTCTGCGGTCCCTCCTTCCACTAGTCCTCCACTGACCAGACCACTGCTGCCCGTGTACCCCTGGAACCAATTATAAAGTGCCTACAGCCAGCCCATTTTTTTATGTTAGGCCTTTGAAGCCTGTCTGCGGTCCCTCCTTCCACTAGTCCTCCACTGGCCAGACCACTGCTGCCCGTGTACCCCTGGAACCAATTATAAAGTGCCTACAGCCAGCCCATTTTCTTATGTTAGGCCTTTGAAGCCTGTCTGCGGTCCCTACTTTAAATACTCCTCCACTGACCACCAAGCTGCCTGCCCGTGTATCCATGTAACCGCTGTAAAACTGCCATGAGCCTATTGTTTGTTATTTTAGGCCTTTGAAGCCTGTCTGCGGTCCCTCCTTCCACTAGTCCTCCACTGACCAGACCACTGCTGCCCGTGTACCCCTGGAACCAATTATAAAGTGCCTACAGCCAGCCCATTTTTTTATGTTAGGCCTTTGAAGCCTGTCTGCGGTCCCTCCTTCCACTAGTCCTCCACTGGCCAGACCACTGCTGCCCGTGTACCCCTGGAACCAATTATAAAGTGCCTACAGCCAGCCCATTTTCTTATGTTAGGCCTTTGAAGCCTGTCTGCGGTCCCTACTTTAAATACTCCTCCACTGACCACCAAGCTGCCTGCCCGTGTATCCATGTAACCGCTGTAAAACTGCCATGAGCCTATTGTTTGTTATGTTAGGCCTTTGAAGCCTGTCTGCGGTCCCTACTTTAAATACTCCTCCACTGACCACAATGCTGCCTGGAGTGCCTGCCTGTGTATCCATGTAACCGATGTAAAACTGCCATGACTGCCTACTGTTTGTTATTTTAGGCCTTTGATAGCCTGTCTGCAGCCCCTACTTGCAATACTCCTCCACTGACCACACCAATGCTGCCCGTGTACCCCTGGAACCTATTTAAAAGTTCATAGAGCCTAGTTATATATTTTATTTACTATTAATAAGGCCATGATGGACTACGCTGTACCACGCTACAAGCTAACCAGTCGACACTTCTTTTGCGAGAAAAGCCATCCCAACCCTCCACCAGCATGTAGAAGACCGCATTGTCCATGCACTCTGGCAATCTGTGAGTACAAAGGTGCACCTGACAACAGACGCATGGACCTGTAGGCATGGCCACGGAAGATTACGTGTCCATTACGGCGCAATGGGTTAATGTGGTGGATGCATGGTCCACAGGGGACAGCCTACTAAGTCTGTCTGCAGTCCCTAATTCAAATTGTCCTCCACTGTCTAAATCGGAGCTTCCACCTTCTGGCTTTCGGCCTATAGTATCAGAAATTAAACTGCATTTGGCCTTCAACTTTGGTTAGGGCCTACTAACGGCTTCTGCCCCTCCCTGGTGTTGCCCTCAACTAAATAAAGCTGAGCTTCAACCTTCCGGCTCTCATTAAGTGGTTTAAAAAAAAAAAAATGGTGGTTAGGGCCTACTAACGGCTTCTGCCCCTCCCTGGTGTTGCCCTCAACTAAATAAAGCTGAGCTTCAACCTTCTGCTCCAAATTACCATTTTAAAAAATGCAATAGGCTTTTCCGGCCTACTAAAGGTGTCTGTCTGTGTGCCCCTGCCTGGTGTTGCCCTCAACTAAATAAAGCTGAGCTTCAACCTTCTGCTCCAAATTACCATTTTAAAAAATGCAATAGGCTTTTCCGGCCTACTAAAGGTGTCTGTCTGTGTGCCCCTGCCTGGTGTTGTCCTCAACTAAATAAAGCTGAGCTTCAACCTTCCGGCTCTCATTAAGTGGTTTTAAAAAAAAAAAAGGGTGGTTAGGGCCTACTAACGGCTTCTGCCCCTCCCTGGTGTTGCCCTAAACTAAATAAAGCTGAGCTTCAACCTTCTGCTCCAAATTACCATTTTAAAAAATGCAATAGGCTTTTCCGGCCTACTAAAGGTGTCTGTCTGTGTGCCCCTGCCTGGTGTTGTCCTCAACTAAATAAAGCTGAGCTTCAACCTTCCGGCTCTCATTAAGTGGTTTTAAAAAAAAAAAAATGGTGGTTAGGGCCTACTAACGGCTTCTGCCCCTCCCTGGTGTTGCCCTCAACTAAATAAAGCTGAGCTTCAACCTTCTGCTCCAAATTACCATTTTAAAAAATGCAATAGGCTTTTCCGGCCTACTAAAGGTGTCTGCCCCTCCCTGGTGTTGTCCTCAACTGAACAAAGCTGAGCTTCCACATTCTGGCTTTCACCCTATACTATCAGATATTAAACTGCATTTGGCCTACTAGTGTGGTTAGGCCCTTGAAACAGTGTCTGCTGCTCTTGGGTTTGCTACTCCACTGAACAAAGCAATGCCGCCTGTTTAGTCCTGTTACCAATTTTGAACTGCATGTAGCCTACTTTATTCTTTGGCCCTATATCTGTTTCCTCCTCATCCTGCCCATTGCCCAGCCACTGCTAAATGAGTCTGCTGGTACATTGACCTAGACCACTACATTCCCCTTGTACTCTACACAGCCAGAATCTGACCCTGCTGAAAGTAAGGTTCCCCTTCCCGCATGTTATACCACCTTACACAGGGACAAAGAGGAAGGTGCAGATGAAAGTGCAGGTTCCTTCATCAGGTGGGGGGGCATACTCGTTGGCGACGTCACTGGCACAGGGCCCCTCAGAGTACGCAAAAGTGTCGCTGCTGGTGGGAGGCGCCCCCGCCATGCAAACACACCGCCGTACTTTGAGGGGCCCTGTGCCAGTGGCAATGCGAACGAGTGGGCCCCCCCCTGCTTGCTCAGGATCACAGCACTTGCAACTTTTAAATACTTACCTTTCCCTGCAACACCGCCGTGACGTAGTCCGCATTTCCTGGGCCCACGAAAAACTTGAGCCAGCCCTACTCCCCCCACAACTTTCCCCCAATTCCCTATGCCCAACTATTATTATACAGTTAATTAAGATTGGCAAGCTTCAGAAACAAGAATGGATGTTTTTGGCATTAAAATGGGCACTGTAGGTGTTTTCCTGGCCTCCACTCACTGCCGACTATGCTTCCCCATTGACTTGCATTGGGTTTCGTGTTTCGGTCGATCCCCGACTTTTAGCGATAATCGGCCGACTGCACTCGACTCGACTCTGGACAAAATCGGGTTTCCCAAAACCCTACTCGATCTTAAAAAAATGAAAGTCGCTCAACCCTAGTCATCTATATGAAATGGATCCAGTAAGCAAAAAAACAGATCCTTTTCAAATGGGAAAAAAATGGATGGCTATTTAATGGATCTGTTTTCCATAGACTTCGGTGTTAGAAAGAAGGGATCCAGTTGAAGTCAGTTTTTTTTTTCAGATGGATAAAAAAGTTTTATCTGCACATCTCTCTTTTCAACGAATTGCTGCTGGATCTGCTCTAATGGATGATTACTGAACATGTGAACATACACTGAACAGCCTGAATGATTGAATGTTGTAATTCTCTAGTAGTATTTAATGTGTTACTTATCATGTTGCCCATATAAGTTAAACACACACACATATATATATATATATATATGTAAGTCCGCAAGGACAGGGTCCTCTCCCCTCTGTACCAGTCTGCCATTATAAATTTATTTACTGTAATCGATATCTATAACCCTGTATGTAACCCCTTTTCACATGTACAGCACCATGGAATTAATGGTGCTATATAAATAAATAATAATAATAATAATAATATATACCGTATTTTCCGGCGTATAAGACGACTTTCTAACATCTGTAAATCGCCTCAAAAGTCGGGGGTCATCTTATACGCTGGGTACGGCGTGTGCAGGGAGCGGTCCTGGATGGTTCCCAAGGTCTGAAGGAGAGGAGACTCTCCTTCAGGCCCTGGGATCCATATTCATGTAAAAAAAGAATAAAAATAAAAAATATGGATATACTCACCCCTCCGACGGCTCCTCTCAGCGCTGCAAGTGGTAGCCTCCGTTCCTAAGAATGCATTGAGCATAGGACTGCGATGACGTCGCAGTCGCATTGACGTCATTGCAGGGTCTCCTCTCCTCCAGACCCTGGGAACCATCCGCACCGCACACGCTGTATAAGATGACTGGGCGTATAAGATGACCCTCGTCTTATACGGTGAGTATATCCCAAATTCCATATTTTATATGGAAAAGTTGGGGGTCGTCTTATACGCCCTGTCGTCTTATACAGCAGAAAATACGGTATATAAATATTTGATTATTTTCTCTGATTATTTTATTTGTGTTTTTACTTTGCATATAGAAATCCTTGAAAAAAGCTTCAATGGCCAAACGTTGGAAATACGTTTCTGTATGTTCATAGGTCGGCTGTGAAAATTTTCAGCATACTCATCTACATATGAAAGGTGATATTTTGAGTGCCAAAGGTTGCTATTGAGATTATTATTCCTTCTTAGCACCAACACCTTCATTCAGGAGTGCAAAAATCTCTGACCGTCACTAAACAACCTGAAAATCACAGGCAAAAAGCAAAACTTGAAATGATATTTTGTGCTGCACAAAAGATCATCATTCTCGGCAGCCCATCGTCCTGTGTAAACAGTACCTATGCTGCTGAGAACAATGGCAGCCTATGCACACTGAGCGTTATTATATTGCAGATCATTCAGTGCGCATCTGAAGAGAGGTCTACATGTGAAACACAGGCTAGTTAACTACCTCCGATCAGTAAACGAGTAGCTGATCAGCAGTTGCGTCATGCTGTTGGTCCATTTGGACCTTAAAAATGGTCGTCTTATCTAAGGTACATAATGCATCTTACAACTGTAAAGTTACATAATTGCAGAAGACATACGAGATCCCTTTTGGTGTGCAGCAATTGCAGAAAAGAGTCATTTTCAAATGTTGCAGACAACAATAACTTTTTACAGCTGCCTCGGACTCAACTCATCATAGTCAAGTATAAGTTCGGTATAGTGCAGTATAGATGTTTATGAGTTTTATATTATGGCTCTGATCAAACTTACGGTCCCCATACACATGAGATAACTGCTGTGCAAATGCTTGTTTGGGCGAGAGCCCATGCCAGACCTTCCCGCTTATATCCAGGTAGAAGAAAAGGATTGGACACTGGAAATCGAATCTGCTCACCTTCTCTCCCCAGTATAATTTATTATTAGCCTATCGTGCCACTATCGGTGAGCTTGGCCAACTTTAGTCTAATGTATGTGAGGTCTTTAATCGGAGATAAGGAGTGGTTCCTGGATCTGTGGTCTTACAGAGGCTGCATGGCTGTGGTCCAGCTTCTTTCTCGTGTGATGGTTCTGACAGGGGTTAGAAATATGGTATTCGTCAAAAATTGTCTCCATTTTTGCATTAGCCTCTGAACCAATCACTATATCAGGCTTTGACCCACACACTTTATGCTTGTCGACTTTTTAAACGCTTTTTGATACTTGTTTGAAGCCTCCATTGTGAGTCCAATCATATTGTACTGGAGAAACAGTGCTGTCTGCTATTGCATGTGATGGATCCCGCATATCATAGATGGACGCAATAATGCAGAGATGAAGCAAACCTAATAGTGTTCTACATAATCTATCCACATTCATTTCTTGTATATGTATTGCTATGAGTGCGTTTCTATAACAAGCTTTTAAGAATTTAATGTGAAAAATTTACCTTCATTAATTATAACATGGGAGAGCCATGTTTGATGGAGGTAACAGAGAAATAACATTGTACAGTCTGGTAAATGGAGGCCCCTCTGTAGGAAGGTCAGTCTGCAAGGAAATCACTCGGGTTCACCTATGATGGTTAAATATTAATTTATTTAAGTGCCTCTTCTTTTCTTTTAGAGGCATGGAGCAGCATTTTATGCAAAAGTGAGGCATTAGAGGATGAGATTTCATGACCATCACAAGTTTCTGATAAGGTGACTTTCACATACGTTCTTGGTTTTCCCTGTTAATGTTTTATTCACTTGCTCCATGCAGCTTTGTACTCCAGGCATCTTATTGTTCCTTTGGTTTAAAAGGAACTCCAACTGTTTCAATCTTCAATTCTAGTTACTTTTTTTTTTAAATGGTAGGACAAGATTTAAATATTTTACATTATGATTATGTAGAGTTCACGTTTGTAGGAACTCACTATTGTGAAAACTTGGCTTAGTTTGCAAAACTTTTACACTCTTTGTAACACTTTATACAGTGTTCAGCATAAATGAGTACACCCCAATAGATTTGATGAATAACCTTTAATTTCCTTTCAGAATCAACATTTTCTATGGAATTCCATACTACAAAATACTAGCCCAAATGTAGGCCATTGATTGCAAAAAGATTTGAAATTTCACACACCCAAAAAAGTAATTTTCCTAACAAATTAATTCAAGACCATGTTGTAAAAATGAGTACACCTTAAAGAATTTCTTAGGAGCAAAGCTAACATTTAGTTTACAAGAATAAGGCCACAAGTAATTCTATTTAGTTGTTAAACAGGTGTTGACTATAAGAAAGCATTACTTAACTACAAAAACCTCTTCCCATTGCATGCTGTCAGCAATGGCACCTCATGGAAGAGAAATGTCACAAGACCCGAGAAAGAAAATTATTTCTTTACACAGGAAAGGTGATGGCTATAAAAAGATCAGTAAAACTTTACTTATCAGTCAGGATACTGGAGCAAAAGTGATACAAAAATTAAGCAAAAAAGAAACTGCAACCAACTCACACATCCAGGCTGACAAAGAAAGTTAATACCTAAACAAGATCATCTTCTGATGAGAACGATTGAAGAAAATCAACATGCAAGCTCACTCCAGAACAAGTAGAAAGCCAAAACGGTGTGAGTGTTTCTTGTAACACATTACGGCATACACTGCAGAGGAGGATTGACATGCTGGAGTGTTTTCCACAAAGGAATACTTTCCAAAAGCCAAATGCTTAAAAAAGCCTGCCTACAATTTGTCAAGGCCAATGCTGAAAAGCATGAAGACTACTGCCATTTTATATTTTGACAAAGATAAATGTTTTTTGAACCGATGTCTTCAAAACTGTATGGTGTCACAAAGGTGAGGAGTACAAAGAAAAATGTATGGTGCCTACAGTGAAACATGGCGGTGGCAGTTTGCTTATGTGGGGCTGCCAGGGTGCTGCTGGTGTCAAGCAGCTATGTTTCATTGAATTATGAATTCACAGTTGTTTTGCTCTATATTGAAAGAGAAGTCTCCTTTTTTAGACAAGTGTTCCTGTTCTTTCTAATACAAAGTGGCTGGAGCAATGGCATATAGAACACAGCACAGTCAGCAGAAGATACATGGTTCAGACTTATCACTGTGCTCCCTATTCCACTGCACCGCAAAAAAACTGAAACACTGTGTTCCCTAGAGAAGGCAAGAAGAGGCAAACCAAGGATACCAGGTAGGGTAACTATCCAAGACAAATGAATATTCACTATTAAGTGCTAGGGTGCATGGTCACTTTAAATGCTCCAAACTGTTTTTTTCCAATCAAAATTATTTGTTTTTCATTACTTAGGGAATTTTATGATTTACAAAAGGTTGCGTTCTGATTCAGGACCCTCAACTATAAGCTAGAGCCAAAAAGAGCATCTCTGAATGTAAAGTGTCTGTTACATCTATGCAAACCATAAAAAGTCCATTGAGTTAAAAAGGCAATGAGTAATACTCCATTTTCCCATTGTAGGATTACATTTCTTCGTAGAGGATCCCAAAAGCAAGACATCCTGTAATTAGCTAATCATTGTTGGACCCGTCTAACAAAGAAAACGCTGAAAATCATCAACCTTTTAAAATCACCTGGCAACTGATTAAGAAAGCGTCAACAGATTACATCACTGTAAATCAACTTTTCAATGTTTTTTTTTCCCTTATATTGATTATAATAGAAAGAAAAAAATGTAACACCCATCTGTCTGACATTGGGGTTCCCTGTGATTACACGAAGACTGTCAAATACCTGATGAAAAACAGACTTTTTGAAAATGAATGCACAGAAATTGAAGGTCGTGTCTAAATGAACCCATCAGATCAGTGCTTCTACTTACTATCCTGCACTAGAAGAACGACAAGACATATCTAATTCGTTGCAGTAGGAAACATTCTAATGTCTTACTAATTTTCATAGATGAGCCTCATTGTACCTCTTAGCCACAGCGATACAAGATATTTTAATGAAATCTATGTTTTAGAACAACCTTAGTTCCGCGATGATGATTGGAACTGCTCTGTATCCTCCAATTTCCAATATTTCCTGGTAATGTATTAGTGACCCCACTCAGACTCTGCTTCAATTTCAGAGATTGGTACTAACTTAGCTAATGTTGTGATGCATTACGAAGGAGAGGAGAATATTATTCGCTGTCGTGTATACTACTAGGAGACCTTCAACTTCTGTAAATGATTATAATGGATGCTGTTTTAAGGCTTCCAGAAGTAAAATAAATGTAAAGTAGAACATAATTTTTTCTGCCACATCGGTTCACAACCAATAACAGCACACATGTTTAATGTCTGACGGTTATCATTCTTACCCATCAAGTAACTGCTAATATGCAGATGAAAAGTCATGGAAATAAAGCAAAGTCACATTTTTATCTTAATAAGATGGCATAAATAATCATTCACACATAGCAATGCTGCCAGATATCCAGCAAGGTTCACATGCAGACACATAGTATAGCATAAAATCTTTTATATTGCGCTGTAACTAGCTAGTGCAGATGTTGTGGTCGCACCCGGGCAATGGAGCCTTAGGATTCCCAAGGGAACCTATTATTCCATGTAGATAGGGTGTAGCATAATTTTGAGCTATACACTTCTTTTTGGTGAGATCATGCCTCCTTGATGGACAAGGTACATAAAGCATCAAGAACACATAATATGGTGCAAGTTATGGAGTAAATTGTGTTAGCGTTCTGGCACAATAAGCTTGATAAATCTCCCCCACTGTGGTCATCCAGTCATGAACATTGGCATGGATCTATCAGCTGATCTCCCCCTTAGCGCTATCAGAAATTCTCCAGGTGATTAAAGTCACTATCGCTTAGTACAAAAAGAACAAACAGAGCTCACCAACTTCATCGATGAAATGACTGGACTGAGGATAAGCCATGAGTGACCGTGGGTGCCTGGGATTCCGCTGGTGGAGCACGGCATTATCGGAAGAAAGTGGTCAGAATTCGGCACATCCAAACGGGACATATAAAAGAACCAGTCTCTATTAGAAATCCATTAAAACACCAACCAGTTCTATGACTAAGGGCGATTGCCAGAAACGTGTCAGTTTAATGTCTCACCACTGTCACCAGACATTAATAAAGACTGATTATTTTATAATTCCCGCTTAGATGTGCCGAATTCCTACCACTTTCTTCTAATATCGCTTAGGTTGGAAACAAAACGTCATTTTTTTTAAATTTAGTTCACAATGCAATTTTTGGAGCCAAAATTAGAAGTGACTACATGAAGAAAGTGAAGTATAAGAACTTTATTCATATTTTTAATTCTTGTTTTAATATGTGTAACACGTAATACACTTTCTTGAATTTTGTTAAAGACACAATCTTTCATGAAAAAAAATCAATACATTAACATGATATAGTAGCCAAACCCTTTACAAGTTGTAATTCACTTTGTAACCGCTGGGTGGCCTCACATAAATACATACAGTATAGTATAAACATCTCCCTGCAGAGTATCAGAAAATGATGCTTTGTTTTTTTTAAAGCTGATAATCTTGACCCACACATGTCAGGTTAAATTGAATGAGCGTAAAAAGATTAAAAAAAGGACACAGCTGTATCTGCTTACATATTCAGAATTCAATATGATGAACAAATTACATATTGTCTTGAGCAATTATTTGGCTACATTTATAAAGAATATGGAAGATAAAAGTATAAGAAAGCAAAACCATTAAAATAAATCTATTTCTTACAGGGCAGAAGGGTTCATATTATTTTTCTTGTCGCTTAAATCTTAATAGATTACTTATTATAAAGTGGTTTTGATTAGAAAAGGGTTCATGACACTTAAAATAATTTCCCTTTTACCCCCACATCACTAGCCATCTATTACAGATTCTGTTTATGCATGGCTATAATGCAGTGTCATATAATGTATAATGATGGTTCATGCCGCTAATGAAAAAAATCAAGACGTTAAAAGCCTCATCTGCAAGGCTAGCTTAATCCAATCAAGCGCACATCTGCTGAGTAAAAATGAGCTGTTCCATTGAATTTTATTTTGCCTAATATAAGATTAATTGTCAAAGTACCTCAAGAGGGATAAGATAAAACTCTGGGCAAACATCCCACATGCAGATGTTGTCAGCCTGAAGTGCCATCTTGTGCATGTGCCAACCTCATACTTCAAAGGTTGGTCACTGGGAAAATTATTTTACCGCACAACATCCTCAATCCTCAACGTCCTAAATTGCTACTACTCAATTGTTAGAAGTGTTATTGCATAAATGCAACCTCAAGGAGGGATGGATACATAGAGATTAATCTCTCATTGCAAAAAAAAGGCCAAAAATATTAAATATATATATACGGTATATTAAATATATATATATATATATATATATATATATGTTCAATGCAATATAAAGAGAAAAATGAGCGGCACAGTCCCATCTACTGAAAAAACAGACAGTCACTTCTGTGGGGAAAACCCAGGTTGGGAACCCCTTACTGCATAAACCAGTGCGACCACGGTGCTCCTCATCGGAAAACAAAGGCTGTGTGAAAATGCTGAAGTTGAGAAAAAGCAGAGAGGGCACTCACCGGTCTTCTATAAAATCACTTCTTTATTTTAAACTTGACATCCAGAGTAAAGGCGGCGGCCGGGGGAGAGAGAAGGAGCAGGGATGGACGACGGCCGTTTCGCGCTTGTCCTGCGCTTCTACGGGTCGATTAGTGTTCAGGATTGGCAGCAGTATATAGTGTGCCAGACTGGACACCTCCCACCGCTCAATCCCTCCCACCAACCGGAAACTACACCAAGCACATTATAAAAAACATTAAAAGGACAATTTAAAAACAAATAATATCGGAGTGTACGCATTTACAGAGAGTGCATTACAGCAAAACATTAGTATATTACACAGAAGAATTTCAAAACCGCCGCGCTCAGCGGCGAACCAATCCTGTTTAATTTAATAGAACAGACACTCCTGCGCCACCTATAGGAAGATGGACATATCGACTCTGTCGTTAAAGCCAAGCGGACCCATAGCGCTGCTGCGCAGGATCCACCTGGCCTCACACCTCAAGAGCAGATTGTCCAGATCGCCACCCTGAATGGGCAAAACCACCTTCTCAATACCAGCAAAGGTAAGGCACTCAGTCCTACCTCCATGTTTCTCCCTCATATGGTTGATCAGTCGCGGGACTCCCTTCCCGGACACTACAGACTTACAGTGCTCCCGAAAACGAATGTACATCGGCCGAATGGTTTTACCGATGTAAAAGTACCTACAAGGGCAAAAAACAATATACACCACATGATCGGTCTTACATGTAATGAAATCTTTAACCACATGACTTATGGATCCTATCTGAAGGCATCGATCTAAGAGATGTTGCTGACAACATGGGCAATGGCCGCACCTGAAGTTCCCTTTGAGAGATCCTCCTAATAGCCAATTATTGCTCGGCTTAACCACCCGATTTTTTACTATTTTATCTCGCAATCTAACACTCCTCCTATTGGCTATAAGGGGGCCTCTAGCAGCTATTTCGATTAAATCCTTATCTCTTTCTAACAGGTGCCAATTCTTTTTAACTGCCAATCTAATTTGTTGGTCCATGTTACTAAATTTGAAACAAAAGTTAAATCTCCTGTTATTCTCCTTTTTATGTATTTGGTGTGGGGACGGCTTTTTTTCAATCTTTGTTACTGCCCTCTCGTTTTTAACTCTCGTTAGGGCTGGTGTTAAAACACTCTCCGGGTATCCTCTATTTCTGAATCTTACTCTCGTTTCTTCTGCTTGGTGAATAAAGCCTTCTTCCGTATTATTTACTCTACTGGTCCTCAAAAATTGGCTATATGGCACCGCTCGTTTTGTATGTGGGGGATGATAACTGTTGTAGTGCATGAGTGTGTTCACTGCCACCGGTTTACGGAAAAGGGAAGTGCATACCCTGCCATCTGTGACTTCTACCAAAACGTCTAGAAACTCCAAACGTTCACCCCCAAAGACTGAAGTGAAGGTCATGTTGAGATCATTTGTACCATTTAAGTATGCCACGAATTTATCAAATATTCCCTTAGGGCCATCCCAAATTATTACAATATCATGTACATTCGTTTTCGGGAGCACTGTAAGTCTGTAGTGTCCGGGAAGGGAGTCCCGCGACTGATCAACCATATGAGGGAGAAACATGGAGGTAGGACTGAGTGCCTTACCTTTGCTGGTATTGAGAAGGTGGTTTTGCCCATTCAGGGTGGCGATCTGGACAATCTGCTCTTGAGGTGTGAGGCCAGGTGGATCCTGCGCAGCAGCGCTATGGGTCCGCTTGGCTTTAACGACAGAGTCGATATGTCCATCTTCCTATAGGTGGCGCAGGAGTGTCTGTTCTATTAAATTAAACAGGATTGGTTCGCCGCTGAGCGCGGCGGTTTTGAAATTATTCTGTGTAATATACTAATGTTTTGCTGTAATGCACTCTCTGTAAATGCGTACACTCCGATATTATTTGTTTTTAAATTGTCCTTTTAATGTTTTTTATAATGTGCTTGGTGTAGTTTCCGGTTGGTGGGAGGGATTGAGCGGTGGGAGGTGTCCAGTCTGGCACACTATATACTGCTGCCAATCCTGAACACTAATCGACCCGTAGAAGCGCAGGACAAGCGCGAAACGGCCGTCGTCCATCCCTGCTCCTTCTCTCTCCCCCGGCCGCCGCCTTTACTCTGGATGTCAAGTTTAAAATAAAGAAGTGATTTTATAGAAGACCGGTGAGTGCCCTCTCTGCTTTTTCTCAACTTCAGCATATATATATATGTATTTAATAGATATATATGTATATAAACACACATACATACATACAGACACCTCAACATTGAAATTGCAACGTCAGGAAGGAAAAGTCATGGAATTATGGAAACCACAAGATCGATAGACACATTAATGAAGATTAAATGGTGAATAAATCGAGACACATTTTCAAAACATTTCGATTTATTCAGCATCAAATACGAGCTTGATGTGCAGAAATATGTACACTTACATGCCTTGGCATACTATCAGTGAGATTAAATTGTTTGAGTATAGTTCTGCCATGCTGAATGTGACTCAAATCATCAAGAGCCGCTGCTGGCAGTTCATTTTGTAAGTGCTGACAAATGACATACCAGATGTGCTCAATGGGAGTCAAGTCTGGAGATCATGCAGCAAATGGTAACATGTTTAGGCTGCGCAGGCTGCTAAGAGTAGCACAAGCAACAAGCAGCTTGGCACTGTCATGTTGAAAAATGACTCTTGGGACACTTTGGAGAAATGTTCGTACTACTGGTTCCTCGACCAAATCAATGTGACTACGAGCTGTTAGTGTACCTGTAATGAGGACTAAAGGGGTTGTTTACTATAGTAGCCCACCTCATACCATAATCCCTGTAGTAGGACTGGTGTGACATTTCTTCGTAAATCTCTTTTCATGGCATTCCCCCGTGGTCTCGTTATATTTGAATAGTGGCATATAGTGATCCATTCTGTACTACAAGTGAACTTAGATATTACACACCAAGTCTAAGGCATCAAATTTTGTGTACATAAGCCATCAGAAGGCATTTGCACAACATCGGCCAACAAGCCAGACTTCCAGCAAAAACAATATGCTGTAGGGCAAGATGGTAATGGAGGTTGGAATGGAAGTTTATCTTCATGAGTCCCGCTAATTGGGTGCAATGATAGTATGAGATTGGTTTGGAGACAACGCCATGGAGAGGCTTTTACGGGGGAATGTGAAAGATTCCTAGATGCAGTTTTTCATCTCAACAAGGCCACGCAGACAGCTCACAGTACGATTTATTGGGAACAACATTATACTAGCCTCGTCTTGAATTTCCCAGCCAAATCCGAGCAACTTGGCAAATCAAATTTAGTCAGATTCGCTCATTTCTAGTAAATTAGTATTTTTCACAAAACCATATGCAGCATACTGTGCTTTTAGGCTTGAAACTCTGCTTTTCTGCATTACGTATGTATGGAAGAAAGAGAGATCAAGTTTATTGGAAAGGAGGATGTGGGTGTCAGACATGGAGCACACCACCCATGAATCATTCGTATTATAGCAAGTATGCTTATCTAGATGTTAAGCGGCAGATGATGTGTGCAAATATTGATTTTCAACCATAAATTGAGGATGCTGTAAGCATTACTATAGGAAACTAGAATATTCTTTACATTGCAACATTATGTATTTTATTTATATATATATTTATGTATTTTTTAAGTGGTTTCAAGTAGTGATGTCAGGGTATGCTGCTCAGGCTCCGGTTAGGCATGGAATGCATTTGAAAGGACCTGTAACCAGGTCAAAGTGGGCAGTTTTTACTTATTTTATACACACTGCTCTCCACAATATTCTGCTTTTCTATTCTTTTTTACAGTTCCAGAGATATGGGCCTTTTATAAAAAGGCCCATATTTCTGTACCCATATGGCGAATTAAAAAATAAAAACAGAATACTCTGTGGAGCAATGGGAATAAAATATGAGCAAAAACTGACCACCTTTGACTTGGTGATGGGTCTTCTGTGAAGATCACTATAGTTATGCATAATTTCACATAATGGCCCTGATTCATCAGTACCAGCATGGTTCACGCCAGTTTTGATGACGAGGCGTACTGGTGGCAGACACTTCTGATTCATTAAAAGTAGGATGCCTCTTCATGAATCAGGACCGTCGGAGAAGTAGCGTGCACTTCCGTCTGCGCCTCACCACAAGTCCTACTTCAGTTGTGAACTGGAAAGATATGCTGTGGATAGTCATCAATGGGAGGAGTGGGGGTTGCCACGCCACTCCCCCAATGCCCCCCACTTTGTTTGGTGCTGAGCGAAAACAGTGTGAGAATGTCATACAATTTTAGAAAATCCTTGAGTTGTGCCGAAAATGTGTGACTTTTCAAAGCTTTTCACTCCAGAATGCTGGAATAAAACCTTTGATGAATCAGGGACTGTATTAAAAATGTAAAAATGATAGAGAGATGATGCATCAGAAACACTCAGTGAAGTGACAGTGCGATGTGGGATGTTTCAAATTAAAATTAATAGGGTTTTTGCAGGAGAGGCTTCCAGTGCTCCTGCTCAATTTGAAAGTTTATTACTTCAAGGATATTTCAAGGATTTTCTTCCAGATGGAGAAAACACAATAGAATACAGTCCTAGCAAAGTGGTTGAGATGCTAATATTCTCATTCACACATATTTTTATTTTGAGGCTGGAAATTGGCCTGTTTTGTTTATCAGCTATGTAAATAATGAGGATTTATTGCAGAATTTCCCCTTAGACAAGAATGGGTGGCTAAAATCTACTATACATATCAGTAAGTGAAGATGTTAGAAAAGTTTAAATCAAAAAGAAAAAGTATTTACCAACACCGGTAATTTTTTCTCACCCCTGCGGGGCTTCTATGCTAGACCAGTGCAGTCCGGTCTCTTGACCAGACGCTCCATCCCAAAATCGTTGGTAGTCTGTAGGGAAATATGCAGCAAGGTCTGCGCCATTTTGTGGAAATCTGCCACTACTGACTTTGCTGCTGCAAATTTGCAATGTGAGCGCTCACCCTAAGGCTTTATTCACACATCAGTGTTTTGATCAGTCTCCAAAACACAGAAGAGGTTGCAATTTTTCTATTATCATTTTTCTCCAGAAGCTCCATTTTTGGTTTTGACACACAAATACTGATGCAAAATACTGATCAAATACTGATGTGTGAATAAGCCCTAACGGTATGCTCCTATGATTGCAATACATCCGTAATTTCTAAATGGATTGTTAATTAGATTTCACAAAATCTCATGCACACACTGTGGGACAAACTTGTTGCATGAACTGACCTAAATCCACAGCAGGTCAAATTATGCGGTTTGTGTTGCCAATGATATCTGCAATGAAGGCAGGTTTTGCGAAGTCCAGACTTTCTACTGCGAAAATTCCACAGAGGATACAGCCTGTGACAACGTTCCCTAAGACTTCTGACAGGAGACATACTGTACTGGTGTGCAAGACAAGCAGAATTTTTCTTATGAACGTCTTAATTACCAAGCGTCCTTCTGTAGTCTAATTGTTGACCCAGATTTCTCAATATCTCTCTGAGCAACTGAATTGCTTCTGTTTTGGATCTGACTACTAGATCTGCATTGTTGCATTCACCTATTTGGCTGTGCATGGATAGCCCCAAACTAATTCTTGTTTTCTGCTTCATATTTTATTGCTGTTTGGGGCCTACTAGCTTTCTTCATTCTTCCAATAATGGGTAAATATAGACATCTGAAAAACATGGACCAAAGCGAAAAGAGGAATCTATCATGCAAAGAGCCATACATGTACCTCTTGTAATTATCTTGTTATTAAGCTGTATGGGATTCATGTCTAGTATTCCAGTAGAGTATTTTCAGTATATGAACGCATCCTAACACAAGAAAGCCACTACATGACTTTAGCATCATTTGGACCCTTCACTCAGATCCTATTTTTTGCAGCATGTATGTGTATCATTCATATTCCCACTGGAGGCTCTGTCAAAGACCAAACCCTAAAAATCCTTGTTATTGGGTCCATTTTAAGCCTATTTCTTATACAACTGATTCAGAAGGGTGTTGTGGCTTCTGTTTCAGATACTAATACAAGTGTTCTCCCCACTTGTATATGTCATTCTCATATCTATGGAAGTCATGCCTGGAAACTAGAATTGAGCAAGAGGATTTGGAGGAATATAGTCAAGCTGTAGGAGAATATACAATGAAAAATGAGATTTCCCAGACGTGTGCACCATTTGTGATTCAATACTGCCATCTATTGTTGAGACAAAACCCTGCGGAACAAGAAGAAAGAGGAAGTGTTGCAGGGAGGATGGGTCTAGATGAATCACTGGGTCAGGTGATGCAGTTCCTTGGTATAAGAAGCCAGCATGACAAATAGGAACAGATTTGGCAGCAGGAAAGAGAGAGGTGCAGATGTGCACAAGAGAAGAAGCTGTGGCTAAAGTGACAGGCAGCAGCAGATAGCATATGCCAGCGGAGTGCTGGCTGCTTTTAGACAGGACCTAGATGACACCAGATAAGATTCAAAGCCCCGACTACACCGGTCAAGACCAGAGGACCCGATCTACACCGGTCAAGATTTGAAGTCCAGACTTTGCCAGTCAAAGCCCAAATTCTGGACCTGAGCTGGTCAAGATACCGAATCCTGATGACACCAGTCAAGATCTGGAACCAAGCCCTCTTCTACCCAGATCTGGGAGACAGCCATAGTCAATGAAGCACCAAAGATTCATGAGGAAACTTCGCTTGGGGGTGGACGACTGCAGTGGTGAATGTGAGGTGCAAGTGAGCTGGGCAGTTACTTCCAATACTGATGGACGGTACAGGTGTCAGTTGGGGTTGGTGCAACAGGCAGAGTGAGGATCGTCCAGACCGTAAAAGGCACAGACAGCATTGATAGGCTTTGTCAAAAGGACTTGCGGCCTAACGGCAGAAACCAGACACCCTCGCTAGAGCCTATTATATAAAGGGGATTGTTATAGAGGTACCCCTTAGGATTGTGGCCATTGCTTTCATAAGATATGGGATAAATGTACCGTACTGAAATACCTCTGCAAGAGTTATAATGCTTAGATAATAACTGTGATATTATTGTATGTTGAATATTGTACTCTGTAATTACTCAGTTACCCCTGAATTACTCTTTGTTCAAATCACCCCTTTTCTGTATTCACACCCAGAGAATAAATAGATGAGTTTAATATCCGTCTTGTCCTTGTCTGCGTGTTACATCCTAGCCAACTGCTTTACACAGCTGCTGCGTTTGTAGCAAGTGGTCAATGGATCTCCAACTATTGTATCTGCTGGCATCTCTGTTATCTCTTCTGGTGTCCCAGGAGTTCCAAACCTATGTGTGTATAAGGCTACTTTCACACTAGCGTTAACTGCAATCCGTCACAATGCGTCGTTTTGCAGAAAAAACGCATCCTGCAAAAGTGCTTGCAGGATGCTTTTTTCTCCATTGACTAACATTAGCGACGCATTGCGACGGATTGCCACACTTTGCAACCGTCGTGAGACGGTTGCGCCGTGTTGTGGCGGACCGTCGGGAGGAAAAAACGTTACATGTAACCCCCGCCTCCCCGCACTTCCCCGCACCTCACAATGGGGCAGCGGATGCGCTGGAAAAATGCATCCGCTGCCCCCGTTGTGCGGCGGAGACAACGCTAGCGTCGGTGACCTCGGCCCGACGCACTGCGACGGGCCGAGCCCGACGCTAGTGTGAAAGTAGCCTTACTCTGCAATGTAGGCCCAATAATCAGAAGAGGCACTGGGAATGCTGGCTGGTGGCCTGAAGTTCATAGTGTTCCATGAAGGGCGGCATGGAATATTGAAATGACTCCTGGACCAGGATCCTGCAAGTCATCTTGGCTCGACTCTACTGTTAATTCAAACTGATAGTTAATCATTCAATGAAGAACCCAGTTTAAGAAAAATCCAGAAAAATATCCAATTATAAGGGCTATATAAGAATTGAAAAACATGAGTTATTTCTTCCAGAAATAGCAGGAACCTTGATTATGGATGTACTTGATTGGGACTGAACTACAGTACGTTTTAAATATTAACCAGCTAATTGCTGAAACATAATTTTGTGTCATGAGTTTTAATGACATAGATACAATGGAGTTAGAATATTAGTCGCTTCAGGAAAGTGATTGAAATTAATTCACAGAAAATAGCATCTGTTCCTGTTTTGGTTAATACAGATGGTTCTTAGCAATTATTAAATATACTTCTGAAGAAAAAGCATCAGAGAATAAAGTTATTTTACTAAAGGAGAATGCAGCATCCCAGATAACCGGTTGCTGCATTGATGTTGCCTTCCCTTCGGGGAGGGTGATGTCTCGCTTGGAGTCAAGGGAGATTATTTCTATCAGGTAAGGCACTCACATTCAACACATCTGAATCTAGGCCAGGAGGGGAGCTCAGGACCCAGATTCAGGGGAGCTTCCTTAGACTTGATGTGTCCTGGTCTGGAGGAGGAGTCAGCCAGTTGTAGAGGAGTGAGGAGAGGAGAAGGAAGCCTGGAACTGAGAGCAGACATAGAGGCTGAGCAGTCATGAGGGAGCTGCAGCCTCTGGAAAGAGACGTGAGGAGTTGAATTGTGGAGGAGCTTAGAGGGAAGATGCACAGTGGAGGAAAGGGCTCGGGAGGGGAACAGCGAAAGGACACCTTCAGAGCAAGAGCACAGAAACCGGGTACCGGGAGCCCGAGGTCGTGTTGTTCTCCAGGACGCGCGACAGAACCGGAGGGCATTGGACTATATGTCAATTGCCCACAACAAGCCGGAGGTGAAGCAGTAACCTTAGCGCAAGTAGGAAAGGCTTATAGACCTCACCTAAAAGTGGGATCTCCTATTGCCTCTAAGCCGGCCGGACCACATCTACCCTGCACCTGGTACCCTGGACTGAGGACTGCTACCGTCAGTAAACCAGGTAAAAGACTGCAAACTCTGTGTCCTCCACTTATTTGTCGGCATACACCACCTTTGCCACACACCGTGGGAGCCCTGGGGACATACTTCACCCGTGGGAAGTTATACCATCTAGCTGCCATACCATCACCCCAGAGGACCCTTTTAAGCAGCATCGATCCCACTGACCGAATACCACAGGTGGCATCACGAACAATAGACTTTATTCACAACTATCCTTTAAAGACCTTTCCCCTTTAATTGGGCGCCCAGGGCCACGAACCGGGTTGCAGCGACCGTGACATCCCATTTAAGACCGGACCCGTACCGAGTACCCCACTGCCCTGCCGGAGCAACTCAAGGACAACCACCTATATCATCTATGCGGCAATATTGATTATGTTTCATTGACAGTCCTTACAGAAACTAATATTTCATGTTTTTACCACTTATCACTACAATTTTTTTGTAGCCCCTCAATTATCAATCAAAAAAAATCTGAATGTAGGTTTTTAGCACCATATAACCCCAATAATTTAGATCTTTACTGTTTAAGGGTTTGATAAGATTGCAGTTCCCATGTTATATTTGCAAAAAGGGACACACTAGGCTACACGGATACCTAATAGAGCTTTTATTTTCAGTTTTCTTGCCATTTACGCTCATTCTTTATTTGATTTACTTGAGAGAAACAGCCAATTTAACTTGTAATATAAAATAATGGCATTTTTTTTATAATTTATTGATATCGCTAGTGGTTAATTTCAACATGTGATGGTCCTTTATTACAATATCTGCTGAGGAGCCTGATTACTTTCCGCTTTTGTACCCCTCTAGGCAATAGTTTGCAAGATAGAAATGAATATAAACCATTGTTAAAAAGAGAAAGTCATTGTTTCTGCCAAACTACCGACAGAAACATAAGAAAATGCAATAAAAAACAGGACATTTAGTATTTTTGATATTTAATTGGAAATTACAACTGGGAAATGGGGGCTATTTAGAACTGGCTGTAGCATAGCACACAAAAGCTTTTCTGATTTTATTAGATTTTTTTTTATTAGCATTGGTGTAATGTAATTTAGAGATTAAAACAGGGATCTATTGTTCTTGTGACTGACAAGTCTGTCTTATACATGTCAAGGGTAAATGTGAAGAACAGTTTATGAAAAATATCTGTTGTTAGTATAAAAATTGCAGGAACTGAATGTAAAAGGTAAAATTCTACATTCTATTTACACACAGATGCAGTCACTGCATGTAATGGGGGAGTTTATTCCTAGGGGCGCAAACATTTCAAAAGAAGAAAAAGAATGAACTATTTTGTTTTATTTTCTTATGAGATTGTTCATCCTTAAAGGGAATATGTGAGCAGATTTTGCTATGTAATCTGAGGTCAGAATAAGGTAGGGGTTGAAACACTGAACTGTCCGCTGAGTGCTGTTGTTTACTTAGACTGAAGGATTAATCACTTGGTGGTTTACAATGGTGACACACGGGCAATTATCCGACTTCGCCCTCTCCTGTCATAAGCAGCTCACTGTCTATAGATTATGTACTTAGAGAGCCTGGTGTGGGCGGGGCTAGCTTTCTCAGCTCTGCTGCCTTGCTAAATCTAAAAGCTCTGATTGTGTCAGACTGGCTGCACCCAGTAAACTAAAGTGATACATTACTGGATTCAGTTTCTCTTTGCCTACATCATGCTGCTCTTAGATGAGGTAGGAAATACCTGCTAACAGATTCCCTTTAATAAGTTGCGTTGCTAGCACCAAAGAAGCAGTCCAAAGTGACTCCTGCCCAGAGATCCATCGTCCACGGCATAAGGCTTGAGGTCCAAAGTATGTGTTCAGCCCCAGATCTCTTGGCGAGAGTCACTTTAAACTGTATCAGTGTCACCATGCTGCTGCTGTCTGTCAAGAAAAGAAAAGACTTTTACATGACTAAAACAAATAACTTTTTATTGAGATTACATACATAACACTACATCAAACAGTCAAAACATACAGGATGAAAAATACCAGCAAGCTGTTAATGCATATATAAAAACTGGGATAGGTGCATTCAAAAATGTCAGATTTGCCTATATTTATAATATAACGCTTTCAGCACATTGGAAGATATTAATAAATGTGTAGACAAAAGGAAAACACAAAAAGGAATGAACAATTTCCAAGTGTTGTCAAAAAAGACTACATCTACATCATGTATCAGTTCACACGTATGTGGATGAAAAAGCCAACGTTACTTTATAACATAATGCACCTACTATGCCCGTGTAGTAATCTTGCTTCGTCAGAGTGAAAGGTGGTATTTATTAGTAAATAGCCACACCATCTTATTTTACTTCATGACCTATTTCAAATATTACAGTTGCTTCTCACAAAATTAAAATATCATCAAAAAGTTAATTTATTTCAGTTCTTCTATACAAAAAGTGAAACTCGTATATTATATAGAATCATTACAAACTAAGTGATCTATTTCAAGTGTTTATTTCTGTTAATGTTGATGATTATGGCTTTCAGCCAATGAAAACCCAAAAGTCATTATTTCAGTAAATTAGAATACTTTATAACACCAGCTTGAAAAATTGTTTTAAAATCTGAAATGTTGGCCTACTGAAATGTATGTTCAGTAAATGCACTCAATACTTGGTCGGGGCTCCTTTTGCATCAATTACTGTATCATTGTGGTGTGGCATGGAGGCGATCAGCCTGTGGCACTGCTGAGGTGTTATGGAAGCCCAGGTTGCTTTGATAATGTTTGGAATGACTCTATATAATATGAGTTTCACTTTTTGCATTGAAGAACTGAAATAATTTAACTTTATGATGATATTCTAATTTTGTGAGAAGCACCTGTATATATGTACCCATTTGATTTATTGTTCCTCATGCTAGTGATATAGTTGGATCCTGGGGTAGAGCCAGGGGCAATAGGCTGCAGACTCCTGTGAGCCTGTGTCCTATAAAGGTTAATGCGCTGGCCAGCTCCAGGCACTGTCCTAAGGGTGCATTAAGTGGGCATTATTATGGTGCTTGAACCTCCTAGGTTCAAGCAACATATTGTAATCCGATTTCTTATATTTTCTTCTTCTTCTTCTCCGCGTTTTCCGCAATTAATGCGGCCCGAACCGCTCGGCGCAGAGACCCCGTTCAGGCGGCGTTTCGAAGGCCTCGGTGGGGACAGGTGTGCTATGACTTTTATAGTCGATCCGATATGTAGATTTTATTTAAATCGCATTTAAAAAAAAAAAATTCCCATAGGAAATAATGGAGAACTTTCCATTACCCCCAACTTGACCTTCCAAAGATGGCAGCTATGCAAATGTACGGTGTCCATTTTAGGACATGATCATTTATCAAAGTCAAACATCAGAATAAAGTGACTATGACACCCTCTCGTCCCGTGTGTGAAAAGTAAGTGCCCCCTCGGCCCCGTGTGTGAAAAGTAAGTGCCCCCCCGGCCCCGTGTGTGAAAAGTAAGTGCGCCCCCGGCCCCGGGTGCAAAAGTAAGTGCGCCCCCGGCCCCGTGTGCAAAAGTAAGTGCCCCCCCCGGCCCCGTGTGGAAAAGTAAGTGCCCCCCGGCCCCGTGTGTGAAAAGCAAGTGCCCCCCCCCGGCCCCGTGTGTGAAAAGTAAGTGCCCCCCCGGCCCCGTGTGTGAAAAGTAAGTGCCCCCCCCGGCCCCGTGTGTGAAAAGTAAGTGCGCCCCCGGCCCCGTGTGTGAAAAGTAAGTGCGCCCCCGGCCCCGTGTGGAAAAGTAAGTGCGCCCCCGACCCCGGGTGCAAAAAAAAGTGCGCCCCCGGCCCCGGGTGCAAAAGTAAGTGCGCCCCCGGCCCCGGGTGCAAAAGTAAGTGCGCCCCCGGCCCCGGGTGCAAAAGTAAGTGCGCCCCCGGCCCCGGGTGCAAAAGTAAGTGCGCCCCCGGCCCCGGGTGCAAAAGTAAGTGCGCCCCCGGCCCCGGGTGCAAAAGTAAGTGCGCCCCCGGCCCCGGGTGCAAAAGTAAGTGCGCCCCCGGCCCCGGGTGCAAAAGTAAGTGCGCCCCCGGCCCCGGGTGCAAAATTAAGTGCGCCCCCGGCCCCGGGTGCAAAAGTAAGTGCGCCCCCGGCCCCGGGTGCAAAAGTAAGTTAGCCCCCGGGTGCAAAAGTAAGTGCGCCCCCGGGTGCAAAAGTAAGTGCGCCCCCGGGTGCAAAAGTAAGTGCGCCCCCGGCCCCGGGTGCAAAAGTAAGTGCGCCCCCGGCCCCGGGTGCAAAAGTAAGTGCGCCCCGGGTGCAAAAGTAAGTGCGCCCCCGGCCCCGGGTGCAAAAGTAAGTGCGCCCCCGGCCCCGGGTGCAAAAGTAAGTGCGCCCCCGGCCCCGGGAGCAAAAGTAAGTGCGCCCCCGGCCCCGGGAGCAAAAGTATGTGCGCCCCCGGCCCCGGGTGCAAAAGTCAGTGCGCCCCCGGCCCCGGGTGCAAAAGTCAGTGCGCCCCCGGCCCCGGGTGCAAAAGTAAGTGCGCCCCCGGCCCCGGGTGCAAAAGTAAGTGCGCCCCCGGGCCCCGGGTGCAAAAGTAAGTGCGCCCCCGGCCCCGGGTGCAAAAGTAAGTGCGCCCCCGGCCCCGGGTGCAAAAGTAAGTGCGCCCCCGGCCCCGGGTGCAAAAGTAAGTGCGCCCCCGGCCCCGGGTGCAAAAGTAAGTGCGCCCCCGGCCCCGGGTGCAAAAGTAAGTGCGCCCCCGGCCCCGGGTGCAAAAGTAAGTGCGCCCCCGGCCCCGGGTGCAAAAGTAAGTGCGCCCCCGGCCCCGGGTGCAAAAGTAAGTGCGCCCCCGGCCCCGGGTGCAAAAGTAAGTGCGCCCCCGGCCCCGGGTGCAAAAGTAACTGCGCCCCCGGCGCCGGGTGCAAAAGTAAGTGCGCCCCCGGCCCCGGGTGCAAAAGTAAGTGCGCCCCGGGCCCCGGGTGCAAAAGTAAGTGCGCCCCCGGCCCCGGGTGCAAAAGTAAGTGCGCCCCCGGCCCCGGGTGCAAAAGTAAGTGCGCCCCCGGCCCCGGGTGCAAAAGTAAGTGCGCCCCCGGCCCCGGGTGCAAAAGTAAGTGCGCGCCCGGCCCCGGGTGCAAAAGTGCGCCCCGGTCCCGGGTGTGGAAAAGTGCGCCCCGGGCCCGGGTGTGGAAAAGTAAGTGCTCCCCTGGACCCGGGTGTGGAAAAGTAAGTGGCCCCCCTGGTCCCGTGTGTGAAAAGTGCTGCTGTAAAGCTGGCAGCGGTGTTCAAGCACCATGTATTTCCTTCAGGAAATGCCCATCTAGTTATTATTATTATTCTTCTCCGCGTTTTCCGCAATTAATGCGGCCCGAACCGCTCGGCGCAGAGACCCCGTTCAGGCGGCGTTTCGAAGGCCTCGGTGGGGACAGGTGTGCTATGACTTTTATAGTTGATCCGATATGTAGATTTTATTTAAATCGCATTTAAAAAAAAAAATTTCCCATAGGAAATAATGGCGAACTTTCCATTACCCCCAACTTGACCTTCCAAAGATGGCAGCTATGCAAATGTACGGTGTCCATTTTAGGACATGATCATTTATCAAAGTCAAACATCAGAATAAAGTGACTATGACACCCTCTCGTCCCGTGTGTGAAAAGTAAGTGCCCCCCCGGCCCCGTGTGTGAAAAGTAAGTGCCCCCCCGGCTCCGTGTGTGAAAAGTAAGTGCCCCCCGACCCCGTGTGTGAAAAGTAAGTGCCCCCCCGGCCCCGTGTGTGAAAAGTAAGTGCCCCCCGGCCCCGTGTGTGAAAAGTAAGTGCGCCCCCGGCCCCGTGTGCAAAAGTAAGTGCGCCCCCGGCCCCGTGTGTGAAAAGTAAGTGCCCCCCCGGCCCCGTGTGTGAAAAGTAAGTGCCCCCCCGGCCCCGTGTGTGAAAAGTAAGTGCCCCCCCGGCCCCGTGTGCAAGAGTAAGCGCGCCCCCGGCACCGTGTGCAAAAGTAAGCGCGCCCCCGGCCCCGTGTGCAAAAGTAAGCGCGCCCCCGGCCTCGTGTGCAAAAGTAAGCGCGCCCCCGGCCCCGTGTGCAAAAGTAATGGCGCCCCCGGCCCCGTGTGCAAAAGTAATGGCGCCCCCGGCTCCGTGTGCAAAAGTAACGGCGACCCCGGCCCCGTGTGCAAAAGTAATGGCGCCCCCGGCCCCGTGTGCAAAAGTAATGGCGCCCCCGGCCCCGTGTGCAAAAGTAATGGCGCCCCCGGCCCCGTGTGCAAAAGTAATGGCGCCCCCGGCCCCGTGTGCAAAAGTAATGGCGCCCCCGGCCCCGTGTGCAAAAGTAATGGCGCCCCCGGCCCCGTGTGCAAAAGTAATGGCGCCCCCGGCCCCGTGTGCAAAAGTAAGCACGCCCCCGACCCCGTGTGCAAAAGTAAGCGCGCCCCCGTCCCCGTGTGCAAAAGTAATGGTGCCCCCGGCCCCGTGTGCAAAAGTAAGCGCGCCCTTGGCCCCGTGTGCAAAAGTAAGCGCGCCCCCGGCCCCGTGTGCAAAAGTAATGGCGCCCCCGGCCCCGTGTGCAAAAGTAAGCGCGCCCCCGGCCCCGTGTGCAAAAGTAATGGCACCCCCGGCCCCTTGTGCAAAAGTAATGGCGCCTCCTGCCCCGTGTGCAAAAGTAATGGCGCCCCCGGCCCCGTCTGCCAAAGTAATGGTGCCCCCGGCCCTGTGTGCAAAAGTAATGGCGCCCCGGCCCCGTGTGCAAAAGTAATGGCGCCCCGGCCCCGTGTGCAAAAGTAATGGCGCCCCCGGCCCCGTGTGCAAAAGTAATGGCGCCCCCGGCCCAGTGTGCAAAAGTAAGCGCGCCCCCGTCCCCGTGTGCAAAAGTAAGCGCGCCCCCGTCCCCGTGTGCAAAAGTAAGCGCGCCCCCGTCCCCGTGTGCAAAAGTAAGCGCGCCCCCGGCCCCGTGTGCAAAAGTAAGCGCGCCCCCGGCCCCGTGTGCAAAAGTAATGGCGCCCCGTCCCCGTGTGCAAAAGTAATGGCGCCCCCGGCCCCGTGTGCAAAAGTAATGGCGCCCCCGGCCCCGTGTGCAAAAGTAATGGCGCCCCCGGCCCCGTGTGCAAAAGTAATGGCGCCCCCGCCCCGTGTGCAAAAGTAATGGCGCCCCCGGCCCCGTGTGCAAAAGTAATGGCGCCCCCGGCCCCGTGTGCAAAAGTAAGCGCGCCCCCAGCCCCGTGTGCAAAAGTAAGCGCGCCCCCGGCCCCGTGTGCAAAAGTAATGGCGCCCCGTCCCCGTGTGCAAAAGTAATGGCGCCCCCGGCCCCGTGTGCAAAAGTAATGGCGCCCCCGGCCCCGTGTGCAAAAGTAATGGCGCCCCCGGCCCCGTGTGCAAAAGTAATGGCGCCCCCGGCCCCGTGTGCAAAAGTAAGCGCGCCCCCAGCCCCGTGTGCAAAAGTAAGCGCGCCCTTGGCCCCGTGTGCAAAAGTAAGCGCGCCCCCGGCCTCGTGTGCAAAAGTAAGCGCGCCCCCGGCCCCGTGTGCAAAAGTAAGCGCGCCCCCGGCCCCTTGTGCAAAAGTAATGGCGCCCCCGGCCCCGTGTGCAAAAGTAATGGCGCCCCCGGCCCCGTGTGCAAAAGTAATGGCACCCCCGGCCCCGTGTGCAAAAGTAATGGCGCCCCCGGCCCCGTGTGCAAAAGTAATGGCGCCCCCGGCCCCGTGTGCAAAAGTAATGGCGCCCCCGGCCCCGTGTGCAAAAGTAATGGCGCCCCCGGCCCCGTGTGCAAAAGTAATGGCGCCCCCCGGCCCCGTGTGCAAAAGTAATGGCGCCCCCCGGCCCCGTGTGCAAAAGTAATGGCGCCCCCGGCCCCGTGTGCAAAAGTAATGGCGCCCCCGGCCCCGTGTGCAAAAGTAATGGCGCCCCCGGCCCCGTGTGCAAAAGTAAGCGCGCCCTTGGCCCCGTGTGCAAAAGTGCGCGCCCCCGGCCCCGTGTGCAAAAGTAAGCACGCCCCCGGCCCCGTGTGCAAAAGTAATGGCGCCCTTGGCCCCGTGTGCAAAAGTAAGTGCGCCCCCGGCCCCGTGTGCAAAAGTAAGCGTGCCCCCGGCCCCGTGTGCAAAAGTAAGTGCGCCCCGGTCCCGGGTGTGCAAAAGTAAGTGCTCCCCTGGTGTGTGAAGTGCTGCTGTAAAGCTGGCAGCGCTGTTCAAGCACCATGTATTTCCTTCAGGAAATGCCCATCTAGTTATTAGTTATGGTTGCAATTCTAGCCCTGCCCTCTCTCTGGCAATCCACTACTCCACTGTGTTGATCTACTTGTTACTCCCCTACTATGAGCCACAGTAATACAGCGGATTTGTAAGAGTGGTTTCCAATCTGGTGGGCTTGATTTGTCTACTTACTGAATTGCATGTAATGGCCACCATGTAATAGGACATTTTTATACTATAGGAGGAAAGCCTAGTTTGCCTAAGCTTTGCCCAACAAAATCAGTTGCTTGTTGGGTACTGGCAGTTGGACTCATATCGATCAACTGATTGCCATGGAGGCTCTATATAGAAAGGGGCTGTCACTTCTAAGTCAACCCTTTTGAAGACTATTTACAACTTCATATTATAAAATACATTTTGGCATAACCCATATCATACAAAATATCATTTACTCCAGGTCATAACACCTTTTTTTTGCATACTTCCTCAGGTTTTCAATGAAAACGAAATAGACTGGTTTGTAGCTAAGGTAGTGAGATTGATAGAGCACCATATCTTCATGTGCCAGGGTCAACTGCCTTTATTTCTTATTAATGTGTTTGCTCTCGGACTCTAATGTCAGCAGGGCTGGCGTCATCACCAAGCTAACCTTGGCAGATGTCAGGGGCTGCTGGGCTTGAGTAACATGTTTTATGCTCTTTGTCAAGCTTAAATACTGTATGGTAGACAAGGGGTCCAAATTTAGTCAGCCAAATATCTGAACTTAGCCATGAATGACAGTAAAGTCTTTTTTTTAATTAAAATGCATTACCATAAGAAATCATAGTCGTATCATCCATTTCCTGAGCCATTGGACAATAAGTGTGATTATTACTTTTGTACATTACAGTAAGCAAACCATGAATGTTTCCATTATTTCACATTAGTAATGCCATTTTGATTCATAGGTACGGAGATAAATTTATGAAAAGCTGAAGTACCTGGAGTCCTTTACATGCTTTTATATGGTCTGAAACTTTAGAATGATGGTGCAAATCAATGAAGAACGTCTTCCAAAGTTCTACACTGAGTGGACCTTCCAACCGACATGAGACTGCTCTGGTCTCCTTTACGCTTGTGTAATGTAAGAATAGTAAAAACATCACTTTCAGTTTATCATCAGCCATCATCCATGGTGACCTGCTCCAGGATGTGGCAAACATTGTATGATCTGTGTCATCTGTCCAGAGTGAATTTAGATTTGGTTGGAAATATCTTTCAGGGTTCTGGACATAGTCATAAAGAGGAATTCTGTGTTTTCTTTTCAGTGGAGAGTCTGTGTTCATCAATCCCTCGTAATCACTACATTACATTTTATTGAATCATCAACCTCAATAGGCCTGTGACAGGTACAAAGGGGCCTTCCCTATGTCTAGAAGAAAGAAGGTTTAATCATAATCACAGATGCAGATTCTTTACTGTAAGAGCAGTGAGACTGTGGAACTCTCTGCCACAGGACGCTGTAATAGTTGATCCACTACTGAAACTAAAGAAGTCTGGATGCCTTTCTTGATAAATATAATACTAAAGGTTATGGGAACTAGATTCTGTGATGGGCTAGTCTGATAGCCGTATGTGGAATCATTTTTTTCCCTTAGATGAAGCTATTAATTGCTGCCCCATGGTGTTTTGAATTCCTCTGGATCAACATGTTAGGCTATAGGTTGAACTCGATGGACATAGTTTTTCAGATTGAAGGTAAACCTATGAAACTAAAACTATGAAGCAGTGAAAAAAAGTATTTGCTACATTGGCAATGACATAGGAAGTTGGAAGCTAGGCATGGTGGGTGACCCAGGCGCTTGGTGATGAGAGGGTTCCAATAATCCACCCTTTCTTGGCTGTGGTATTTAGATGCATGGCTAGCTTAACAAAATAAATACTTGTCTTTTGTGAATATCCAAAAAAGCTTTCCCGAAGGGGGAAGAAAACTTGTTATACCACCTATTAGAATTAGGCACCTGATAAATCAATGCCCAAATCTTTAACTCCCTTGCCACATGACCATGGATGTTAGCGAAACCAGACACCCCATCTGCATACAGCTGTTTTTGGGGGTACTTGTCAGTACAGCGCAGGTGTGGGTGGCTTTACTAATATGTCTGCTGATGTTGCAAGGCTAGCTAAACAGTCAGACACTGACTTACATGGTGTCTATCTACCTCTGATAGTTGTCATTAGCTCTCTCATTGTGGGAATAGCAACTTTGCATATTTTTTCCCACAGAGATTTGCTAACAAGACTTTATACACAACTAGTCCCTTTAACCCATTAATGACCTATGACATTCATTTTCATCATTGATCACCAAGGAAAGTCTAAAGTCGGCTCAGGAGCTGAGCTGGCTTCATACCAGATATGCTACATAGCTGACTTCGGCCTATAACTGCAGCGATGGGAGCTAGCTCCGATTATTGCCGTTTAACCATTTAAATGCTGCGGTCAATCTCTTTCAGTGACACTTAAATTAAATAAATGCACACATGCACCATCTCCCACTGACACCACATGACATCATCATGTGTAAACGCTGGGTTAAATGTCGGCCGGGGGCATGCTGAAGGTCAACATAACCTGCTATTTTAGTCCTCTTGTGTAGTTCAGCCACAGTATGTGCTTCGTAGGAGAATGGTAAATTCTCTACATACTGCAGTACAGTAATATTGCAGTATACAGTATATGCGATCAAACAATTGAAAGTTCCTCTAAAGCAACTAACAAGTAAAGAAAAAAAGGAAATTAAAATATTTTTCAAAAATATTAAAACATAAAAATCTATATATTTTCTAATTACCCTTCTTTTCTCTCTTTTAAAAAATAAAGAAATTATAAAAATTAAAAAAATCAAACACATTTGATATCATCGTGTAAAAAAAAAGTTTGATCAAAGTATAAATATATGTAAAACTGTATGCTAAATGCCCAAATGCTGAAAGGAAAAGAAAAATGAAAACTCCAGAATTTACATGTTTAGCAATCAAATTGTCACGTGGACCCCAAAATGGTATCAATAAAATGATCAGCTCAGGTCGCAAAAAAAGGCCTCATATAGCTTTGAGGATGCAAAAATAAAAAAGTTAGTGTTCTCTGAAAACAGCGACACAAACTGTACGTTTACAAATTTCAGATTTTTTTTCCTCCACTAAAATAACAAAAGAAAACTGGACAAGTTTTGCATATCTGTAATTGTGCTGACCTAGAAAATCATGTCGCCTGGACATTTTTATGACAAAATGAATGCCGGTAAAAAAACCAAAAAAACCTAAAACTATGGCAGAATTGGGATTTTTGTTCGCAATATCAATGAAGTCATGGCCAAGGCTTCTTTACTGTTCTTTGTACTTTATTAGACTGTCAAGAATACTCTCCTGGTATAAATGATTTATCAGTACAGTTGATTTTGTGCAGTATAATTATACCAAATTAAATAAGAACGCCGCCGACTAAACACTACTGTAAATAATGACTTTCATTATGTCATGTTCAGCCTCGGCGGTCCTATAATTACCTTATGTAAAAACTTAATTGTGCACAAATTATTGCAAAAAGAAGCAAAGTCTAATACATGAGGATGCTGATCAATGACAGATCTTTTATTCTTCCACTTTATTTTCCTTCAATCTCTCGGAAAATGCTAAAAGTCCTGATGTCATTACGAGAAAAGATGTCAGGTACAACACGTATTCTCAGCAGACGCCAGACAGGGATTTGGATTAAGCACTCCTGCATAGTCATATTTTTCTCTCTATGTCGTATGTAGATTTTGGCCTTTCTATCAGAACGGTAATGGTGTACTCAATTTACAAGAGCATGGAAGCTAGGGATATCACATTAACCTACCGGTGATAAAGTATTTATCAATCTCATTATCAGTCTGGCGGAATTATATAAATTCATCTCCGTTTCCTATGGCGTGCTCCCTTTCTAAATGGTTTATTTGCTCCAAACTAGAGGAATTGTACTTTATTTCACTTGTACATCAATGAAACTGTTCATAAATTATTCAAAAAGTGCAACCAACATGGGAGAAAGTAGCCAGTTCTGCATGTATTTGTCTGACATACTATGAAACCATCCGATACATAACTTAAAGGTCAATCCAATTGCCTAACATGTATGCCTAACACACCTGTAACTTTAAGGCCATGGTCACACCAGCAGATATTCTCTCATCCGAGAGAATCGCACTGATTGTGCTACACACAATCTGATCAGACTCTGTCCAGAGTGTGATCAAAGTGTGATCCGATTTCATCCAAGTGCAGTCCAATGTTTTCCATGGACTCATTAACTTGCGAAGCCGAGTGCGATCCAAATATCAGATGCAAATCGGACTCTCTCCTAGAGAAAAATCGGACATGAGAACGGCCCCATAGAATAACATTGGTTCGAGAGCAATCCGATGTTTTGTAGGGTCATACTCAGACGGAAAACATGGTAATCTGCATGAGCCATTATTGGTAGTAACATGCTACATGAGTGATCTCATTATGGGAGCCAATGGCAGACATATGCAATAATATAAGAATATCATTGTTTGGGGGTTCGAATGCATGTTTCAAACAGTTTCATTGGCGTAATGGCCAAATCTGGTGTGAACATAGGCTTGTAATAATAAACAGAGGATTGGAAGAAGGTAATTATGTGGCCTTAGAATTATCTTCAAAACAAATCGATGTAAATACTTTTATTCCCAAAAAAGACTAAACGTATTCTAGGAGTAATCTCTTTATTTGGAAACTTCAAGGGTATGTTCCCACGGTCAGTAAGTGCTGTGGGTTGGACACTGCGTACATCCACAGCGTCCAACCCGCAGCCACCAGATGTTACAGCATAGTGGATGGGATTTCAAGAAACCTCATGTTCACTATACGTGCACCAGCCGCCGTGACTTACCTGTGGAGATGCACATGCGGCGCATCTTTCCAGACTGCAGCATGCCTATTTATCTTGCGGAGACACGAGTCTCCGCAAGATAAATTTCACCCGTGCAATGTATTGGGCTCTGTGATTCCTCATGGTTCAATGAACACATGGGGATTCACCTGCATTAGCTGTCAGCGCTTTGAACGCAGTGGACATGACATGTGCTACATCCAAAGCGCTGCCTAATAATGAACGTGTGTACATACCCTCATAGCATCGGGCAGGTTTACATATGAACACTGCTGCAGAATATTTGTTTGCACTGGTGTGCCAAATGGCCAATCCCTGATTGTAGGCTGTCTGTCTCATTGGTATTACCGCACCTGTGCAGTTGCCATCTTTACTTGGACCTGCTGCACCATGATAGTGCATTTGATTCAAGGCCTAGACAGGTAAGCACCTTTGCCTGTTTTTTTCTTTCCAGAATAGTGGAGGTTTTTCTTCTTTTTCCTCCTTTTGAGGATTACATTTGAATGACTGAGATAAGAATACAACATTTATACCATAATACAATTTTTATTGTGCATCAATTTTTAAAACACAGAATTATTTTTTATTAAAGAAAAGGTTGCATATTCTCAGAAATGATAATCCTCATTTACATACAGATTATAATCTGTACCCCACTGCCAGTCTCTCTCACTCCCATGAACCCATGTTAGGCAATGTCATGTAGACAAACATGTATTAGAAAGGCAAGTGACATATTCATCTATAGCAGAAAGGTGACTTGATGACACATGGGTAAAGCATCACTAAGGCCGAGAACGAATGGGAGAGACAGAGACCAATGACAAAAGAAACAACAGAAACAAATTCCAATTTGTGAAGCTCTGTTTTTAATTCACTACCAACCAACCAGTTAGAAAATCGTTGAATATTTTTCAAAATTCCCTACTTAATTTTTTTTTCACTTAGTACTATGAAATTGCTATTTTTTTAAGTTATAAAATGTTCTATAATATATGATTATGTTGTCCATCATGTCAGGTCTGCTCTGACAATATGCTATTTCTAGCAATTTCCAGAAGATCAGTTCTTAGTAACAGAGGAAGAAAAAGGGAATAAAAAAAAATAAATAAAATTAGAAATAAAACAAAAATTAATAAATAAGCAGTAGTGTAGGATGTTCAGAGGCAGCAGTGAAACCTGAAGTCTGGGGCCCCAAAGTTCACATAAGAAAGCATCAATATTTTAAATGGTACATGGTAGGTGAGGGTCTTCCTTATATTCTTTTCTGTTAACAACATGAATTCCAAATCATCTTCTAGGGACTCGGAGATGTCCTGAGTGTCAGACTCGATCTTTGGATTCTTAACACCTTCCTCTGCTTCATCCACCTCAAATTTTTTAGTTTTCTTTTTATTTTGGTTTGAAGAAATTTAAATCATCCAGATCATCTGATGCACTTTTTTTTTACCTGAAAGACTCTTCATCAAGGTCAAAATCCTTCTCTTCCACAGGGTCTGGTTCTACTTCTTTCGTTTCAAGAACCTGTGTGTTCTCCATGGGCTATTCACCTCCTTCTTTATCCAACATGAAGGGCTTTTTCTTCTTCTTTTTCTTTCTGGTCAAGGTAGCATTGAATATAATTTCGTCTCCGGACATGATGGCGTCGATGAGCTGCAGTACAAAGATAGGCAGTCTGTACATTCGTTGTGCTGTCCTCACTTAGATGAGGGTTTTATATGTTTTGAATTGAGGCCCAGAAAGTTAAAGTTGCGTTTATGTAAATAGGCCTAAGGTAGAGAAATAGTACATTCTGTAAATCTACCTTGGATAAAAAGAAGCATGAGGAGATCTTGGCAATGGCTACTGAGCTGTCTTCTGGCAGTGGAACAGTATGAGGAGTTCACGGGAACAGTTACACCGGGCATTAACATCTATGGGGGCTTAAAATTTTACTAATCCCATTCCGCTCCCCCGATTAAATAATCGGTGCCTTCAAGTGCCGATTCCTCTCAGTGTGATGCAGTGAGTGCACCCTATGCAGAGCGCTAATGGTTTGGCATCATTTTCTGCTCTACAATATCAGTGACCAATATTACGAAACTCAGTATAATGAAGGTAGCTTTGTCATCTCACTCACTGCCTATGCAGAGCTCATCAACAAACTTATCTTGACTGCTGAGCTCTACATAGGCAGAAACTGAGATAATTAAATGCTTTGTTCATTCATTATTAAGAGCTGCTTGTACATTTTACACTTTTTATAACACTAATTAGGGTTAGTTCTAGATATATAAGGATTAGTTAAAGGGTGGGCTTAGGTTTAAGCCTAGAGTTAGGGAAAGACTCCTGGCTAGAGTTGGGGATAACGTTAGGGATGAGACTAGACAATTGTTAAATAAAAAATGCAATAAGTTAGGAAAATCCAGCCAATATGAACAGCTATTGACTTTATATTAGAAATTGTTACCAGATTCACCACACAAAAACAATCTAGAAAAGTGTGGTGAAGCACGTATAATACGGCCTGTAAATTATTACCTAAAATCAAGCCTAATAAAAGCTGCCAGTATACACTCAGCTAGAAATAAAAGTGGAGGGAAGTGGGAGAGGAATCAATCTTTTGATACATACATCACAGTAACATTTATGGCCCAGACACTGCAAATTGGAAGGGAGAATGCAAGAAAATTCATCACTGATTGTGACATCCGTAAAACAGTATATCTGACAGCAAGGAAGAATAAAAGACATACTTTAGATAAAAAAAGTGTAACGTTTCTGGGTGCAATGAGCATCTGTACTTATCTAACCATAAGGGATCGGATATTCTTTCCTCGAGACCTTTTAAACAGAAAATATCTAACGTTACCTGGTGAAATATAAAAGAAATCATTTGTTTCCTGAGAAACAATAAACGGAAAGTGAATTATCTTCTAGTTTCTAGACCCTTTGTAGATTTTTATGTGCCCAAAATTGCAGTTAAAGTTATTTTCATTCACTTGAAAAATAAGGCAGAAATATTAGAAGGTATTATGTTGCTTGTAAAGTGGTTTAGGCTTGTCTGAGATATGCTAAGACAAATAAATTACAATTCCAAATATGGTGATATAATCAAAAATATTATGAATAATCCATAAAAAAATTACCAAAAATATAGAAAAGCAGGTATCACAGAGAAGAATACATAAAGAAAGAGGTTGAAGAAGCTGAATCTCTTGTTTGTTTTTTTAGATATCATTTTGCTATGTTTTTGCATTAGCTTGTTCTAGAAGCGGTAGCCGAACATGCACAGTGGTTACAAGCTCTTTCCAATAGAGCTTGTAACCACCGCAATGAAGTTGTCTGGAATTACTGGAGTGCTTCTTAGATCACAATTCCTACCAAATTCTTCCATCAGGTGGCGCTATAGAGTTCAAGTCCTAAATCGTTGAGCACAGAGTTCGAGCCAGTGGTGCAACTACGGTATGTCATTGATCTAGACTGTCAATCAAGTAGTAGCACTCTGCCAGCCAAGCAAAGAGGAAGCCGGGAAGATGGGAAACAGTGTGCTCCTTCTGAAGATGATTTGACAACCCCATTATGGTTGACATAATCAGATAGCTGTTGGCTCAAAGCTTTTTGTCATGAAAGCTATCTTTTACAATGTCTTATACTCAAGCCTGCTTGGCTCCACTTATCATGCATGTGTTCATTATAGGGCAACCTTTTGTCAGACTTAAACTCCAGGAAGAACAACAGGATTGGGGGTTTAACATTTTAAATGTTCAATCCTTCTCTGCTTGGCTTAATTTACATGGGAAGAGTTTGATGGTCCCCATACAAATATGGTTGGCTGATCCTGCCAAGATCAGCGGGTTCATAAAATAGTCTAATACAGTGTTCTCCAGCTCCAGTCCTCAATAGCCACCATCAAGTCAGGTTTTCGGGATTTCATTAGTATTGCTCAGGTGATAATTGCATCACTTGGACAGGCAAGAATTCCAGCACCTGTGCAATATTAAGGAAATCCTGAAAACATGATCTGTTGGTGGCTCTCGAGAAGCAGAGTTGGGGAACACTGGTTATTTGGAGGGCATTTAGCTTTTGCCAGCTAACTTCATACTTGGAGCATTAGTATTAGCACATAAAGCTTTGATGTTTAGGAAGCATATTCAAACCCTGTTGAGTCAACCAAAGGTATACTCATAAAAGATATCATGACATATATCCTAAGGCTTGGAATATATAAATAGCAATATCAGAAATCACATTCTAACCTCTAATTTGATCCCACTGGTTTTTATGATAGTACTTGAAAGATTTTGTGGCATCCGTGATGATAAATATGAATGAAGTGTCCATGTGAAAAATACCGTGGAAAAGTATCACATCAAGTTCACACAGAGCCCAAGGCCCATTGAATGCCTAATCAAATAAAAATTCATGTGAAAGATTAAAAGTAGTGAATATCTATCGAGCATGTTATTAGATTTCACATTCCAGGACCCAGAACATTCTTCATTTATACTGTATGGTTAAAACTCAATGTAGAAAATGATAACTTGAAAAGAGTTGAAAATGTACTGCCAAGCTAAGACTTAACACAATCTCTTCTAGGTGATTGCTCAGGGACCACTTATATCCTTTGTGTATAGGTTTTGTAATTGCTTGAAATCCACTCAATAAAAGATCTGGAGTTTTGTCTTTAGGCTCGTCAGTCCCTTGGGTTCAGAACATTTATATAAGACTTAAGAAAACTCCGTCAGGAATTCAAGGCCATCAGATCAACATTTTTAGCTAAATTGAAGCCTACTTTACATATCTCTTGAGGACATTTTGTATGTTATTTTGTTCCTTAGTTTTATTAATAAGTGATACATTTACACTTGTTGATCACCTCAAACTTTAGTCTCCTCCTGAGAAATCAAAAATGTAACCAGAAGTATTACCAACAATTACAACTTCAGTTACCTTTTAGCTACTCATGTTTCTTTCTAATATAAATGAGAAAAGTGTTTGATAATTTCATACTCGCAGCTTATGTGACAATAGCATTTCCATAAAGTTTCCATTTCCATAAAGTTCGATTTAATTTTCAATTCTGAAGAATGTCCTTACTTCTACATATATATCCAGTCATGACTGAAAGTGTTGGCACCCTTGAAATTGTTCCAGGAAATGATTAATTTCTCCCAGAATATTATTGCAATTACAAGTTTTGTTATACATGTTTATTTCCTTTGTATGTATTGGAACAACACAAAAAACAGTAAAAAAGGCAAATTGGACATAATTTCATACACAACCCCCAAAATGATCAGGACAAAATTGTTGGCACCTTTCTAAAATTTGGGGTAAACAACTTTGTTTCAAGTATGTGATGCTCCTTCAAACTCACCTGTGGCAAATCACAGGTGTGGGCAATCACATCACACCTTAAACCAGGTAAAAAGGACAGACCCTGACTCAATCTTTGCATTGTGTGTCTGTGCCACACTAAGCATGGAGAACAGAAAGAGAAGAGAACTGTCTGAGGATTTGAGAACCAAAATTGTTGAAAAATATAACTCTTAGGGTACCGTTACACTAAACGACTTACCAACGATCACGACCAGCGATGCGATCGTTGGTAAGTCGTTTTGTGGTCGCTGGGGAGCTGTCACACAGACAGCTCTCTCCAGCGTCCAACGATCAGGGGAACGACTTCGGCATCGTTGAAACTGTCTTCAACGATGCCGAAGTCCCCCTGCAGCTCCCGGGTAACCAGGGTAAACATCGGGTTACTAAGCACAGGAACGCGCTTAGTAACCCGATATTTACCCTGGTTACCATTGTAAAAGTAAAAAAAAACACTACATACTCACCTTCTGATGTCTGTCACGTCCCCCGCCGTCCACAGGGTTACGCGCTGCTGCCGAGAGCTTCCTGCACTGACTGAATGTGTCAGCGCTGGCAGCAGCGGTGACGTCACCACTGTGCTCTGCTTTACGGCCGACCGGCGCTGACACATTCAGTGCAGGGAAGCCGCCGGCGAGGGACGTGACAGACATCAGAAGGTGAGTATGTAGTGTTTTTTTTTTACTTTTACAATGGTAACCAGGGTAAATATCGGGTTACTAAGTGCGGCCCTGCGCTTAGTAACCCGATATTTACCCTGGTTACAAGTGAACACATCGCTGAATCGGTGTCACACACACTGATCCAGCGATGACAGTGGGTGATCAGCGACGAAATAAAGTTCTGGACTTCTAGCTCCGACCAGCGATATCACAGCGGGATCCAGATCGCTGCTGCGTGTCAAACACAATGAGATCGCTATCCAGGACGCTGCAACGTCACGGATCGTCATCGTTCTCGCTGCAAAGTCGTTTAGTGTGACGGTACCTTTAAGGTTACAAGGTCATCTCAAGAAATCTTGTAAATCCTTTGTCCATGGTGCACAACATATTCAAGATGTTTACAACTCATGGCACTGTAGCTAATCTCCTTGGACATGGATGGCAGACAAAAAAATTGATAAACAGTTTGAATGCAGGATAGTCTAGATGGTGGATAAGGAGCCACAATCAAGTTTTGAAGAATTCAAGCTGTCCTGCAGGCTCAGGGTGCACATTGCCATCTGTCGAGATTTCACCTCGGTGTATGGATGCCCAAAAAGGATACATTCTGACCAAAGCACCTGCTTTCATGGTCAAGTGATGAAGGCACTCCATCATCCGTATTGGATTGAAAAGTCCAGGATGACACCTGATCATCCACAGGGGAACGGAGCCTGCGAAAGTTTCAACCAGACACTGATTGAAATGTTGAGAACATTGGAGGAAGACACGAAGGTCCGTTGGCCCTAGTATGCAGCCAAGTTAGTCTGGGTGTACAATAACCGAGTTCACAGTAAAACCGGATACACACCCTACACCTTGTTGTTCGGCATAAGGGGAAGCGAGATTACCGAACTGGAGTTGGACCCAGAGGAGGACTACCCACAGACGGGGGTGTCCACCTGGGTCCGTGAACATCGACATCGCTTGCAGACTCTGCATCCACTAGTACAGACCAAGTTTTGGGAGCTAAAGCACCATGAGACGAAGCCCCTGCGAGGGACAGCTCTCAAGGCGGGGAACCGAGTATTGGGCTGGGACAAGCAACGTCGAGACAAGCTAGAGCATCAATGCGAACAAACCCCGTACCGGGTGAAATGCCGAATTGGGCCTGATGGACCCTTCTATGAAGTCACTGAGCATGATACGTCCTTGTCTGTTGCGAGATCCCAAAATAGAAGAAAGAGCGCCAAGTGTTCCCGAAGTGTCCACTCCAGCGACCTTTGATGGTGAAGAGGAAGAAGAACCTGCCCCACCCTCTGATTTGGGTGATCTGCTACCCACTGGCTCAGGGGAAGTGTGAGAACCTGAGATTCCCAATATGGCTGCTCCATTGAACCCGGATGCGTCCCCGTCCTCAATTGTCCAACCTGACTCGACCACCCAACCTGACTTACGCCACACATAACGAACGACAGCTGGAATACCTCCCAATCGTTATGAACAAGACCAATTTATTTGGCAGCGGATCATTCAAGAGATGGAGGAGTGTCAACACTTACTGCAAGAACTCTCAAATCGGTGCTTCAAATCAATTACACCTGGCACATGATTGCTAATTCATATCTATTGCACTTTATAGGGAATATGAATATGACAAATTCACTATATTGCACTTTACTTTGACACTGTAAATGCATAACTGTCAAGTACTTTTGCACTTTACTATCTATATTGATGTATAATGGATGTAGCTATAAAAACCTTGTAATATCTCATATCTATCTATCTATCTATCTATCTATCTATTCTCTATCTTTGCACATCTAACACCTAAACATCTGTAATTTCTATTCCGCTTTCTATTCTGGTACATGTCACACAGAGAGTGCACACAGAAGTCACACTTTATGGAAATCCATCTGCGGGGTGTATCGACATCCGTGCTGCCGGGAAAAAATTGGACAAGTCCATGTGTAGGTCAGACACACAGTCCTTGTGAACACGTGGACATGTGCACTGCCCCATAGAATATAATGGGTGTGCGTGTGTAGGAGTCTCCGGTACATGTGACACCACACGTACTGGAAATACTGTCATGTGAGGGGGACTAATGGCTTGGATGATTGCAAAAATTACAATACCACTGCAATCCAGAAATATTTCAGCATATTGTACCTGCAATTAAATAAGACCAGCTAACTATAGAAAACATGAACAAAAATTGTTTTTGCATTTTGCAAATGTTTTAAAACACTTCCAAAAGTCCCACATTTTCCCATTCTGTAACCAAAAAATAAATAAATAAAAATATTTTGCTGCATCCATAAAACTTTTAAAATATCACAATCTTTATCCTGCACACAGGAAATTTAAAAATATAAAAATGAAAATCTGAGAATTTTAGTTTCATCCCCACCCTCAAAAAAATGGAGTAAAATTTGAAATGAAGGGGAAATTAAATGGGGCTATTCAAAAATACTCCTCACAAAAAAAATATGTTGACAGGAAAATTAGAAAGTTTTATATCTAAAATGAAAATAAAATATCAACTAACGAAATTTGTAGAATTTTATTTTGACATTTTAGAGAAAAGTTTTGGATGCAAGTGCAGGGGTCGAGCTCTACAGTTACAGCTCTTCTGTCTGTCTTGCTTTTCCCCACCTTCCACCCACCTTTGACTAACAGGTCACTCTTCTGTCAGTGACTTTCCCCCACCACCTGAGATTTTTCACAGAAGCATCATTGCCCTGGAGCCATCACTTCAAAGGGGGCGGCACATGCACAGTAAGCTCCTGATGACGATGAAAGAGTTGAACTTTTAATCTGCATATGTGCTGCCTCCTCTGAGAAGAGGACTCCGGGGCAATGACGGGATCTGCACAAAATCCAAGGTAGTGGAGGCAGGTCAATAGCGAGAAGGGTGATCTGTCAGCGACCAGAGACTGATGGCGGGCAGAGAAAACGTAGAGAGGCGAGAGGGCTGGAAGTGCAATGTTTGTCCCCTAGGTAAAACGTCAATCCTGGATTTCACTAACATGAGAATATGAATTTAATGAGGATTAAAGGATATTTACTCACATGCCATTAGTTGGGGTTGTAATATCCCGATGGCAGGTTTGCTTTAAACTAGGATGGATTAGAGATTATATTTCCATTTTTTTACTATAAATTTCACATCTTGTTTGGAGAATGCAGAAAACGTAGATTTGCTTCTTGAAAGCATAGTATTTTTAAGTCTAAATTGACAGCATTCACATATGTTGTTTAGTGTGCACTAAGGAAATGACTAAAGCTATTTTTATCAATTTTGCAAAGCAAGAAAAATCAATAATTCTATAAAAAGAAATTGTCGTCGGTGAGGTACATGACAAAATCATAAATACATTTCAAATTATAGCAGTTTTTTTAGATTTGATTGTCCTTGCCATTGTTCTATAATACAACTCAAAAAATAATATCTTAAGTCATATTCTTCTAAATAAAGGTCTACAGCCAGTATCAATAGGACCGTTGTCTGGAGTATAAATCTAAGGCCAGGTTCACATTACTTTTATGCACTCCGTTAGACAGACTGCATTACACCTCGGCATAACACGGTGTAACACAGTCCATTAACGCTGCCATTAAACTCTATTTCTGGCGCATCGCTAGCGCATGCCCACAATGGGCGTGCACTAGCGATGTGCCGTCATTGAGTGACGGACCCTGGGACGCGGGCTGCAGCGTTTTCGGGTCTGTCACTGCTAGCACAGATAGAGCATCTGCTAGCTCTATCTGCGCTAGCGCAATCGAATTTAGGCACTTGCGTTAACGCAGCCCGTTTAACGCATGTGTTGAACAAGCTGCATTAACACTATGTGAACCTGGCCTACCCAGGGTGAACATTTGCAAGAAGCTTGTAGGCTTTCCTTGTGTGTGGGTCTTCTCACACTTTAAAAAAACATGATAGTGTAATCATCTTCATAAGATGTAGTCTATGTGTTGTAAAGGGGTACTCCTTCTCATAGAGTGATGGCATATCACTCAGATATGCCATCAATTTATGATCAGTTGGTGTCCAACCAATGTATCTGGAGAAAAAGAGGCCACAGTGCTGATTTGCTGTCATTGCTCATGGTCTAATTAACATGAAAAAAGCAGTCCTGGAACTGCTGAAAAGCTGCAGTTCACAGATATGGCTATAAAAATACAACTGGGGAAGATTTATCAAAACTGTCTAAAAGAAAAGCTGTCTTTATTGCCTATCGCTACCAATCATAACTCAGCTTTCATTTTGCCAGGGAAGTTTGTCAAATGAAAGCAGCCCTCTGGTTGTGTTCGTCTCATCTCCAGTTGAGATGAATCCACAAAGTCGCAGGTCATGGTGAACACATGTACCGAGGACAATGGTAAAACAGGATAACAACCTATGCTGGACAATTAACAAGCTGTACGCGACACACCGGAGGCCACAGGAGATTGCAGGGATGTTTACAGCATGGTGTGATAGTCTCTAAATAAAAGTTCATAATGCTTATCATGCATGATTAGTTAAACATTAGAGAATGCAGAAGTGATTGCAGTATAATGTGAGTATTCTCTAAAAAATAGATTGTAATGCTTACAGCAATTGATGGGTTAACCAGCAGATCTGAGGAGCAGTAAATGCAAGCTGTAAAACTCAGGATTTTGAAGAGATAATTGCAGCTGAAGGAATAGGGTGATGGCAAACTCCAAGACAAATAGCAACTGTAGACAAAATTTACTGATTACTCGGATACCACATTTGTGTCTACGTAGACCTTGAAAGGCCATGGGTGATTAGGATACTGAGGTGCGTGGAGCAATTAGTAAAACCCAGTGAGGAGAATATCAAGGGGCTGTGGCCATAGGGGAAGGGAGATATTGGTTGACAAGGGATAACTGAGAATTCTCCTTTGGAAAACAGGTACTAATTAGTGATGAGCGAGTGTACTCATTGCTCGGGTTTTCCCGAGCACGCTCGAATGACCTCCAAGTATTTATGACTGCTCAGAGATTTAGTTTTTATTGCGGCAGCTGAATAATTTACAGCTACTAGCCAGGCTGAGTACATGTGGGGGTTGCCAGGTTCTAGGGAATCCCAACATGTAATCAAGCTGGCTAGTAGCTGTAAATCATTCAGCTGCCGCAATGAAAACTAAATCTCTGAGCAGTCATAAATACTTGGAGGTCACCCGAGCAACGAGTACACTCGCTCATCACTAGTACTAATACATTAAGGAACTGGAGAAATAACATTTCGCAAAAGCAATAATATTAATGGACTAACCTTTTTTCATAGATCAGAAAAATACAATAATAAAAAAGAGAATTCAGATTTTGAGAATACATTTGGAGTAACCATTACACCTTTATTCAGTAGCATTAAAGTTCAGTGGCTCTGCAGCTGTGCTGTTGGTTTAGAAAACCTAATCTAAAGCAAATGTTAAGTTAGGAAGAAAAGCAAAGACTTTGAGAAGAGATAAGAACTATATGCGCTGTCTACAACTCACAGTTTCTAAGGAAACCCAGTACTAAACACAGCTCAATTAATGAAAAGACTATTATATTATTCATTGTCTTAATATTTGAAGTCATTCCATATACACATATCCAAATCTTTGAAAATGAACTATAACACTGTAATATTTTTATCCTTGTAACTTTGTGGTTAGTGAAGTCTCGACATTGGAAATCAGCACTTTATTTGGCTTGTCATTTTTGACAAACGTATTACGTTTATAAAAAGTGATGGCATCCTTGACTATATTCTTTGTGATACTCATTATTACATCTATAACAAAGTAGACCGTGAACGACTATGTCTTCAAATTCTTGCTCACATTTTTCAATCCACATAAACTAAATAGATTAACCCATTTCCACAAAAGTATGCAAGTTAAAAAAAATCTATGGTGCAGTGTATAGAGTCCATTGTTTTTTACAGCTGACACACACATGTAACTGACAATACAGAAGCTAACTGTTCGCTCCCTTAGATTCCAATCTGATAGTGATTGTGGTAAATTAGCAATTTGACAGGTAGCAGACCTTCAATCATTCAATGGAGTCTCCAAGTTCCCTGTAGCATGATAGTGGGGTAGCTATGGTAGTTATGAGTTTTAAGGGCAAGTGGGACCTATAAATGTGCCATTTTAGTACTGCAGGGCTTCATAGGTAGTTGCTAAAACAACTTGCCAATTCACTAAAATACTTAAAGTATTGTAAAGTATTATACCTAAATTAAAACAATAGTGTTTTCAATTCTACTTAAAGGACTAAAAGTGTTAAAGAATATATTAATTTATGTTAAACATGGATGGTTTAATTAAAAACTACAACTCGTCCTGCAAAAAAAAAAACAAAAAAAAAAACAAGCTCTCAAATGGCTGTGTTGATGTAAAAATAAGAAAGTTATGGCTCTTTGCAGAAGGGGAGGAAAAATGAAAGCGAGAAAATGACAAATTGCCCGGTCCTTAAGGGGTTAATTATAAACCTAGAGAATTCACTCAGAAAACATCTGTCAGACGAAATGTTCAACTGACTGGGCACTCCGTGAAGGATCACAGGATTATGTACACAGCACAGTCCTCCTGGGAACCCCAGTCCCTTACCACTAGTTTTGTCCTACAAGAATTTTTTGGATCGGACTTGAGCCCCCATGTAAAGTCTGTAAGATGGCCTTCACCATGTACCATTTAGAGAAGTTGTGTTGCCTAGGTTTAACTAACAACTTTAAAGGGGTTGTCCAGCTTTGGGGCACTCCAGTCTCCATGTGACTTCAGACTTGTGAATCCTCACATTGTGCGCATTGCGTGCTGTGAGGATTCGCTAATTTTTGATCTGGAGAAGTATGTGATTTGCATGCATGAAGTCATGTGCTGACCACGTGTGACAACAGCTTACAGCGCTGACACCGGAGAATCCACACTGCGCGCAGTGTGCGTGATGTGAGGATTCCAGGAGTCTGCAATCACGTAGAGTGACAGTAGACTTGTACCCTAAAGCCGGACAACCCCTTCAACCTCCCTCCAAAGTTACATGACCAATTAGGAAGAACAGTCATCTCTAAATAGGATCTGTAGCTGCAGATCACACCAATGTTTTGTGCAATAAACACATTTTCTCAATCATTCTATACAAAATTATTTTAGAATTCAGACATGGCTTTTCAATCACGCTGAAGAACTCGTACACAATTAAATCTGGAGTCCGCTTGTCAAATCTGTTTTGAGGTTTTAAAGCCAAGAATGTGCGAACACTTTGTTATTCCATCATCCAGTAATTACAACTTCTGCTTAGGGAACAAACCTTGTGACTTTCAATGTGTTATTCTCAAGAGAATCTCGCGTATCAGAATATCAGCCGCAGAGTATTGTGCTATTTATGTACTCTATTCCCCTTGCATATATTCACAAGTGTCATAGGTGAAGAGAAAGATAACCACTTGTACATAAATATGCTGCATTTTATATATATTAACCATACATTGATGTCGGATTGGTAGACTTTATCATATGAAAACAACTCTCGTGTTACCTGTAGGGTGTGTGCATATCAAATGGATTTGCAGCAGATTTTTTCATACAGATTTTCTACATGGAAATCAATTTTAGAGTATTATTGCAGAAGGACATCATGGTCAGAAGATTAGAAGGAGCAAGGTGAAGATGGAGATCAGCAACCCGATGGCTTGCTACTATCAAGATAACAGCTGAGAAGATACTGGTGGACCTCACATTTCCTCACTCCTCTTGACCTCCTCTACTGGACAGAATGAATGGCTCCTTTAAGTTGTTCACCATCTAGATAACACTGGAGAATACAGAGAAAGGATTCAGAAGGATCTAGATAAACTTGAACAATGGGCAGCGACCAATAGAATGGTACTTAACAGGGACAAATGCAAGATGCTACATCTGTACATCTGAGCAAGAAAAATGAAAATTACATATATAGAATGAGAGGAATAGAACTAAGCAGCAGCACGTGTGAAAAAGACTTGGGTATACTAATAGATTACAGACTGCACATGAGTCAACAATGTGATAAGCAGCAAAAAAGGCAAATACAGTTCTAGGATGTATTAAGAGAAGCACAGAGTCTAGATCATGTGAAGAAATTATCCCTCTCTACTCCCCCCTGGTGAGACCTCATCTGGAAAACTGTCCAGTTCTGGGCACCACATTTAAAAAAAGACATTAAAAAACTGGAGCAAGTACAGAGAAGAGCTACCATGATGGTAAGGAGGAATGGTTAAAGGATCTGGTAATGTTTAGCTTACAAAAAGGAAGGCTAAGAGGAGACTTAATAGCTGTCTACAAATATCTGAAGGGATATCACAGTGTAGAGGGATCATCCTTATTCTCATCTGCACTGAAACAGATTAGATGTTAGAAAAAACTTTTTGACAGTGAGGGTGATCAATGAGTGGAACAGGCTGCCAGGAGAAGTGGTGAGTTCTCCTTCAAACAGAGGCTGGACAGACATTTGTCTGAGATCATTTAGTGAATCCTGTATTGAGCAGGGGGTTGGACACTCTGACCATTGAGAGGTCCTTTCCAACTCTAACATTCTATGATTCCATGATCTGGAAAAGTTGAGGCAACCCTGCATTTAATAGTTGTTGTATTTGTTTGGTCACCTATACCTTAACCTAGCAACATGAGTTGATTGTTGGTGTAAGCCCTGTAGAGTGAGCATGGTATGCAAAGTGCTGCAACTAGGAGAAAACAAGGTTTTGTAGTAACATGCATTAATTCCTCTTTTGTTGCATTGCATTGGACAACTCCCACAAACCTCTGCTCTTCTTTGCAACCTGGAAGAGAAGGAGCAGCAGAAGAGGAAACGACTGATTGACCAAGCAAGCAAGCTGTAGGAGAAGGGAGCAGCTAACTGCACTGAGGAATGTGTGAACTGTCTTCTATGGGTGAGAAATGACAGTGACTATTGTAAAGCACCTATATCTCAGATTGCCTAATATCATTTATTTTGCAGTTCCAAGTTATTCCCCTTGCTTGTTTCACTAAAATCTCCCCTATAAATAAACCTGTTAAGTTGTGCCAATCATCTCCTGTGAGTGTGTATGGGGTGTGTACAGGGGTTTCCAGAGTCGGCCTCTGGCAGATGGGGAAGACCCTCCTCATTCTGCTATAGCTCTTAACAAAATCCATGTAGAGACGCTACGCCATATTGAAGTGAGAACAACCAGGCACACTGCCCATGGAGGCTTACTGGGGGGTTACATTGGGCATTTCACAAACTGGACCTACGGAAATGAGCTGATCTCCAGACGTGTTTCAATTTAGAAGGGTTTGTCTAAATGAGACACTTAAACCTCGGACTCTGATAGTTATAGTATTGTGCTTGGTATAATTCAAAGAAAAACTTATAACAGGTAGAATCCAGGGGAGTATGTTTAACCCTTTTACGACATCGGGCATAATAGTACGCCGATGTTGGACTCCCCCTTTTTGGTGCAGGCTGATAAATAGTTAAATTCTGCAGTCAATTTTTGACAGCGGCATTAAACTTGCGCTTACCAGAAGCGGGTCGTAAATCCCGTCCCATGGTGACCCCATCATATGATCGCGGGTCACTGATGGGTCAGCATGACAATCACATGTCTGAAGCAGACCACTACGGTTGTCATTGCTGAATTGTTATGAGCGCCACCAGGTGGTCGGCGCTCATAGCAAGTGAGCATTTCTGATACACACAGGCGATCTGATCATCACCTGCGTGTAGCAGAGGCGATCAAAATAGTGCAGCTTCTAGTCTCCCATGGAGACTATTGAAGCATACAGAAAGTAAAAAAAAATGTTTTAAGAATGTTAAAAAAATTAAAAAATATAGAAAAGTTCAAATCACCCCCCTTTCGCCCCATTCAAAAGAAAACAATAAAAAAAACCCAAATATACACATATTTGGTATCGCTGCATTCAAAATAGCCCGATCTATCAATACAAAAAGTGGATTAACCTGATTGGTATACAGCGTAATAAGAAAATAATTTAAAAAGTCAGAATTACGTTTTTTGGTCGCCACTACTTTGCAATAAAATGCAATAACGGGCGATCAAAAAATCGTATCTACACCAAAATAGTATCACTAAAAATGTCAGCTCGGCGTGCAAAAAAATAAGCCCTCACCCAGCCCCAGATCATGAATAATGGAGATGCTACAAATGGCGCCTTTGTTTTTATTTACTAAACTTTGGATTTTTTTTTCACCGCTTAACTAAAAAGAACCCAGACATGTTTGGTGTCTATGAACTCTTAATGACCTGGAGAATCATAATCGCAGGTCAGTTTTAGCATTTAGTGAACATGTTAAAAAACAAAAACAAAAAATAACTGCGGAAATGCACTTTTTTTTGCTATTTCACCGCACTTGGAATTTTTTTTCCCGCTTTCTAGTACACGATATGCTTAAATATATATATTTGTAAATATGTACAAATAACTTTAGAACATTTCATCAAAAAACATTTGGAAAAGTTGAAAAACAACACAATTCTCAATATATAATTAGTGTTGAGCATTCCGATACCGCAAGTATCGGGTATCGGCCGATACTTGTGGGTATCGGAATTCCGATACCGAGATCCGATACTTTTGTGGTATCGGGTATCGGTATCGAAACAACATTAATGTAAAAATGTGTAAAATAAAGAATTAAAATAAAAAATATTGCTATACTCACCTCTCCGACGCAGCCTGGACCTCAGCGAGGGAACCGGCAGCCTTGTTTGCTTAAAATTTGCGCGTTTATTTCCTTACTTGAAGTCCCGGCTTGTGATTGGTCGCGTCGCCCATGTGACCGCGACGCGACCAATCACAGCAAGCCGTGACGTAATTTTAGGTCCTTCAGGATTTTAAAATTACGTCCTGGCTTGTGATTGGTCGCGACGCGATGCGACCAATCACAAGCCGTGACGTCACGGGAGGCAGGACAAGCGCGCATTTTAAAATGCGCGCGTGTCCAGCCTCCCGTGACGTCACGGCTTGTGATTGGTCGCGTCGCCCATGTGACCGCGACGCGACCAATCACAAAGCCGGAACGTAATTTTAAAATACTGAAGGACCTAAAATTACGTCACGGCTTGCTGTGATTGGTCGCGTCGCGGCCACATGGGCGGCACGCGACCAATCACAAGCCGGGACTTCAAGTAAGGAAATAAACGCGCGAATTTTAAGCAAACAATGCTGCCGGTTCCCTCGCTGAGGTCCAGGCTGCGTCGGAGAGGTGAGTATAGTAATATTTTTTCCTCTCCTTCAGACCCTGTGAACCATCAGGAATACCGTCCGATACATGAGTCCCATTGACTTGTATTGGTATCGGGTATCGGTATCGGATTAGATCCGATACTTTGCCGGTATCGGCCGATACTTTCCGATACCGATACTTTCAAGTATCGGACGGTATCGCTCAACACTATATATAATATAATAACGTGAAAAGTAAAACGAAATAAAAGCTTCCAGTTAGATGAATGGTACATAACAGTGACAATCTCCTCTCTATTAGCCTCCACAATGCAGATAATTTTTAGATCATGTGTCAGGCACTTTGTCCTGACGAATAAGCCAGCAGTAAATGCAGGTAATAGCCGCTGAAAGAAGCAATCCTAGCAGGTGGTGATCTGAGCGATAATACATCACAGCAAATTGGCTCCTCTTATACAATTTTATACGCTTTTTATGTTCCATTTAATTGCATTTGAAAAGTAGATAAATGCGACAAGTAAAATGAATGTTTGTTTGTGCGTCAGGCATGCAATTTGCTCATTGCTGGGCAATGGACTAAGCTGTGTACATGTTATGAGCAGCGCTATGGCGGCTGAGGGGACTGCAGAGGTTACGCTTCACAGCAAAAGAAAAAAAATTGAATATTTGAAATTAAGTCAATTGTAGTGATACAATGTTAGTGGCTAAAATGTTTTCACCTCCCCATAATCCAACTACGTCTTATTATCCTGTCCAAGCTGCCAAAAAATAAGTCTCTGACACAATGCACAGATCACAGAGCCGCCTCACCAGTCTGATTGTGTAGCGGTGTATTTAAAATGGCAACAAACTGATCTCAGTGTCGACAGTATGTAATATTTCCTGAGGCTTTTGAATGAATTCTGCATTGTGTATTTGTATCCTGCACTATTAACCCCTTAGTGACAGAGCCAATTTTGTACTTAATGACCGGACCAATTTTTACAATTCTGACCACTGTCACTTTCTGAGGTTATAGCTCTGGTACCCTTTAATGGATCCTGATGATTCTGAAACTGTTTTTTTGAGACATATTGTACTTCATGTTAGGCTGGCGTCACACTAGGCGCATGAAAATAGGGTCCGTTTTTTATGGCCGTAATACGCAGAATTGTTCCCAAAATAGTGATCCGTATGTCATCCGTAGGCAGGGTGTGGCAGCGTATTTTGCGCATGTCATCCTCCGTATGTAATCCGTATGGCATCCGTACTGCGATATTTTCTTGCAGGCTTGCAAGACCGACATACAATGGATCCATGGGCTCAAATATTCGTTAAAACATATATACAGTATATATGTCTCACTGGCATATATATATATATATATATATATATATATATATATATATATATATATATATATATATACTGTATTTATATTTCATTCAGCGCTAGATAGCAGAAAAGCCGGTAATTCAATTGCCGGCTTTTCATATCTCCTTCACAAATCCGACAGGATATGAGACATGGTTTACATACAGTAAACCATCTTATATCCCTTCTTTTATTACATATTCCTCTTTACTAATGTAAGAAGTGTCTCTGTGTAAAATTTGGGGACTCTAGCTATTAAATTAAAGGGTTAAATCCCGGAAAAAATTTACGTGGGCTCCCGTGCAATTTTCTCCCCCAGAGTAGGAAAGCCAGTGACTGAGGGCAGATATTAATAGCCAAGAGAGGGACCATGGTTATAGGACCCCCCTGGCTAAAAACATCTGCCCCCAGCCACCCCAGAAAAGGCACATCTGGAAGATGCACCTATTCTGGCACTTAGCCACTCTCTTCCCACTCCCGTGTAGCGGTGGGATATGGGGTAATGAAGGGTTAAAGTCACCTTGCTATTGTAAGGTGACCTTAAGCCAGGTTAATAATGGAGAGGTGACAATTATGACATCTATCCATTATTAATCCAATAGTACCAAATGGTTAATAAAACACACACACTGTTAGGGCTAGCAGAATGCACCGAGTAAATATTGAGGTTTTATTATAATAGATGTGTTCGCAGCCCGGGGTCCACCGTGCAGGAGAACCTGCTGCTAGCAAATGGTGGAGCTATATGGCGGTATGAGCTAACTCTGTTACTTCACAGAGTAGCAGTGAACTCAAAGCACTGAGCCCTGTTAGACCTCACAGTGGCACAGGCTAACTACCCAAACTGAGAGCAGTCAGTGGTCATGCATGCACACAAAAACTCCTCGCCGGAGGTGCCAGCATTCTAGGGGCTTATTTCAGCCAGGTCCCTGAACACAAACGCACATGACCACACTGGCGCAAAGCACATAACTTAGAACAATACTAGCGCATGGCCGTGCGGCCATGCGAGCCTTAAATAGTTGCAGCACATACAGGACCTTCCTAGAAGGACCAATGAGAGGCTGCCACAGAGCGTGAGCACCTACAGGACCTTCCTGAAGGACCAATGGCTTTAGCTGCAGTATCTGATCATGTGACCCTCGATCTCCACTGAGAGATCTTACTCTGGGCATGCTCAGAACGAGAAAAGCAGGACTTAGTCCCAGAAGCGTCTGCTCGCCGCTGCCCAGAACTGACTTCAATGGCAGAAGCAGGAAAAGCAGCAGTAAATCTTTGTATAGAGTCAGACTGAGCGAGATGCTGGGACCAACATCTCCGCTGAGCAAGCTCCACTGCGGCAGGAGAAGAATGGGAGACCGCAGCGGAGATGGCCCGAGATTCCCCCTGTGCAGAGGCGGGAACTCGAGCCCTAACATACACATTATTAAAAAGTATTTTAACGAAATAAAGACACATGTTGTTTTAATATTTTATTATACTCTTAATCCACCTGAAGACCCTTGTCACCTGAAATAAAGTTAAACAAAACAAACAACAATATTCCATACCTTCCGTCATTCAGTCTTGTCCCACGCTGTAAATCCATCTGAAGGGGTTAAATCATTTTACACCCAGGAGCTCTGCTAATGCAGCTGTGCTCCTGACTGTAAAACTTGGTGAATGAATGGAATGCAGGTGATGTACTGTAGTTACCTCGAGTCGCAGTGATGCGTCCTCTGCTGGATGAACTCATATGAACTCGAGCCTGGGAAAATATTCTGAAAAGTTCCCAGGCTCGAGTTCATATGAGTTCATCCAGCAGAGGGCGCATCACCGCGACTCGAGGTAACTACAGTACATTCCCCTGTACTCCATTCATTCACCAAGTTTTACAGACAGGAACCCAGCTGCATTAGCAGAGCTCCTGGGTGTAAAATGATTTAACCCCTTCAGATGGATTTACAGCATGGGACAAGACTGAACGATGGAAGGTATGGAATATTGTTGTTTGTTTTGTTTAACTTTATTTCAGGTGACAAGGGTCTTCAGGTGGATTAAGAGTATAATAAAATATTAAAACAACATGTGTCTTTATTTCATTAAAATACTTTTTAATAATGTGTGTGTGTTTTATTAACCATTTGGTACTATTGGATTAATAATGGATAGGTGTCATAATTGACGCCTCTCCATTATTAACCTGGCTTAATGTCACCTTACAATAGCAAGGTGACATTAACCCTTCATTACCCCATATCCCACCACTACACGGGAGTGGGAAGAGAGAGGCTAAGTGCCAGAATAGGCGCATCTTCCAGATGTGCCTTTTCTGGGGTGGCTGGGGGCAAATGTTTTTAGCCAGGAGGGGTCCTATAACCATGGTCCCTCTCTCGGCTATTAATATCTGCCCTCAGTCACTGGCTTTCCCAGTCTGGTGGAGAAAATTGCGCAGGAGCCCACGCCAATTTTTTCCGGGATTTAACCCTTTAATTTAATAGCTAGAGTCCCCAAATTTAACACAGAGACACTTCTTACATTAGTAAAGAGGAATAAGTAATAAAAGAAGGGATATGAGATGGTTTACTGTATGTAAACCATGTCTCATATCCTGTCGGGTTTGTGAAGGAGAGAGGAAAATCCAGCAATTGAATTACCGGCTTTTCTGCTATCTAGCGCTGAATTGAATATAAATATATACATATATATGTGTCTCACTGACATATATATATATATATATATATATATATATATATATATATATATATATATATATACACACCTATTTTATGTGTACACATTTATTCTACCTATTCTATTCTATTCTGTCAGTGTGATTTTACTGTACACTGCACTGAATTGCCGGCTTTTCTAGAGAACACCGCTGCGTATTTCTCGCAAGTCACAAGCATGGTCCGTGTGTAATCCATAATTTTCTCACCCCTATAGACTTTCATTGGCGTATTTTTTGTGCAATACGATGACAAACGCAGCATGCTGCGATTTTCTACGGCCGTACAAGACCGAATAATACGGATATGTAAAATACGGCAGATAGGAGCTGGGCCATAGAGAATCATTGTACCGTATGCAATCCATATTTTCTGCACCTCTCATATGTCCGTAAAACACGCCAGTGTGACGCCGGCCTCAATGTTAAAAATTCTTCGATATGACTTGCGTTTATTTATGAAAACAAATGGAAATATGGTTAAAATATTTAAAATTCAGCAATTTTCAAACTTTTAATTTTCATGCCCTTAAATGAAAGAGATATGTCACATAAAATACTTAATAAATAACGTTTCCTACATGTCTACTTTACACGAGCACAATTTTGGAACCAAATTTATTTTTAATAGGAAGTTATAATGGTTAAAAGCTGACCAGCGATTTCTCATTTTTACAACAACATTTACAAAACCATTTTTTTAAGGACCACTTCACATTTGAAGTCACTTTGAGGGGTGTACATGACAGAAAATATCCAAAAGTGACACCATTCTAAAAACTGCACCTCTCAAAGAGCTCAAAACCACATTCAAGAAGTTTATTAACCCTTTACGTGATTCACAGGAACTGAAGCAATGTGGAAGGAAAAAATGAACATTTAACTTTTTTTTAACAAACATTTTAATTCAGAACCAATTTTTTTATTTTACAAGTGTAAAAAAAGAAAATGAACCACAAAAGTTGTTGTGCAATTTTTCCTGAATACGCCGATACCCCATATGTGGGGGTAAACCACTATTTGGGTGCATGGCAGGGCTCAGAAGGGAAGGAGCACCGTTTGACTTTTTGAATGCAAAATTAGCTGGAATCAATGGTGGCGCCATGTCACCTTTGGAGACCCCCTGATGTATCTAAACAGTGGAAACCCCACAATACTAACTCCAACACACCCTTAACCCTAATCCTAACCCTAACCATAATTCTAACCACAACCCTAACCCTAATCCCAACCCTAACCATAACCCTAACCCCAACACACCCCTATCCCTAATCCCAACCCTACCCATAACCCTAACCACAAACCTAACCCTAACACACCCATAACTCTAATCCCAACCCTAACCGTAATCCCAACCCTAGCCCTAGCCAAGCCCTAACCCTAACACTAATGCTAACCCTAACTTTACTTTTTGTAAATTTGCCCACTGATAAAGACATGAACAGTCTATAATGTTAACCCCTTTCTGCCAGCTGACGGACTAGTACGTCAGCTGGCAGATCCCCCGCTTTGAGGTGGGCTCCGGCGGTGAGCCCACCTCAAAGCCGCGACATGTCAGCTGTTTTGTACAGCTGACATGTGCGCACAATGAGCGCGAGTGGAATCGCGATCCGCCCGCGCCCATTAACTAGTTAAATGCCGCCGTCAAATGCGGACAGCAGCATTTAACTAGCGCTCCCGGCCACGCGGCCGGAAATGCTCGCACCGCTGACCCCCGTCACATGATCGGGGGTCATCGGTGCATTGCCATAACAAACAGAGGTCTCCTTGAGACCTCTATGGTTGTTGATGGCCGATTGCTTTGAGCGCCACCCTGTGGTCGGCGTTCAAAGCACACCTACATTTCTGCTACATAGAGGTGATCTGTGCTTCGCCTCTATGTAGCAGAGCCAATCGTGTAGTGCATGCTTCTAGCCTCCTATGGAGGCTATTGAAGCATGCCAAAAAATTTTTAAAAAGTGTTTAAAAATATAAAAAAATAAAAAATATATAAAAGTTCAAATCACCCCCCTTTCGCCCCAATCAAAATAAAACAAAAAAAGAAAATCAAACCTACACATACTTGGTATTGCCGTTTTCAGAATCGCCCGATCTATCAATAAAAACAAAGGATTAATCTGATTGCTAAATGGCGTAGTGAGAAAAAAAATCAAAACGCCAAAATTACATTTTTTTGGTCGCCGCGACATTGCATTAAAATGCAATAACGGGCGATCAAAAGAACGTATCTGCACCAAAATAGTGTCACTAAAAATGCCAGCTCGGCATGCAAAAAATAAGCCCTCACCCGACCCCAGATCAGGAAAATTGTAGACGCTACAGGTATCGGAAAATGGCGCAATTTTTTTTTAATTTTTAGCAAATTTTGGAATTTTTTTTTACCACTTAGATAAAAGAGAACCTAGACATGTTTGGTGTCTATGAATTCGTAATGACCTGGAGAATCATAATGGCAGGTTAGTTTTAGCATTTGGTGAACCTAGCAAAAAAGCCAAACAAAAAACAAGTGTGAGATTGCACTTATTTTGCACTTGGAATTTTTTTTCCGTTTTCTGTTACACGGCATGGTAAAACCAATGGGATCGTTCAAAAGTACATCTCGTCCCGCAAAAAATAAGCCCTCACATGGCCATATTGACGGAAAAATAAAAAAGTTATGGCTCTGGGAAGGAGGGGAGCGAAAAACGAAAACAAAAAAACGAAAAAAGCTCCGTGGGTGAAGGGGTTAAGGGTAGGTTAAATTTAACATTGAGAGATAGAATATCAAAAATAAAATCCAGAAAATCACATTGTATAAATTATATAAATTTATTTGCATTTTGCAGTGACACATAACTATTTGATCCCCTGCAAACCATTAAGAGTTCTGGCTCCTACAGACCAGTTAGATGCTCCTAATCAACTCATTACCTGCATTAAAGACAGCTGTCTTACATAGTCACCTTTATAAAAAAAACTCCTGTCCACAGACTCAATTAATCAGTTAGACTCTAACCTCTACAACATGGGCAAGACAAAAGAGCTTTATAAGGATGTCAGGGACAAGATCATAGACCTGCACAAAGCTGGAATGGTCTATAAATAATCTAGCATTAGTGAATGGATAAATGGTGGAGAAGGATTGAACTTGATGGACCAGGTCTTTCGTTCCACCTATATAACTATGTAACAGGTTTCTTTAACTCTTTAATGCAAAATCACATACAGTACATACAGTACAGACCAAAAGTTTGGACACACCTCCTCATTTAAATTTTTTTCTGTATTTTCATGACTATGAAAATTGTACATTCACACTGAAGTCATCAAAACTATGAATTAACACATGTGGAATTTATACTTAACAAAAAAGTGTGAAACAACTGAAATTATGTCTTATATTCTAGGTTCTTCAAAGTAGCCACCTTTTGCTTTGATACCTGCTTTGCACACTCTTGGCATTCGCTTGATGAGCTTCAAGAGGTAGTAACCGGGAATGGTTTTCAATTCACAGGTGTTCCCTGTCAGGCTTAATAAGTGGGATTTCTTGCCTTATAAATAGTGGTGGGACCATCAGTTATGTTGAGCAGAAGTTTGGTGGATACACAGCTGATAGTCCTACTCAATAGACTGTTAAAATTTGTATTATGGCAAGAAAAAAGCAGCTAAGTAAAGAAAAACGAGTGGCCATCATTACTTTAAGAAATGCAGGTCAGTCAGTCCAAAAAATTGGGCAAACTTTGAAAGTGTCCCCAAGTGCAGTGGCAAAAACCATCAAGCGCTACAAAGAAACTGGCTCACATGAGGACCGCCCCACGAAAGGAAGACCAAGAGTCACCTCTACTTCTGAGGATAAGTTTATCCGAGTCACCAGCCTCAGAAATCGCAGGTTAACAGCAGCTCAGATTAGAGACCAGGTCAATGCCACACAGAATTCTAGCAGCAGACACATTTCTACAACAACTGTTAAGAGGAGACTTTGTGCAGCAGGCCTTCATGGTAAAATAGCTGCTAGGAAACCACTGCTAAGGACAGGCAACAAGCAGAAGAGACTTGTTTGGGCTAAAGAATACAAGGAATGGACATTAGACCAGTGGAAATCTGTGCTTTGGTCTGATGAGTCAAAATTTGAGATCTTTGGTTCCAATCACTGTGTCTTTGTGCGATGCAGAAAAGGTGAACGGATGGACTCTACATGCCTGGTTCCCACAGTGAAGCATGAAGGAGGAGGAGGTGTGATGGTGTGGGGGTGCTTTACTGGTGACACTGTTGTGGATTTATTCAAAATTGAAGGCATACTGAACCAGCATGGCTACCACAGCATCTTGCAGCGGCATGCTATTCCATCCTGTTTGCATTTAGTTGGACCATCATTTATTTTTCAACAGGACAATGATCCCAAACACACCTCCAGGCTGTGTAAGGGCTATTTGACCAAGAAAAAGAGTGATGGGGCGCTACGCCAGATGACCTGGCTTCCACAGTCACCAGGCCTGAACCCAATCGAGATGGTTTGGGGTGAGTTGGACCGCAGAGTGAAGGCAAAAGGGCCAACAAGTGCTAAGCATCTTTGGGAACTCCTTCAAGATTGCTGGAAGACTATTCCCGGTGACTACCTCTTGAAGCTCATGAAGAGAATGCCAAGGGTGTGCAAAGCAGTCATCAAAGGAAAAGGTGGCTACTTTGAAGAACCTAGAATATAAGACATAATTTCAGTTGTTCACACTTTTTTGTTAAGTATATAATTCCGCATGTGTTAATTCATAGTTTTGATGCCTTCAGTGTGAATGTACAATTTTCATAGTTATTAAATACAGAAAAATCTTTAAATGAGAAGGTGTGTCCAAACTTTTGGTCTGTACTGTATATGTCGGTAGATGTGATGCCATGTCACATTCTGGTGTACGTGATTTCTTTAAACTGTCACAATTCATACAGTGACAGTTTAATGAAAGCTGTACACTGGAGACATGCAGCTAGCCAACCAGGGACCAATCAGCTTTGGTCATGGCCGGCAATCAAAGAGGCCAAACACAGTGAAGAAGGCTGTTTTGTTTAGCTCTCCTGCCTCGATTCTTCTAAGTAAGCCGATGTCACACGTGCAACTGCAATGCAAGAAACTCGCACGAGTCTCTCGCCTCAATACCTGGCACTGCCGCCGACACTCGAGACCGGAGTGTGCGGTTGCATGTATTTCCATGCAGGTGAACGCTACGGTGAACTGCTGCCGGCAAAGCTGAATATTGAGGCGAGTTTCTTGCATTGCAGATGCGAGTGTGACCCTGGCTGCAGTGCCACAGAAAAGTTTGGAGCCAGCTGATGTAACACAGGTAATGTGTGCCTCAGGGTGAATACCCTGAAACCCTACTGCAGCAATTAACCCTCTATATGCCAGTAATAATAGTGACAGCAGCACCTAGAAGGTTAACAGAGAGAAGTGGTTCCCTCTTTAAAGGGGTTGTGGAACGAACAAAAGTATATTTCAATCAATAGATCTTGGAATAAAAATTAACTCCACAAATGGATGTGATTAAATAAAATGCTCCTGGGCTGAGATAATCTTATACATGTGCCCCTGCTGTGTACTGTGTAATGGCTCTTGATAAAGCGGTGCATTTGACATGCGAAACACACTTCGGGGTCTTCCACACCTGGCCCAGGGTCCTACTTTTTCTGCCCGTGGTAAGTCTTGCCCCTCTTTGTGATTACCTTTGGACAAATTCTACTCGATATCCTCTCTGAGGGGTTCCCTTACCTTTCTATGTACTATTGCACTGGCACTTTATGCAGTATATCTTTCCATGCACATTCGTGCAGTTGCAATTGTTTGGTACACTTTTGTTTTTGTTTTCATCCTGCTGTTGTCTCCTTATGTACAATTTTGATTGTTACGTTAGTTATATATGCGTTTTACTGAATTAGCAATATAATATGTTTTTTTACTAGTTACACCTGAGTGCTCCTTTTTCTGATTTCATGCATGTGTAATGGCTGTGCCTCTGACCATACACAGACATGGTCTGATCATTCCACAGCTCCTGGACAGGAGAGGAAGCAAAAGAGAGTATACAGACAGCATAGCAACTGATTCTTTCTTTGAAGTAAAATATTGGTTAAAGACAGGCAGTGAAAAGTTTTACTCACAAAAAGAATCCGATGTGATCTCATACTGCCCTGTCTGTATACTCTTTTGCGTTCTCCCCTGCCCAGGAGCTGTGGTGAGATCAGAACATGTGCCTGTATGGTCAGACACGGCCATTACACAGTACACAGCAGGGGCACATGTATAAGATTATTTCAGTCCAGCAGTGGGACTAAATAAAAAGTAAATCAATAAGGTTTGTACAAATATTTTTAAAAAATCGTCAAAACCTGAACAAAAAAATTGCAAAAAAGTTTTCCCGCTAAAAAAAACTAAACAAGCGAAAAATGTTTACTATAATATTGTCACAGTATGTGAACGCCATAAGAAAATAAATAAAAAAATTGTACCAAGAATGTAACATTATTCATCATACTGACACAAAAAATAGAATAAAAAGTAATTAAGAAGTCAAACAAAAAAATTGTATACATGAAAACATCATCTCATACAGCTAAAATAAGCTCCGTTGCCAGAAAAAGAAAAAAAACATATATTTCTCAGAATGTGATGATGCAAACACCGACATTTTTTTTTTAGGGTTCAAAATTAGAAAAATGTAAAAAAAAACCTCCATAAATCTTGTAGCAGTGTAATAATGATTCCAAGAACAAAGCTTTCTTTTCACTTTTACCGAATGGTGAACGGTGTAAAAAATAAAAACAAACAATTTGTGGATTGCTGCTTTTTATTCATTCTGTGTAAGAAAAATTTGAATCAAAAGCATTAAAAAATATATGTATCCAAAAATGGTACCAATCAAAACTTCAACTCATCCCACAAATAACAAAAAACCTTCTAAGGTCCATCATCTGTCAACGGAAATTTTGGAGGTTTTCCAAACGGGTTCAGATAGGCGAATTTCTCGATTCATATACGGACTGCAATACCTGGACAGACCCTAGATCACCCTAACTGGACTTATGGTCTCACAGACTCATAAAGTTGAAAATCATATAAAAAGAAAGCTTTCTTTTTATATGATTTTCATGCATTATTGGCACTTACCTTTCAACTATTGCACCTTTCCTTACTGGGCAGTGGGTGCAGGCCTTGTTTATTAGACTCATAAAGTTGTAGAGTCATGTTGGGCGACCCGTGGTCAGTCCATGAATTGCGGTCTTTATATAGACCATGAAATACTCCTGTATGGGTGAATATATCATAAATATACAACATGAAAATACCCCTTTAAAGGGAACCTCTCATGCCCCCAAAAGCTATTAACATATAGATTCTGCATTCTAATAGCTTTACAAATCTATCTGGCTGCCTTACTGAAAGCATGGCTACTGGGAGAAAATCAACTTTATTCCTGTCGGGAGCCGCCGGCTTTCAGTCATAGAGGAATATCAGGGCAGCTTCAATCTCTTCTCAGTACATTGCGAGTGGCGACTGTAAGCCTGCCCCGAGACTTTAACAGCTCGCACTGTAAAGCATATGTGCAGAGCTAGCTGTCAAAGTACCGGGTCTTGCTTGTAGCCGCCATAGTGAGCAGTGTTGTGAGCTGGAACTGAAGCCGCTCTGGTCACATCCCAATAACTGAAAGTTAGTTGCTCCTGGGAGGTATACAGTTTATATTCTCCTTGAAGCTGCCCTTTGAGTAAGGTGGAACGGGCGATATTGTAACGTTAATAATAACCTTCACATTGACCCTATATCTGGAGGTTAATAATGCTTGGGGACATAAAGGTTCTCCTACACGTCCATCCAAGTGACAGGGTTGCCTGCCTGGCTAAATGGATTGAAGACAAGTAATTAACAAATTCACAGATTTTTTTTTCTGGATAATCTATACAGTGTACATTGTATGTCACCTGTTATACAGTGACATTATTAGGAAGAAGGGGAAGAAGTCACATAATTGCTGCTGTAATTGCTTTAGCTCCTTGTACATGACAATTCACTGACCTGAATATTTACCTTATTAAAGTAATTTCACTTCTGCACTGAATCATTTCATTTTCCTCCCACAACACTAGATTTGTCACAGTCACTTGTCATCTTTTTGAAATTGAAAAATGAATCCAATTCTTCGGTCTCCAAGAGTGACACCAAAGATTTACTTTTGTCCTTCCCACTGCCCTACTACGGCAGAAAAAATAAAAAATGTATGTACAAAATGGGCATTGAAAACAGATCTGATGATGAATAATTTACATCAATAAAATTATTACTACTAAGTGTCAGAAATTTGAATGCCAGCAAGGAAATTTTACATATCTCTAATTATGCAGGATGGCCTTGAAAGCCTTCAAATAAATTATATTTAAATGCTGAAAAGAAATGTGGCACTCACCCCAATGCACTGCTGAGTTAATGTCCTTTATTCATCTTGAAATAAAACAAACGTCATACGGAGAGGCGGCTGGGGTCGGGAGACGGTGTGAGGAGGAAAGGAAAGGACGACGGCCTTTCCTTTCCTCCTCACACCGTCTCCCGACCCCAGCCGCCTCTCCGTATGACGTTTGTTTTATTTCAAGATGAATAAAGGACATTAACTCAGCAGTGCATTGGGGTGAGTGCCACATTTCTTTTCAGCATTTATGGATATTTACCGCAATTTCACGTTGAGCACCCCCGCATATGTCTGCGAATTCACTTGCTACATGAGACCAAACGAATTCTGGTGCTAATTTAAAGAAAAAGTTTGTATCAGCACAGCCTAGTGCCGTCCGCACGCCTTATAACTCTAAATTATATTTAACCCAACATTTTATTTTAGTAAGAAAATAATTTTGTCAACTAATTTTTGTTGTGAAATTGAAATGTGTCCATAACCATTGGTCTTATTAATAAAATATATCAATTACGGGTACATGGAATATATCATATTCTTTATCACATTCAAACAAGCAATTTTTAAAATTCAAGGTCAGCCCTCATCTCTGCTAAACAGGACAACTATCATATCTTCTGTGTCTTACAACCGCAAATAGTTATTCAACACTTTCAATTCCCCTGTTTGTCCCCCATTGCCACCACCCTGATTTCACTTGGAGACTTTGCCTCACATTTCAAAGACAAGATCAACCAAATCAAAGAAAGCTTTAATGTTTAACTACCACAAATCCTCTGTATAACAGACCAAAGCCCCTCCTCCATAACGTTCATTCCCACCATCTCTAAAGATGACACTTTTTGTCCATGTCACACCATTTGACCCTATCCCATAGCACCTCCCCCCCATCCTCACCACCCTGCTTAACCCAGTCCTAATCCATCTCTTCAAATGATCATTATCCTCTAGTGTTATTCTTCTGGTATTCAACAAGCAACAATCATACCTATCCTGAAGAAGCCATCCCTTAACCCATCCAGCTATAGCTCCATATTACTACTCCCATTCACCTCCAAACGCCTTGAACAATATGTCCACATTGAATCTTCATCCCACCTCTCATCCAACTCATTTATCGACAACCTACAATCTGGCTTATATCTAAATCACTTCAGTGAAACTGACCAAACTAAAATTACTAACGTCTTACTAACCACCAAAGCTAGCAGACAATACTCTGTACTCCTTCTCCTATACCTATCCTCTACCTTTGACAGTTGAACACCTCGTCCTGCAGTGTCTCTTACTTTGGCATCAAAGAATTTGCCATCTCCTGGATCTCCTCATACCTCAGTAACCACATGTTTAGCATCTCCAATTCCTATACAACCTTCTCATCCCACCTGCTCTCTGTTGGTGTCCTTTAAGGCTCTGCCCTGGGGTACTAGGTCATCTCCATTTACACCTTTGGCCTGGAACAATTCTTAGGGTACCGTCTCACAGTGGCACTTTTGTCACTACGACGGTACGATCTGTGACGTTCCAGCGATATCCATACGATATCGCTGTGTCTGACACGCAGCAGCAATCAGGGATCCTGCTGAGAATCGTACGTCGTAGCAGATCGTTTGGAACTTTCTTTCGTCGCTGGATCTCCCGCTGTCATCGCTGGATCGTTGTGTGTGACAGCGATCCAGCGATGCGTTCGCTTGTAACCAGGGTAGGGTAAACATCGGGTTACTAAGCTCAGTGCCGCGCTTAGTAACCCGATGTTTACCGTGGTTACCAGCGTAAAAGTAAAAAAAAACAAAAACGTACATACTCACCCTCTGATGTCCGTCAGGTCCCTTGCCGTCTGCTTCCCACTCTGACTGACTGCCGGCCGGAAAGTGAGAGCAGAGCACAGCGGTGACGCTGTGATCTGCTTTCACTTTACGACGGCACTCAGTCAGAGCGGGAAGCAGACTGCGAGGGACCTGGCGGACACCGGAATGTGAGTATGTACGGTTTGTTTTTTTTACTTTTATGCTGGTAACCAGGGTAAACATCGGGTTACTAAGCGCGGCCCTGCGCTTAGTAACCCGATGTTTACCCTGGTTACCCGGGGCCTTCGGCATCGTTGGTCGCTGGAGAGCGGTCTGTGTGACAGCTCCCCAGCGACCACACAACGACTTACCAACGATCACGGCCAGGTCGTATCGCTGGTCGTGATCGTTGGTAAATCGTTTTGTGAGACGGTACCCTTAGAGTCCCATGGCTTCAAGTACTACGTTTATGCTGATGACACTCAAATCTATCTGTCTAGCCTAGATGTCATCTCTCTGCTCTCCAGAATACTAGAGCGCTTATCAGCCATATGCTCCTTCAAGTCTTCTAAAACACACTGAAGACCAAACCATGGTGGCTCAGTGATTATCACTGCAGCCTTGCAGCGCTGGAGTCCAGGGTTCAAATCCCACCAAGGACAACATCTGCAAGGAGTTTGTATGTTCTCACTGTGTTTGCGTGGGTTTCCTCAAACATTCCAAAGACATACTGATAGGGAATGTAGTAGATTGTGAGCCCCATCAGGGACAGCAATAATAATGTGTGCAAACTGTAAAGCGCTGCAGAATATGTTAGCGCTATATAAAAATAAAGATTATTATTATTATAAACCAATCTCGTCATCATTAGTGTTGAGCATTCCGATACCGCAAGTATCGGGTATCGGCCGATACTTGCGGGTATCGGAATTCCGATACCGAGATCCGATACTTTTGTGGTATCGGGTATCGGTATCGAAACAACATTAATGTGTAAAATAAAGAATTAAAATAAAAAATATTGCTATACTCACCTCTCCGACGCAGCCTGGACCTCACCGAGGGAACCGGCAGCGTTCTGGGCTTAAAATGCGCGCGTTTCCTTCCTTCCGTGACGTCACGGCTTGTGATTGGTCGCGTGCTGCCCATGTGGCCGCGACGCGACCAATCACAGCAAGCCGTGACGTAATTTTCAGGTCCTGGATGCCTAATTCTAGGCATTCAGGATTTTAAAATTACGTTCCGGCTTGTGATTGGTCGCGTCGCGGTCACATGGGCGATGCGACAAATCACAAGCCGTGACGTCACGGGAGGCAGGAAACGCGCGCATTTTAAAATTACATCACGGCTTGTGATTGGTTGCGTGCCGCCCATGTGACCGCGACGCGAGCAATCACAGCAAGCCGTGACGTAATTTCAGGTCCTGAATGCCTATTTCTGCAAGGTGGATCCAGGCAACTACCGTCCGGTAAGTCTGACAGCAGTAGTGTGTAAAGTTTTTGAGGGCATCATAAGAGATGACCTGCAGAAATATATTGCAGAGATTTATATAATATATGACAACCAGCATGGATTCCTGAAGAATAAATCGTTTCTAACTAACATGTTAGGTTTCTATGAGGAGGTAAATGCAAATCTGGATGTTGGTAATAAGGCTGATGTGTTTTATCTGGATTTTGCAAAGGCATTTGATACTGTATCACATAACAGCCTTAAACTGAAGCTACAGAAGTAGGGACTGGGGGAAACTATATGCAGATGGGTAAGGAATTGGCTAAACGACAGGAAACAAAGAGTTGTCATAATGGTACGTTCTCTGAATTGGACAAAGTCAGCAGTGGGAACCGCAGGGATCTGTGCTAGGACCGATTCTTTTTTAACCTCTATTAATGACCTCGTCGATGGGATTGAGAATAAAGTGTCAGTCTTTGCTGATGACATCAAACTATGTAGGATATAAAAATCTGACCTTGACATTACAATACTGCAAAACGATCTGGATAACATGACTGAATGGGCAAACACTTGGCAAATGAGATTTAATGCAGATAAATGTAGAGTAATGCACCTAGGACGGAGTAATCCTATTGCTGCATCTACATTAAATGGGAGTATACTCAGGACTACAGAACAGGAGGAAGAAAGGCGATTCCGGCAGCTAAATAGGAAAGGGTTCTTTACAGTTACAGCAGTCAGACTGTGGAATGCCGACCACAAGAGGTAATAATGGCTGACACTATAACAGTTTTTAAAAAAGGGCCAGATGATTTCCTCAATACACATAACATTGTGGGTTATAGTTAAATTAGTGACAAAATGTACAATGGGTGGAGAAAGGTTGAACTTGATGGACCTAGGTCTTTTTGCAACCTATGCAACTATCTAGGTGTTGAAATTCAGATGCTGGGAGAGGCTCAGCTCATAGGCGATACGCCTTGTGGCTGTCCTGGTACAGAGGGCAGACAGGAACAGCCAAATGGATGGGTTTGGGATGCAGCATGCAGTTTAACAAGGTCTGGTCTATGTGGCGGGTAACATGTACTAAGACATAACCATTTTTTAACTAAGTCATAGATTTAAATCACCAATGCAAGTCTATGGGTCTGTGAAAATCACCTTGTGCTGACCGTTTTTACTATTGTAGTGGGTAGAAGCTTTGAAAAAATTATTTTCTTTTATCATTTTTTTAAAGCATGTGAGAAAATAATTAATGAAATACTGACTGAAAAAATTGATAAATCGACCAAACACGGATGTGAAAGACAAATTGAAATCTGAATGAGGCCTCATTTTGTAAAGACTTGGAGCCCTGCCATATGCATATGTGGGCCCAATGCAAAATCACTGTTAAAGCACCTAGCTATCATGGGTCATTTGGGGCCTTCTGGGATCCATGGCTCGGGTGTAACTGCAACCGGTGCACCTATTATAGTTATGACCCTAACCTTGACCTTTTTTCATGTATATTTTAATATCATACTCTCAATATAATTCACAGTCGGTATCCATTATGAATGACCTATATCCAAAAAATATTAAATTCATATAAAAATGTCATAGAGTTATACTCTTCAAGCTCAGATGAACATGTGTGTTAAATAATTGATAAATTATTTATAGAATATAACATAATCAATTATATATGCCTTGATAAACCAAGTGGAAAATGACCATATTAGACAAGTCAATTATGGCTCAAAGAACCTTAGTGTCATAAGTGCATGAAAAGGGCAATAGAAGTTTTCACTTTTGTTAAAAATGTTAAGTTTATTTCTTTTTTCACAATTTTTTTGATAATCAATGTTTTATTTTATTGATGTAAATAAAATCTGACCAAAAAATGCTTTTCAAAAAGAGAAATGTCTTAGAAATAGCATTTGGTCATTATCTGGCCTTTTTTGTGCAACTTCAGGTCTTGGGCCGGAGTCACACTAGACCGTAATATGGACGAGTGCAATGCGATAAAAAATCGCATAGCACTCGGCCCAATGTTAATCTATGGGGCAGCTTTTATTATCCATTGTTTTTTCGGCCGTATTCAGGATCCGAGTGAAATTGCAGCATGCTGCGATTGTCAGGGTATCTCGGCCGAGAATCGCCAATGCAAGTCTATGGGTGCGAGAAAAAAACGGATTACATATGGACCATCAGTGTGACTTGCGAGAAATACGCACCGGTGTTCTATAGAAAAGCCGGTAATTCAGCGTGGTGTACAGTAAAATCACACTGACAGGTTAGAATAGAACAGATAAAATTTATGTATCCACATAGTATAGGTATATATGTATATATATACAGTATATATATATATATATGTCAGTGAGACACATATATATATATATATATATATACACTGTATATTTATATTTAATACAGCGCTAAATAGCAGAAAAGCCGGTAATTCAATTGCCGGCTTTTGCTATCTCCTTTCCAAACCCGACAGGATATGAGACATGGTTTACATACAGTAAACCATTTCATATCCCTTATTTTTTTACATATCCCCCTCACTACTAATGTTAGAAGTGTCTGTTTGCATAATTTGGGGGCTCTAGCTGTTAAAATAAAGGGTTAAATCACGGAAAAAACTGCCACCCCAGAAAAGGAACATCTGTAAGATGCGCCTATTCTGGCACTTAGCCTCTCTCTTCCCACTCCCGTGTAGTGGTGGGATATGGGGTAATAAAGGGTTAATGTCACCTTGCTATTGTAAGGTGACATTAAGCCAGGTTAATAATGGAGAGGTGTCAATAAGACACCTATCCATTATTAATCCTATGTTCATAAAGGGTTAAAAAACACACACACATTAGGAAAAAAGTATTTTAATGAAATAAAGACACAGGGTCATGTAATAGTTTATTATACTCTCAATCCAATTGAAGACCCTTGTCACCTGAAACAAAGTTAAAATAAAAAAACAACAATATCCCATACCTCTCCATTATTAACCTGGCCTAATGTCACCTTACAATAGCAAGGTGACATTAACTCCTTATTACCCCACATCCCACCACTACAAGGGAGCGGGAAGAGAGAGGCTAAGTGCCAGATGTTGGGGCTGGGGGCAGATGTTTTTAGCCAGGGGGGCAATAACCATGGACCCTCTCTAGGCTATTAATATCTGCCCTCAGTCACTGACTTTCCCACTCTGACGGAGAAAATTGCGCGGGAGCCCACGCTAGTTTTTTCTGTGATTTAACCCTTTATTGTAACAGCTAGAGCCCCCAAATTTTGAACACATACACTTCTAACATTACTAGTGAGGAATATGTAAAAAAAATAAGGGATATGAAATGGTTTACTGTATGTAAACCATGTCTCATATCCTGTCGGGTTATATATATATATATAGACTGTATATATGTTTTTACTAATATTTGAGACCATGGATCCATTCTATGTCCATTTTGCAAGCCGGCGAGAAAATCTTGCCGTGTAGATGCCATACGGATGTCATACGGATGGCACACGGATAATTTTTGGAGAAAAAATCGCATCCTCGCATTGAATACGGATCACTGTTCAGGAAATTTTCTGCGTATTTCGGCCATCAAAAAAGGACCGTATTTTTATACGTTGTGTGTGACTCCGGCCTTATTCCGAAAATAAAAGTTATCCCTATCCATGGCATAATGGATAACCTGCTGATCGCTAGAGGCATTGACTGCTGGGATCACCTCCAGCGATCCTGAGAATTGGGCTTCGTAGCCCTGTCCTGAATTACGGTAACATAGTAACATACGGTAGTTATTAAGGTTGAAGGAAGACTTTAAGTCCATCTAGTTCAACCCATAGCCTAACCTAACATGCCCTAACATGTTGATCCAGAGGAAGGCAAAAAAAAACCATGTGGCAAAGAGTAAGCTCCACATTGGGGAAAAAAATTCCTTCCCGACTCCACATACGGCAATCAGACTAGTTCCCTGGATCAACACCCTGTCAAGGAATCTAGTAAGTGCACTTGCTCAACCTCTGCTCCACTTGATGTCTATGAGAATAGCCAAATGCTGTGCTTGGATTTATCCAACAGTACCATAGACAATGATTTGAGTGGAAGCCGAACATGATAATCTCTACTCCATTCATGATGGGACTGCAGAGACTGGTCCCCATGTTCAAGGAGGATAACGTGTTATTTGGGAAATAACCATCTAAAGTTCTCAATAAACATATTTTTATATCATTGTATAAGATATACCACATGTTTCTAGTTAGTGATGACTGGATATAGTGGAGTTGAATTCTAGTCAAATTGAAAAAAAATCCGGATTTGCCAAAATGTGTTGTTTTTTTTTACTGCTGCCATTTTTCTGAACCATAAAAAAAACCTGAACCATAAAAATCATCAACCATCAAATGTTTAAAAAAAAAAAGAAAAAGAAAATCCTTATACTCAACTCTCAGGCCCCTTTGCATCTTCTGATCCACCGCCACTCATGCTGGAATCTATGGGCCTCTCACCATGAGCCGTGATCGCCAACTTTAACCTCTTTCTGGCCTCGGACTGGATAGTACATCCGAGGTCCGATCCCCTGCTTTGATGTGGGCTCCGGCGGTGAGCCCGCATCAAAGCCGGGACATGTCAGCTGTTTTGAACAGGTGACATCTGCCTGCATTAGCGGCGGGTTGAATTGCGATTCACTCGCCGCTATTAACTAGTTAAATGCGGCTGTCAAACGCTGACAGCGGCATTTAACTAGCGCTTCCGGCCATCTGGCCAGAAATGCGTACATCGCCGACCCCCGTCACATGAACGGGGGTCAGTGATGCATCGGCATAACAACCAGAGGTCTCCTTGAGACCTCTATGGTTCTTGATGCCGGATTGCTATGTGGGCGCCGCTCATAGCAAGTCTGTGATTCTACTACATAGGTGCAATCTGAGCCTTGCTCCTATATAGCTGAGCCAATCGAGTTGTGCCAGCTTCTAGCCTCCCATGGAGACTACTGAAGCATGGCAAAAGTAAAAAAAATGTTTAAAAAAACATGAAAAAAATAAAAAGAAATAAAAGTTTAAATCACCCCCCTTTCGCCTCATTCAAAATAAAACAATAAAAAAAAAATCAAACATACACATATTTGGTATCACTGCATTCAGAATCACCCGATCTATCAATGAAAAAAGGATGAACCTGATTGCTAAATGGCGTAGCGAGAAAAAAATTTGAAAAGCCAGAATTACCTTTTTTTGGTCGCCACGACATTGCATTAAAATGCAATAACGGGCGATCAAAAGAACATATCTGCACCAAAATGGTGTCATTAAAAAAGCTTGGCAGTCAAAAAATAAGCCCTCACTCGACCCCAGATCACGAAAAATGGAGACGCTACGGGTATCAGAAAACGGCGCTTTTTTTTTTTTTTTTTTTTTTTTTTTTTTAGCAAAGTTTGGAATTTAGATAAAAAATAACCTAGACATGTTTGGTGTCTATAAACTCGTAATGACCTGAGTAATCAAAATCACAGGTCAATTTTACAATTCATTGAACCTAGCAAAAAAGCCAAGCAAAAAACAAGTGTGGGATTGCACCTTTTTTGCAATTTCACCGCACTTGAAATTTTTTTACCGTTTTCTAGTACATGACATGCTAGAACCAATGATGTCATTCAAAATTACAACACAGCCCGCAAAAAATAAGCCCTCAAATGGCCATATTGACGGAAAAATAAAAAAGTTATGGCTCTGGGAAGAAGGGGAGTGAAAAACGAAAACGAAAAAATGAAAATACCCCGGGTCATGAAGGGGTTAATAAATCCCGGCAGGGTAATGTGCATGCTCGCCGAAGGTCACGGTGCAGTTATGATGATTTGCACTGAACTCTGCTGGGCCTCATGAAAGAAGCCATAAATGCTGATTGAGGGGAAGAGAAGAGGAAGTGAGGATGGGAGTAGTGAGTGGCTGGAGTTGTGAAAGATGAGGTGAGTATAAGGATTCTTTTATTTTGTACATATTACATTTATTATGCTCTGGGGTCTGGAGAGATCCCGGGACTTAATAAGGAATATTAAATTAAAGGAGAGTCAATTTTTCAAAAATCAAACTTGTAGGGAAAATCTGAGCAAACAGGCAAATTTGAACTTTTACTGATCCACTCATCTCTATTTCTACTATATCATATCATATATATACACACACACACACACACACACACACACACACACACACACACACACACACACACACACACACACACACACACATATATATATATACATAACACCCACATATATACACTGCTCAAAAAAATAAAGGGAACACTAAAATCCCACATCCTAGATATCACTGATTGAAATATTCCAGTTGTAAATCTGTATTCATTACATAGTGGAATGTGTTGAGAATAGTGTTGAGCAATACCTTCCGATATGCAAAGGTATCGGTATCGGATTGGATCGGCCGATACCCAAAAAGTATCGGATATCGCCGATACCGATACCCGATACCAATGCATATCAATGGGACACAAAATATCGGAATGGTTCCCAGGGTCTGAAGGAGAGGAAACTCTCCTTCAGGCCCTGGGATCCATATTCATGTATAAAATAAAGAATAAAAATAAAAAATATTGATATACTCACCCCTCTGACGGCCCCGGCTCTCACCGCTGCAAGCGTCTGCCTCCGTTCCCTAAGAATGCAGAGTGAAGGACCTTCGATGACGTCGCAGCTTGTGATTGGTCGCGTGACCGCTCATGTGACCGCTCACGCGACCAATAACAAGCCGCGACGTCATCGCAGGCCCTACACTCACTGCATTCTTAGGAACGGAGACTGCCGGTTACATCGTTAAGGTCCAGGCTCCGCCGGAGGGGTGAGTATATCAATATTTTTTATTTTTATTATTTATTTTTTACATGAATATGGATCCCAGGGCCTGAAGGAGAGTCTCCTCTCCTCCAGACCCTGGGAACCATACGCACCGCACACTTCCGATTCCGATTTCCGATATCGCAAAAATATCGGAACTCGGTATCGGAATTCCGATACAGCAAATATCGGCCGATACCCGATACTTGCAGTATCAGAATGCTCAACACTAGTTGAGAACAATAAAACCTAAAAATGATCAACATAAATCACAGCTAATATCCCACGGAGGTCTGGAGCTGGAATGATGCTCAAAATCAAAGTGGAAAATGAAGTTACAGGCCTTAAGACAAGGAAATGATGCTCAGTAGTGTGTGTAGCCTCCACGTGCCTGTATGATCTCCCAACAACGCCTGGGTATGCTCCTGATGAGGCGGCGGATGGTCTCCTGAGGGATCTCCTCCCAGACCTGGACTAAAGCATCCGCCAACTCCTGGACAGTCTGTGGTGCAACATGACATTGGTGGATGGTGTGAGACATGATGTTCCAGATGTGTTCAATCGGATTCAGGTCAGGGGAACGGGCAGGCCAGTCCATAGCTTCAATGCCTTCATCTTGCAGGAACTGCTGACACACTCCAGCCACGTGAGGTCTGGCATTGTCCTGCATTAGGAGAAACCCAGGGCCAACCACTCCAGCATATGGTCTCACAAGGGGTCTGAGGATCTCGTCTCGGTATGTAATGGCAGTCAGACAACACATGGAGGGCTGTGCGGCCCTCCAAAGAAATGCCAACCCACACCATTACTGACCCACTGCCAAACCGGTCATGCTGAAGGATGTTGCAGGCAGCAGTTCGCTCTCCATGGTGCCTCCAGACTCTGTCACGTCTGTCATATGTGCTCAGTGTGAACCTGCGTTCATCTGTGAAGAGCACAGGGTACCAGTGGTGAATTTGCCAATCCTGGTGTTCTCTGGCAAATGCCAAGTGTCCTGCACAGTGTTGGGCGTTGAGCACAACCCCCATCTGTGAACGTCGGGCACTCAGACCATCCTCATGGAGTCAGTTTCTAACCGCTTGTGCAGACACATGCGCATTTGTGGCCTGCTGGAGGTCCTTTTGCAGGGCTCTGGCAGAGCTCCTCCTGTTCCTCCTTGCACAAAGGCTGAGGTAGCAGTCCTGCTGCTGGGTTGTTGCCCTCCTACAGCCCCCTACACATCTCCTGGTGTACTGGCCTATCTCTTGGTAGCGCCTCCAGCCTCTGGACACTACGCTGACAGACACAGTAAACCTTCTTGCCACAGCTCGCATTCCTGTGTCATCCTGGATGAGCTGCACTACCTGAGCCACTTGTCTGGGTTGTAGAGTCCGTCTCATGCTACCACGAGTGTGAAAGCACAACCAACATTCAAAAGTGACCAAAGCATCAGCCAGAAAGCATTGGTACTGAGATGTGGTCTGTGGTCCCCACTTACAGAACCACTTCTTTATTGAGTATGTCTTGATAATTGCCAATAATTTCCATCTGTTGTCTATTCCATTTGCACAACAGCATGTGAAATTGATTGTCAAACAGTGTTGCTTCCTAAGTGGACAGTTTGATTTCACAGAAGTTTGATTTACTTGGAGTTATATTCTGTTGTTTAAGTGTTCCCTTTATTTTTTTGAGCAGTATATCATGCTGTTACTGCTTTTAATATCACAGAAGAAATATATTTATGCACATATCTATGTATTGTCGTTGACTGCTTTTTACACCCCAGAAGAGATCTAGAAGTATGGAAATATATGCACTTAAAATGAGAGAATCAATGATAAGATGGAATATGACATTTATAATAATGATTTTGCCTATGCCATCCTAGACCTTTAAATGAACTTTATGATCTACGTATTTCCTTCAAGGCTGAATGACATCTTTTCTAATCCTCCTTATACAAGAGCTTTATTGTGGATAAGCTAAGGTTATTTCACCAGGAACCCAGCATTTATTAGCACAAGAGGTAATGAACAAGAATACTCAAGAGGCTGAACTGAGAAAGTCAAAGACTTTTCCTGAGATTGCCTTATTGTAGCTGTCATGTGCTTATTGACGTGTCTTTCCATGACAACACAAGAGCCGTCCTCACATTGGGTGCACCCAGAGCGCTGACTTGGAAACTAAACCACCTGTTTAGTCCCTTAAGACTTTTATTCAGAGTTCACCATCTGTCACCATCTACGACACACAGGAATTATCGTCTTTATTTACTTTACGTGACATAATACTAGCACTGAGGCCTAACAGACCAAACAGCATAGGAGTCCCAAATACACCTTGAAGTACAGAAGTGTGGTTTTTTTCCCTCTAAATAATGTAATATATGTGCAATATATGATACACGTCAGTATATAGGCCTGTAGAATTAGTATTATTTTTCATCAACCTTCCAATTGATTGGATATTTTTTTTTAATGAGAATTGTAAATAGCTTTTAACCCCTTCATGACCTTGGGATTTTCGTTTTTCGCTCCCCTCCTTCCCAGAGCCATAACTTTTTTATTTTTCTGTCAATTTGGCCATGTGAGGGCTTATTTTTTGCGGGACGAGTTGTACTTTTGAACGACATCATTGGTTTTACCTTGTCCTGTACTAGAAAACGGGAAAAAAATTCCAAGTGCGGTGAAATTGCAAAAAAAGTGCAGTCCCACACTTGTTTTTTGTTTGGCTTTTTTGCTAGGTTCACTAAATGCTAAAACTGACCTGCCATTATGATTCTCCAGGTCATTATGAGTTCATAGATACCTAACATGACTAGGTTATTTTTTATCTAAGTGGTGAAAAAAAATTCCAAACTTTGCTAAAAAAAAAAAATTGTGCCATTTTCCGATACTCGTAGCGTCTCCATTTTTCATGATCTGGGGTCGTTTGAGGGCTTATTTTTTGCGTGCCAAGCTGGTGTTTTTAACCCCTTCCCGACATGTGACGGTATAGTACGTCACATGTCGGGACCCCCGCTTTGATGTGCGCTCCGGCGGTGAGCGCACATCAAAGTCGCGACATGTCAGCTGTTTTTTACAGCTGACATGTGCGCGCAATAGCGGCGGGTGAAATTGCGATCACCCGCCGCTATTAACTAGTTAAATGCCGCTGTCAAACGCAGACAGCGGCATTTAACTACCGCATCCGGCCGTGCGGCCGGATATGAGCGCATCGCCGACCCCTGTCACATGATCGGGGGTCGGCGATGCTCCTCCATTGTAACCATAGAGGTCCTTGAGACCTCTATGGTTACTGATTGCCGGTGGCTGTGAGCGCCCCCCTGTGGTCGGCGCTCACAGCACACCTGCATTTTAGCTACATAACAGCGATCTGATGATCGCTGTTATGTAGCAGAGCCGATCGGGCTGTGCCTGCTTCTAGCCTCCCATGGAGGCTATAGAAGCATGGCAAAAGTAAAAAAAAAAAGTTTTTAAAAATGTGAAAAAAATAAAAAAAACATAAAAGTTTAAATCACCCCCCTTTCGCCCCAATCAAAATAAATCAATAAAAAAAAAAAAAAACCTACACATATTTGGTATCGCCGCGTTCAGAATCGCCTGATCTATCAATTAAAAAAAAGCATTAACCTGATCGCTAAATGGCGTAATGAGAAAAAAATTCGAAACGCCAGATTTACGTTTTTTTGGTCGCCACGACATTGCATTAAAATGCAATAACGGGCGATCAAAAGAACGTATCTACACCAAAATGCTATCATTAAAAACGCCAGCTCGGCACGCAAAAAATAAGCCCTCACCTGACCCCAGATCACGAAAAATGGAGACGCTACGAGTATCGGAAAATGGCGCAATTTTTTTTTGTTTTGTTTTTTGCAAAGTTTGGAATTTTTTTTCACCACTTAGGTGAAAAATAACCTAGTCATGTTAGGTGTCTATGAACTCGTAGTGACCTGGAGAATCATAATGGCAGGTCAGTTTTAGCATTTAGTGAACCTAGCAAAATAGGCAAGCAAAAAACAAGTGTGGGATTGCACTTTTTTTGCAATTTCACTGCACTTGGAATTTTTTTCCCGTTTTCTAGTACACGACATGCTAAAACCAATGATGTCGTTCAAAAGTACAACTCGTCCCGCACAAAATAAGCCCTCACATGGCCAAATTGACGGAAAAATAAAAAAGTTATGGCTCTGGGAAGGAGGGGAGCGAAAAACGAAAACGGAAAAACGGAAAAAGCTCCGGGGGTGAAGGGGTTAATGATACCATTTTGGTGCAGATACGTTCTTTTGATCGCCCGTTATTGCATTTTAATGCAATGTCGTGGCGACCAAAAAAACGTAATTCTGGGGTTTCTAATTTTTTTCTCGTTACGCCGTTTAGCAATCAGGTTAATGCTTTTTTTTATTGATAGATCGGGCGATTCTGAACATGGTGATACCAAATATGTGTAGGTTTGATTAATTTTATTGATTTATTTTGAATGGGGCGAAAGGGGGGTGATTTAAACTTTTATATTTTTTTTATTTTTTTCACATTTTTTTTACTTTTGCCATGCTTTAATAGCCTCCATGGGAGGCTAGAAGCTGGCACAACACGATCGGCTCTGCTACATAGCAGTGATCTGATGTTCGCTGCTATGTAGCAGAAATGCATGTGTGCTATGAGCGCCGACCACAGGGTGGCGCTCACAGCTGCCGGGGATCAGTAACCATAGAGGTCTCAAGGACCTCTATCGTTACTATTCAGAAGCATTGCTGACCCCTGATCATGTGACGGGGTCAGCGATGCGCTCATATCCGGCCACCCGGACGGAAGCGCCGGTTAAATGCCGCTGTCTGCGTTTGACAGCGGCATTTAACTAGTTAGTAGCGGCGGGTGAATCGTGATTTCACCCGCCGCTATTGCGGGCACATGTCAGCTGTTCAAAACAGCTGACATGTCCCGGCTTTGATGCGGGCTCACCGCGGAGCCCTGCATCAAAGCGGGGGATCTGACCTCGGACGTACTATCCTGTCCGAGGTCAGAAAGGGGTTAAAGGATATATAACAAACTATCTTCTTCAGGTTCCTTTACCAATTACTACTTAGGGAGTTTCTATGTGAAACAGACAGAAAAGACTACAAATAAACAAATAAAAAATATACAGTATATACATATATCTTGGAACGCCTTTTACAATACATGTTATCGCCAGCTCAACTGCATTATATCACATGGAACTAACATTTTTTAATATTATCTTTTACTAAATTTCAGTAAATCTAGGAAAATCAGAGGAAATACTGATTCAAGATTGATCATTTGTAATTTAGGTAAAACTCAGCCAAAAATGTTTAATTTCTGGCCAGTGTCACTACAGGACAAATAAAGCATTACATGCACAGTACCTATTAACCCCTTCACCCCAAAGCCTGTTTTCACCTAAGTGACACGGCCAATTTTTACAATTCTGACCACTGTCACTTTATGAGGTCATAACTCTGAAACGCTTCAACGGATCCTGGTGATTCTGAGATTGTTTTCTCGTGACATATTGTACTTTATGATAGTGGTAAAACTTCTTCGATATGACTTGCATTTATTTGTGAAAAAAACAGAAATTTGTCGAAAATTATGAAAATTTAGCAATTTTCAAATTTTTCATTTTTATGCCCTTAAATTAGAGTTATATCACATAATATAGTTAATAAACAACATTTCCCACATGTCTGCTTTACATCAGCACAATTTTGGAAACATAATTTTTTTTTGTTAGGGAGTTATAAAGGTTAAAAGTTGACCAGCGATTTCTCATTTTTGCAACAAAATTTGCAAAACCATTTTTTTTACGGACCACCTCACACTTGAAGTGACTTTGAGGGGTCTATATGACAGAAAATGTCCAAAAGTGACACCATTCTAAAAACTGCACCCCTCAAGGTACTCTAAACCACATTCAAAAAGTTTATTAACCCTTCAGGTGCTTCACAGGAATTTTTGTAATGTTTAAAAAAAATTGAACATTTAACTTTTTTTTCACAAAATTTTTATTTCAGATCCAATTTGTTTTATTTTACCAGGGGTAACAGGAGAAATTGGACCAAAAAAGTTGTTGTACAATTTGTCCTGAGTACGCCGATACCCCACATGTTGGGGTAAACCATTGATTGGGCGCATGGCAGAGCTCGGAAGGGAAGGAGCGCCATTTGACTTTTCAATGCAAAATTGGCTGGAATTGAGATCGGAACCCATGTCGTGTTTGGAGAGCCCCTGACGTGCCTAAACAGTGGAAACCCCCACAAGTGACACCATTTTGGAAAGTAGACCCTCTAAGGAACTAATCTAGATGTGTGGTGAGCACTTTGAACCTCCAAGTGCTTCACAGAAGTTTATAATGTAGAGCCGTAAAAAAAATTAATATTAATTTTCACAAAAAATGATCTTTTTGCCCCAAATTTTTTATTTTCCCAAGGGTAGCAGGATAAATTGGACCCCAAAAGTTGTTGTGCAATTTGTCCTGAGTATGCTGATACTTCATATATGGGGATAAACCACTGTTTGGGCGCATGGCAGAGCTCGGAAGGGAAGGAGCGCCATTTGACTTTTCAATGCAAAATTGGCTGGAATTGAGATCGGAACCCATGTCGTGTTTGGAGAGCCCCTGACGTGCCTAAACAGTGGAAACCCCCACAAGTGACACCATTTTGGAAAGTAGACCCTCTAAGGAACTAATCTAGATGTGTGGTGAGCACTTTGAACCTCCAAGTGCTTCACAGAAGTTTATAATGTGGAGCCGTAAAAATAAATTAATATTAATTTTCACAAAAAAATGATATTTTTGCCCCAAATTTTTTATTTTCCCAAGGGTAGCAGGATAAATTGGACCCCAAAAGTTGTTGTGCAATTTGTCCTGAGTGCGCTGATACTTCATATATGGGGATAAACCACTGTTTGGGCGCATGGCAGAGCTCGGAAGGGAAGGAGCGCCATTTGACTTTTCAATGCAAAATTGGCTGGAATTGAGATCGGAACCCATGTCGTGTTTGGAGAGCCCCTGACGTGCCTAAACAGTGGAAACCCCCAGAAGTGACACCATTTTGGAAAGTAGACCCTCTAAGGAACTAATCTAGATGTGTGGTGAGCACTTTGAACCTCCAAGTGCTTCACAGAAGTTTATAATGTAGAGCCGTAAAAAAAAATTAATATTAATTTTCACAAAAAATGATATTTTTGCCCCCAATTTTTTATTTTCCCAAGGGTAGCAGAATAAATTGGACCCCAAAAGTTGTTGTGCAATTTGTCCTGAGTACGCTGATACTTCATATATGGGGATAAACCACTGTTTGGGCGCATGGCAGAGCTCGGAAGGGAAGGAGCGCCATTTGACTTTTCAATGCAAAATTGGCTGGAATTGAGATCGGAACCCATGTCGTGTTTGGAGAGCCCCTGACGTGCCTAAACAGTGGAAACCCCCACAAGTGACACCATTTTGGAAAGAAGACCCCCACGGAACTTATCTAGATGTGTTGTGAGAACTTTGAACCAACAAGTGTTTCACTACAGTTTATCACGCAGAGCCATGAAAATAAAAAATATATTTTTTTCCACGAAAATTATATTTTAGCCCCCACATTTTTATTTTCCCAAGGGTAACAGGAGAAATTGGACAACAAAAGTTGTTGTTCAATTTGTCCTGAGTACGCTGATACTTCATATATGGGGATAAACCACTGTTTGGGCGCACGGCAGAGCTCGGAAGGGAAGGAGCGCCGTTTGAAATGCAGACTTAGATGGATTGGTCTGCAGGTGTCATGTTGCATTTGCAGAGCCCCTGATGTACCTAAACAGTAGAAACCCCCCACAAGTGACCCCATATTGGAAACTAGACCCCCCACGGAACTTATCTAGATGTGTTGTGAGAACTTTGAACCCCCAAGTGCTTCACTACAGTTTATAACGCAGAGCCGTGAAAATAAAAAATATATTTTTTTCCACGAAAATTATATTTTAGCCCCCATGTTTTTATTTTCCCAAGGGTAAGGCTGGTTTCACACTTGCGTTTTTATCTGCATGCGTTTTTTTAAAAAATGCATGTGTGAAAAAACGCATGTAATCGCGGTAAAACGCATGCGTTTTTTTAGACGCATGCGTTTTTATAGAAAAACACAAGAAAACAAGGAAAAACCAAAAAACCCTAACCCTACCCCTAACCCTACCCCTACCCCTAACCTGAAATACGTGGCACTGAAATACGTGGCACTGAAATACGTTTATATACGTATATACGTATATAAGTGCCACGATATTTCAGTGGCCACGTATATAAGTGCCACGTATATAAGTGCCACGTATATAAGTGCCACGTATTTCATGTACATGCCACAATATTTAAGTGCCACGTATATAAGTGCCACATATATAAGTGCCACGTATTTAAGTGCCACGTATTTAAGTGCCACGTATTTAAGTGCCACGTATTTAAGTGCCACGTATTTCACGTAAATGCCACGATATTTCAGTGCCACGTATTTCACTGAAATATCGTGGCACTTAAATACGTGGCACTGAAATATCGTTGCACTGAAATATCGTGGCACTGAAATATCGTGGCACTGAAAGACATGGCACTGAAATACGTGGCACTGAAATACGTGGCACTGAAATACGTGGCACTGAAATACGTGGCACTATGACTGTCAGAAAATGTTCATTAAACGGTTAGGGATGAGTTTAGGGGTAGGGTTAGGGTTAGGGTTTGGATCCCTTTATCACCTTGATGGTGGTGGGTGACTTTTCAGTGTGTGTTCTGGTTTTTTTCTATAAAAACGCATGCGTTTTTAACGCAAACAAACGCGTTGAGATCGGACGCCATGTCGCGTTTGGAGAGCCCCTGATGTGCCTAAACAGTGAAAACTCCCCAATTCTAACTGAAACCCTAACCCCAACCCTAACCCTAGTCCTAACCCTAGCGCTACTTTCACACTAGCGTTTTTTTGCATACGTCGCAATGCGTCGTTTTGGCGAAAAAACGCATCCTGCAAAGTCATCTGCAGGATGCGTTTTTTCCCCATAGACTAACATTAGCGACGTATTGACACACGTCGCAAGCGTCGTGCGACGGTTGCGTCGTGTTGTGGCGGACCGCCGGCAGCAAAAACCGTTACATGTAACTTTTTTTGTGCTGACGGTCCACCATTTCCGACCGCGCATGCGCGGCTGGAACTCCGCCCCCACCTCCCCGCACCTCACAATGGGGCAGCGGATGCGTGGAAAAACAGCATCCGCTGCCCCCGTTGTGCGGCGCTTGCACAGAATGCGTCGGTATTTCGGGCCGACGCAGCGCGACGGCCCCGTACCGACGCTAGTGTGAAAGTAGCCTAACGGGAAAATGGAAATAAATATATTTTTTTAAATTTTATTATTTTTCCTAACTAAGGGGGTGATGAAGGGGGATTTGATTTACTTATATAGCGTTTTTTGGGCGGATTTTTATGGTTGGCAGCCGTCACACACTAAAAGACGCTTTTTATTGCAAAAAATAGTTTTTGCATCACCACATTTTGAGAGCTATAATTTTTCCATATTTTGGTCCACAGAGTCATGTGAGATCTTGTTTTTTGCAGGATGAGTTGACGTTTTTGCTGGTACCATTTTCGGGTACATGACATTTTTTGATCGCTTTTTATTCCGATTTTTGGGAGGCGGAATGAACAAAAACCAGCAATTCCTGAAATTCTTTTAGGGGGTGCGTTTATACCGTTCCGCGTTTGGTAAAAAGGATAAAGCAGTTTTATTCTTCGGGTCAGTACGATTACAGCGATACCTCATTTATGTAATTTTTTTATGTTTTGGCGCTTTTACACAATAAAAACTATTTTATATAAAAAAATAATTGTTTTTGCATCGCTTTATTCTGAGAGCTATAACTTTTTTATTTTTCTGCTGATGATGCTGTATGGCGGCTTTTTTTTTGCGGGACAAGATGACGTTTTCAGCGGTACCATGGTTATTTATATCCGTCTTTTTGATCGCGTGTTATTCCACTTTTTGTTTGGCGGTATGAGAATAAAGCGTTGTTTTTTGCCTCGTTTTTTTTTTTTTTTTTTACGCTGTTCACTGAAGGGGTTAACTAGTGATATAGTTTTATAGGTGGGGTCGTTACGGACGCGGCAATACTAAATATGTGTACTTTTATTGTGTGGTGTTTTTTTTATTTAGATAAAGAAATGTATTTATGGGAATATATTTTATTTTTTTTTCTTTATTTAGGAATTTTTTTTTTTTTTTTTTACACATGTGGAAAAATTTTTTTTTTACTTTGTCCCAGGAGGGGACATCACAGATCGGTGATCAGACAGTGTGCACAGCACTCTGTCTGATCACCGATGTGACAGGCACGTTCCACAGGCTTGCCGGCGCCTGCTATGAGGATTCTCAGCAGACGCCGGCAAGCAGGGTCATCTTATGACCCGGAAGGAGTCCCGCGGCCATCTTGGATCCGGGGACTCCTTCCAGGTCACCGGAGCAGCGCGATCTCATCGCGCTGCTCCGGTGGGAGAGCGCAGGGAGCCCCCGTCCCTGCGCGATCCCCCTCTATGCCGCTGTCACTATTGACAGCGGCATCAGAGGGGTTAAATGCCCGCGATCGGCGACAGCGCCGATCGTGGGCATTGCTGCGGGGTGTCAGCTGTCATATACAGCTGACACCCGCACCCGATCACCGCGGCGCTCAGCGTGAGACCGCGGTGATCGGGGCGCCGTACTAGTACTGCGGCTGGCACTAATGCAGTGCCGGCAGCGCCGTACTAGTACGGCGCATGGCACGAAGGGGTTAAAATAAATGGGTTATCAATGTAATACATAGTTCTGACAGGTCCACTAGGGTGAGAAAACTCCGGCTAATAAATGTTGGTCCTGTAAAGGGAATCAACCCCCCATTCCCTTAACTCCAAATTTCCCAATGGGGTATTTAAAATGAGTTTACTCCATCTGACACCCCCATTAATTATAATGATGATTTTATCAGCAGATTAAACTGATATTTCTATAGTGTAAGTGGCTTTATAATTACGAATATCAGAAATAACGAATATCTAAACATTTTCTCAGTTGGATGAATTTATGGAACAAACTAAAAAAAACATGACCACACTACGACCTCTGAACGACTTTGTGGATCTAAATAATAATAAGATTTCAACATAAAAGTATAATTTTATTACCTTAACTTCTTAAAATTCTTTAGAAAAACTTATAGGTGGAACTTGCTGGACCTTTTTCACTATGATAATTATCTTGTTATTTTATTGCTTACTCCATACTTTTACAAATATCCTATTATCATAGAAGGAAAGAAAAGCTCTTTTAACTTTGCTGATGGCCTACTTTTTGTCTTAATTTGATTTTCTTTTTTTGGAAAGGAAAATTCGGCGGTTAAACAGCAGGAGTGTGATAACTGAGCAATGACAGAACTTGCCCTTAGCAGGATGAGAAAGAAACGTTATGAATTATCATATTTATATTGTATTTCCATAGGTTGTAGAAAAAAAATAATGTTTAGGCTCCATGTTTCGCAGGGTACACTTTTCTTACTTAAGGCTTCATGCTACATGTAGTAAGCTGTACACTAGAGGAGAAGATAGCTATTGTCTTCCTCAATGTAGGGATCAAAGGACTTTTTTTTTTCCTTGTGGAGAGTGACATGCCTGGCATACCAGTGTAAGGAGACTTATAAGCCATGAAATGCTCCTATATATGCAAATGAGAGACAATTTGCATATTCCGCCACAAACTCACCACTGAATTACACATGACTTGCTTTGCAAAAATGATTTACAAATTTATAGAGCATTAACCCCTTTCCAACATTGGGTGTAATAATACGCCAATGTCGGACACCCTCCCTTTGATAAGGGCTCCGGCGCTGAGCCCACATCTTTTCCTGCAGATGTCAGCTGTTTTGAACAGGGCTTTTTTTTGCGTGCCCAGCTGACATTTTTAATGATACCATTTTGGTATGGATACGTTTGTTTGATCGCCCGTTATTGCATTTTAATGCAATGTTGCGGCGAACAAAAAAGTGTAATTCTGGTGTTTTTACTTTTTTTTCCGCTACATTTTACCGTTTACCGATTGGATTAATTATTTTTATATCTTAATAGATCGGGGGATTCTGAATGCGGTAATACGAAATATGTGTATATTTTATTTTTTTTAATTGTTTTATTTTGAATTGGGCAAATGGGGGATGATTTGAACTTTTATATTTTTTTTTATATTTTTAAAAACTTTTTTTTTTTTACTTTTCATTTGCTTAAATAGTCTCCATGGGAAACTAGAAGCTGCGATAATCCGATAGCCTCTGTTACACACAGGCGATGATCAGATCGCCTGTGTGTAACAGAAATGCTCACTTACTATGATTGCTGACTGCTGGTATGTTGCAGACCCCGGGTTGCCATGCCAACCCATCGGTGACCCGCGGTCATGTGACACAGGCACCAATGGGTGGGATTACTGAAGCGCTTCTGGGCGATCCCATTAAAATGCCTCTGTCAGAGATTGACAGCAGCATTTAACAGGTTAACAGCCACGCGTGGATCATGATTCCACCCGCGGCTGTTAGGAGCACATGTCAGCTGTTCAAAACAGCTGACATATGCTGGGAAAAATGTGGGCTCAGTGCCAGAGCCCACATCAAAGGGAGAGACATGACGTGAAGGGGTTAATCACATGATGTAATAGACCTAATGGAAAAGAGAAAAATTAGTTTTGTATAAAAGGCAAAATGAGCAATTGTAAGTACACAGTGCTAAATAACATGATGACTGCAGTATATTAAGAGGATAAACATTTTCAGAAGAGAGCATTTTTTTAAGACTGAATGAAATGTTAAGGACTGATCCACTATGCTACTTGGGGATATCTATTTCCATAAACAAAAAGTGCAAAAAGAACTTTAAAAGAGCTGAGAGTTTAAGATGGTAAATTAGCTTCAATAAATGGTATATAAAAACCTGTTGACTGTATTTTTCTGGAAATATAGTATTTCATATAGCAAAAAGTGAAAAAGCAAAAAAACTGTTGACTGCTTTCTGAATCAGTCCTTAACCCCTTCACCCCCAAGGGTGGTTTGCACGTTAATGACCGGGCCAATTTTTACAATTCTGACCACTGTCCCTTTATGAGGCTATAACTCTGGAACGCTTTGACGGATCTTGGCGATTCTGACATTGTTTTCTCGTGACATATCGTACTTCATGTTAGTGGTAAAATTTATTCGATATAACTTGCGTTTATTTGTGAAAAAAATGGAAATTTGGCGAAAATTTTGAAAATTTTGCAATTTTCCAACTTTGAATTTTTATGCCCTTAAATCACAGACATATGTCACGCAAAATACTTAATAAGTAACATTTCCCACATGTCTACTTTACATCAGTACAATTTTGGAACCAACATTTTTTTTTGTGACGGAGTTATAAGGGTTAAAAGTTGACCAGCAATTTCTCATTTTTACAACACCATTTTTTTTTAGGGACCACATCTCATTTGAAGTCATTTTGAGGGGTCTATATGATAGAAAATACTCAAGTGTGACACCATTCTAAAAACTGCACCCCTCAAGGTGCTCAAAACCACATTCAAAAAGTTTATTAACCCTTCAGGTGTTTCACAGGAATTTTTGGAATGTTTAAATAAAAATGAACATTTAACTTTTTTTCACACACAATTTATTTCAGCTCCAATTTGTTTTATTTTACCAAGGGTAACAGGAGAAAATGGACCCCCAAAGTTGTTGTACAATTTGTCCTGAGTACGCTGATACCCCATATGTGAGGGTAAACCACTGTTTGGGCATATGGCAGAGCTCGGAAGGAAAGGAGCGCCATTTGACTTTTCAATGCAAAATTGACTGGAATTGAGATGGGACGCCATGTTGCGTTTGGAGAGCCCCTGATGTGCCTAAGCACTGAAACCCCCTAAAAGTGACACCATTTTGGAAAGTAGACCCCCTAAGGAACTTATCTAGATGTGTGGTGAGCACTTTGACCCACCAAGTGCTTCACAGAAGTTTATAATGCAGAGCCGTAAAAATAAAAAATCATATTTTTTCACACAAAAATGATCTTTTCGCCCCCAATTTTTTATTTTCCCAAGGGTAAGAGAAGAAATTGGACCCCAAAAAATGTTGTGCAATTTGTCCTGAGTATGCTGATACCCCATATGTGGGTGTAAACCATTGTTTGGGCGCATGGCAGAGCTTGGAAGGGAAGGAGCGCCATTTGACTTTTCAATGCAAAATTGACTGGAATTGAGATGGGACGCCATGTTGCGTTTGGAGAGCCCCTGATGTGCCTAAACATTGAAACTCCCTACAAGTGACACCATTTTGGAAAGTAGACCCCCTAAGGAACTTATCTAGATGTGTGGTGAGCACTTTGACCCAACAAGTGCTTCACAGAAGTTTATAATGCAGAGCCGTAAAAATAAAAAATCATATTTTTTCACAAAAATGATCTTTTTGCCCCCAATTTTTTATTTTCCCAAGGGTAAGAGAAGAAATTGGACCCCAAAAAATGTTGTGCAATTTGTCCTGAGTACGATGATACCCCATATGTGGGTGTAAACCATTGTTTGGGCGCATGGAAGAGCTTGGAAGGGAAGGAGCGCCATTTGACTTTTCAATGCAAAATTGACTGGAATTGAGATGGGACGCCATGTTGCGTTTGGAGAGCCCCTGATGTGCCTAAACATTGAAACTCCCTACAAGTGACACCATTTTGGAAAGTAGACCCCCTAAGGAACTTATCTAGATGTGTTTTGAGAGCTTTGAACCCCCAAGTGTTTCACTACAGATTATAACGCAGAGCCGTGAAAATAATTTTTATTTTTTTTCTCAAAAATGATTTTTTAGCACCCAGCTTTGTATTTTTACAAGGGTAACAGAATAAATTGGACCCCAAAATTTGTTTTCCAATTTGTCCTGAGTACGCTGATACCCCATATGTGGGGGGGAACCACTGTTTGGGCGCATGACAGAGCTCGGAAGGGAAGGAGCGCCATTTGGAATGCAGACTTAAATGGATTGGTCTGCAGGCGTCACGTTGCATTTGCAGAGCCCCTGATGTACCCAAACAGTACAAACCCCCCACAAGTGACCCCATATTGGAAACTAGACCTCCCAAGGAACTTATCTAGATGTGTTGTGAGAACTTTGAACCCCCAAGTGTTTCACTACAGTTTATAACGCAGAGCCGTGAAAATAAAACATCTTTTTTTTCCCACAAAAATGATTTTTAGCCCCCCAAATTTTTATTTTCCTAAGGATAACAAGAGAACTTGGACCCCAGAAGTTGTTGTTCAATTTGTCCCGAGTACGCTAATAACACATATGTTGGGGTAAACCCCTTTTTGGGCGCACGGGAGAGCTCGGAAGGGAAGGAGCACTGTTTTACTTTTTCAACGCAGAATTGGCTGGAATTGAGATTGGACGCCATGTCGCGCTTGGAGAGCCCCTGATGTGCCTGGACAGTGGAAACTCCCCAATTCTACCTGAAACCCTAACCCAAACACACCCCTAACCCTAATCCCAACGGTAACCCTAACCACACCCCTAGCCCTGACACACCCATAATTCTAATCCCAACCCTAATCCAAACGTAAATGTAATCCAAACCCTAACTTTAGCCCCAACCCTAACTTTAGCCCCAACCCTAACTTTACCTCCAACCCTAGCCCTAACCCTAACCCTACCCCTAAACGTGACTGAAATACGTGGCACTGAAATACGTGGCACTGAAATACGTGGCACTGAAATACGTGGCACTGAAATACGTGATATGTGGCACTTAAATACGTGGCACTGAAACACGTGGCACTGAAATACGTGATACGTGGCACTGAAATACGTGGCACTGAAGTACGTGGCACTGAAATACGTGGCACTGAAATACGTGGCACTGAAATACGTGATACGTGGCACTGAAATACGTGGCACTGAAATACGTGGCACTGAAATACATGGCACTGAAATACGTGGCACTGAAATACGTGGCACTTAAATACGTGGCACTGAAATATGTGATACGTGGCACTTAAATACGTGGCACTGAAATACGTGGCACTGAAATACGTGGCACTGAAATACGTGATACGTGGCACTGAAATACGTGGCACTGAAATACGTGGCACTGAAATACGTGGCACTGAAATACGTGGCACTGAAATACGTGCAACTGAAATACGTGGTACTAAAATATGTGGCACTGAAATACGTGATACGTGGCACTGAAATACGTGATACGTGGCACTGAAATACGTGATACGTGGCACTGAAATACGTGGCACTGAAACACGTGGCACTGAAATACGTGGCACTGAAATACGTGGCACTGAAATACGTGGCACTGAAATACGTGGCACTGAAATACGTGGCACTATGACTGTCAGAAAATGTTCATTAAACGGTTAGGGGTGAGGTTAGGGGTAGAGTTAGGGTTAGGGTTTGGATCCCTTTATCACGTTGATGGTGGTGGGTGGCTTTTCAGTGTGTTTTCTGTTTTTTTTCGAAAAAATGCATGCGTTTTTAACGCAAACAAACGCATGTGCTTAAAAACGCAAGAAAATACTGCAGGTTGTATTTCTGAAAATGAACGCATGCAGAAAAAAAACGCATGCGTTTGAAAACGCGACCAAACGCGTACAAAAAAACCGCATGCGTTTTCAATGTTAAATATAGGGAAATTTGTGCAAAAAACGCTGCAGACAAAAACGCAAGTGTGAAACCAGCGACGCTTTTTATAGCAAAAAAGTTTTTGCGTCTCCACATTTTGAGACCTATAATTTTTCCACATTTTGCTCCACAGAGTTATGTGAGGTCTTGTTTTTTGCGGGACGAGTTGACGTTTTTATTGGTAACATTTTCGGACACGTGACCATTTTTGATCGCTTTTTATTCCGATTTTTGTGAGGCAGAATGACCAAAAACCAGCTATTCATGAATTTCTTTTGGGGGAGGCGTTTATACCGTTCCGCGTTTGGTAAAATTGATAAAGCAGTTTTATTCTTCGGGTCAGTACAATTACAGCGATATCTCATTTATATCATTTTTTTATGTTTTGGCGCTTTTATACGATAAAAACTAAAATATAGAAAAAATAATTATTTTGGTATCGCTTTATTCTCAGGACTATAACTTTTTTATTTTTTTGCTGATGATGCTGTGTGGCGGCTTTTTTTTTGCGGGACAAGATGACGTTTTCAGCGGTACCATGGATATTTATATCAGTCTTTTTGATCGCGTGTTATTCCACTTTTTGTTCGGCGGTATGGTAATAAAGCGTTGTTTTTTGCCTCGTTTTTTTTTTTTTTCTTACGGTGTTTACTGAAGGGGTTAACTAGTGGGGCAGTTTTATAGGTCGGGTCGTTACGGACGCGGCGATACTAAATATGTGTACTTTTATTGTTTTGGTTTTTTTATTTAGATAAAGAAATGTATTTATGGGAATAATATATATATTTTTTTTATTATTTATTTAGGAATTTTTTTTTATTTTTTTTTACACATGTGGAAAAATTTTTTTTTTACTTTGTCCCAGGGGGGGACATCACAGATCATTGATCTGGCAGTGTGCACAGCACTCTGCCAGATCGACGATCTGCTGTGCAGGGCTGCAGGCTTACCAAGTGTCTGCTCTGAGCAGACACTCGGTAAGCCACCTCCTTCCCTGCAGGACCCGGATGCCGCGGCCATCTTGGATCCGGGACCTGCGGCGAGGAGGGAGGTAGGAGACCCTCAGAGCAACGCGATCACATCGCGTTGCTCCAGGGGTCTCAGGGAAGCCCGCAGGGAGCCCCCTCCCTGCGCGATGCTTCCCTATACCGCCGGTACACTGCGATCATGTTTGATCGCGGTGTGCCGGGGGTTAGTGTGCCGGGGGCGGTCCATGACCGCTCCTGGCACATAGTGCCGGATGTCAGCTGCGATATGCAGCTGACACCCGGCCGCGATCGGCCGCGCTCCCCCCGTGAGCGCCGCTGATCGGTGATGACGTACTATCCCGTCGGCGGTCATACGGGCCCACCCCACCTCGACGGGATAGTACGTCAAATGTCGGGAAGGGGTTAAAGGGAACCTGTCACCCCGTTTTTTCCGTATGAGATAAAAATACTGTTAAATAGGGCCTGAGCTGTGCATTACAATAGTGTATTTTGTGGACCCCGATTCCCCACCTAAGCTGCCGAAATACGTTACCAAAGTAGCCGTTTTCGCCTGTCAATCAGGCTGGTCTGGTCAGATGGGCGTGGTGTCTTCCCCCAGATCTTGCTTAGTTTTCCGTTGGTGGCGTAGTGGTTTGCGCATGCCCAAGTCCAGAATCCACTGCACAGGGGAGGGAAAAGAGCGCGATCTGCGCTATTCCCCTGGTGATCAGTGGGGGCGGCCATCTTCCTGTGGCCGCGCGTGCGCAGATTGAGCGCTCTGCTGCCCGGGGCTTCAGGAAAATGGCCACGGGATGCCACGCGTGCGCAGATGGAGATCGCGGCAGCCATTTTCCTGAAGCAGAGTTCGCATCTCTGCTTCAGGAAAATGGCCGCCGTGATCTCCATCTGCGCACGCACGGCATCCCGCGGCCATTTTCCTGAAGCCCCGGGCAGTAGAGCGCTCAATCTGCACATGCGCGGCCACAGGAAGATGGCCGCCCCCACCGATCACCAGGGGAATAGCGCAGATCGCGCTCTTTTCCCTCTCCTGTGCAGTGGATTCTGGACTTGGGCATGCGCAAACCACTACGCCACCAACGGAAAACTAAGCAAGATCTGGGGGAAGACACCACGCCCATCTGACCAGACCAGCCTGATTGACAGGCGAAAATGGCTACTTTGGTAACGTATTTCGGCAGCATAGGTGGGGAATCGGGGTCCACAAAATACACTATTGTAATGCACAGCTCAGGCCCTATTTAAAAGTATTTTTATCTCATACGGAAAAAACGGGGTGACAGGTTCCCTTTAATATATAGCATTCCACATGATAGTGAGCTAGGTGGTGCAAGAAACATGTTGAAGACCAAGTATATTCAATATTGAAAAAAGAAACAGCACTCGCCATTGCTTCTTAAAAAAGGTTACCGTAATGTCCTTTATTCCATGTGGCGGGACAACAAGGGAAACGAGGCAGTGAAGGAGGACAACAGCCTTTTGTGCCTCAATCATCATTTAATTATTAATCCTTTGAATGTGGGCATTGTATTGCATGAAGTCAGGGATTTTATAACTTGCAGATCAAAATTTATTGTATATGTTATTTTTTGCCCTTGCAGTTACTTTTATATAGGAAAAACAATTCACCTTTATTTATTAGTTTCAGGGAACATCTACACTCACTTGTTAGTAAGAAAGGCTCCCGCAGGTTAATTGAGCATGTAGTGGAACAGCACAATGCTGATCCAAGTACCTTGCCGTTTTAAGGCATTAAACAGAGCTTTTAGATGTAGCATATGGCAGAGCTCAAAAACCTGTCCTAGCCAACACCACAGCTTTTTGTGTATATTGTATTGACAGTAAGCTGCAAATCAGTGCTGGGGGTGGAGTTGGACTAGGGCTTACATGAGCTGTTGTCCTTCAGTGATAATCCCCTGCTGATTCATTGTATTGAAACAACAGCACAAAACATAAGTGATACATCACTGAAATCAGTGTCCCAGCACCTACCATATGCTGTTCTCAGATTACATAGCAAAAACCTACTGACAGACTTTATTTAACAAAATTGCGTACACATTGTTTATCTTTTTTTTTTTTTTTTAAATAGTGTGCAACCTGTCAAGTAAGTTAATTTGCCCTGAAAACCTCCGAACTTAACTTGTACACTTGAGATGTAATTTGTAGGTATATGTTCTTTACTGTGATAGACAGATATACCTCAGGGCTGGTTTTAAGAGCATTGACCCTTTTCTGGTCTTCTTTTCTAAATTTGCATGCACCGGACTGCTCCATGGCTGTAATTTACAGCAATGTCCAGAAGCTAATCACGTCTCGGTTCAGGAGGACACGTCTTCAGGTCTCACCTCCTGATGGGAGCTTTCTCTGTATTTCCTCTTTGTATGGAGTTTGAATGGCACAGATGACACTTGCCCGAGACTCCAGCTGCTATTCCAAGCACATGCACAGCTCCTGCTACAATGGATATCTCACTTTAATGATTTGAGGTTACATTTGCTCAAAAAGAAAAGAAAATCCATTTTTCCCTAGAAGCCAGAAGTGATTTACTGATAATGCCAACCAATGTGGTAGGGACAAATTAATATCTTCTATTTTGTGCAGCAGTTAATTCCTCAATTTTTGTACCAAGAGATGGTTTAAAATTAGCAAAATATAGAGTCCGCAAAGTAGAGTAAATGGACTGGCAGAACCTTGATGCCACAGAGTATTTATTCAGAATTACTTTTTTGGGTCTCAGTAATTTCTATGAACACAAAAACCCTATAATAACTTAATAAGGAAAATATGTAATCACTATGCAGATTATTCGGAAAGTACAATTAGTGGGAGCTCCTGACCTAAAAAGATGTAGATACAAAACTTAGAATTCAGGGGGCTGTCCAATATTGACAATTCCTTTTTATTAAATGGGTCTGATGTTCGGACCGAAGACCCAAAGTGACAGCTGCTCAGTATAGCTGGGATTGGTAGCGGCAGGTTTAAAAAAGGACACCCACTGCTATTAACCTCTTTACCCCCAAGGTGGTTTGTACGATAATGATCAAGCCAATTTTTACAATTCTGACCACTGTCACTTTATGTGGTAATACCTCTGGAATGCTTCAAGGTATACCAAAGATTCTGAGATTGTTTTTTCGTGACACATTGTACTTCATGATAGTGGTAAAATTTCTTTGATATAACTTGCGTTTATTTGTAAAAAAAAAATTGAATTTTGGTGAAATTTTAGAAAAGTTAGCAATTTTCAAACTTTGAATTCTTATAACCTTAAATCAGAAAGTTGTGTCACACAAAGTAGTTAATAAATAACATTTCCCACATGTCTACTTTACATCAGCACAATTTTTTAAATACATTTTTTTTTTTGTTAGGAAGTTATATGGGTTGAAATTGATAAGTGATTTCTCATTTTTTCAACAAAATTTACAAAACCATTTTTTGTTAAGGACCACCTCAAATTTGAAGTTACTTTTAGGGGTAGATATGACAGAAAGTACCCAAAAACAACACTAATCTAAAAACTGCACTCCTCAAGGCGCTCAAAACAACATACAAGAAGTTAATTTATCCTTCATGTGCTTCACAGGAATTTTTGGAATGTGGAAAAAATTAACATTGAACTTTTTTTTTCACAAAGAAATTACTTTAGACCCTTTTTTTTATTTTCAGAAGGGTAACAGGAAAAATGGATGACAAAATTTGTTGTGCAATTTTCCTGAGAATACTGGTACCACATATGTGGGGAAAACCACTGTTTGGGCGCACATCAGAGCTCAGAAGGGAAGGACTGCCATTTGACTTTTTGAATAAAAAATTTGCTGGAGAAATTAGCAGACGCCATGTTGTATTTGGAGAGTCCCTGATGTGCCTAAACATTGAAAATCCCCCACATTTTGGAAACTAGACCCCTCAGGGAACTGATCTAGATGTATGGTGAGCACATTGAACCCTCAGGTGCTTCACAGAAGTTTATAACGTCATGAACATAATTAAATCACATTTTCCCCACAAAAATGCAATTTTAGCCCCAAATTTTGCATTTTGATAAGGGAAACAGGAAAGATTGTACCATACAACTTGTTTGCAATTTCTCCTGAGTACGCTGATACCTCATATATGGGAGAAAACTACTGTTTGGGCACACAGCAGGGCTTGGAAGGGAAGGAGCTTCATGTGACTTTTTGAATGTAAAATTTCCTGGAATCATTAGCAGATGCTATGTCACGTTTGGAGAGTCCTTGATGTTTCTAAATAATTGAAACCTCCCACAAGTGACCCCATTTTGGAAACTAGACCCTCAAGGAATGTATTTAGAAATGTGGTGAGCACCTTGAACATTGTCATTATGATTTAAAAAAAGAGTAAACACCGTAGTTTCACAATAAATGGCTTCTCCCAACCACTAACCATGAGTGGAGAAAAAGTTTTGGTGTTATCATTTATATTCTCTGAAAAAAAGGCCAAGAAAGCCAAAAATTTTGCCGGGGTATGTAAACTTTTGAGCACAACTGTATATGTGGTTTAGGTATGCTGTGGGGCTCGGAAAGAAGGGAGCATTTTGATATGGGAGCGCATAATCTGAATTTCTTTTGAGGGGCGAGGAGCCATTTAGCTTTTCTAGAGCCTTTGTACTACCAGTACAAGAAGGCCCTTATATTTCCATTAACAGATGACAGACCTGAGTGAGGCTTGCTTTTTTTGTGGATTGAGTTAAAGCTTTTATTGAAGACATTTTGCATAACCTTTGGGATTACATTTATCTGGCATTCCACGCTGAGCACTTACTTTGAGGTTTTTATCTAAATCTTTGAGTGACGTGACAGATGAAATGCCTGAGCGATCCAATCACTATAATAAAACAGCAGAGTTACTCTGGACATCGTCTTGCCTCAGTTCAACGGTGTCCTTCTTTTCAGAAGTGCACAAAACTGTGGCCAACTGCACTTTTATGCAATCCTAAAAAAACAGACACCCCCGGATCACAGGTCCTATGGCGTCCATAGTGCCTCCATTTGCCTCATTATAGGGAATCTTCCACTGAGGGTTCCGTCTGAATAATGTATTTCAGAGATTTACACGAAAACCCTGGTGTAAGCGCTCAGCTCAGAGAGCAGGATAAATGTGCCCAGAGCCTTACTGCGATCTTTGGTAAGCAGAGTGAACAAAACAGGTGAAGAATTAGTTTTATTTATTTTTTTATGCTGTTCCTCACATGGTGAAAGTGATAAGATGACTTTATTCTCTTGATCGGTGCGATTACAGCGATACCAGATTTATATTGTGTTTGACTGCTGTGACACACACAAAGGCGCTTTTTATTGCAAATCTAGTTTTTGCATCCCCATATATTGAGAGCTATCATTTTTCCATATTTGGGCCGATGAAGTCATGGGAGGGCTTGTTTTTTGCAGGACAAATTGATGTTTTTATTGGTACCATTTTCAAACATGTGACTTTTTTGATCGCTTTCTATTCTGATTTTTGGGAGGCAGAATGAAGAAAAACCACCGATTAAGGATTTTTTATTTTTTTTTTGGGGGGGGGGTGTTATAATGTTCCACTTGTGGAAAATTGATATGGCAGTTTTATTCTTTGGGTTAGTACAGTCTTTTTATATGTTTTGGGGCTTTTACACAATAAAAACTATTATATAGAAAAAAATATTATTTTTGCTTCGCTTCATTCTGAGAGCTATAACTTTTTGATTTTTTTGCTGATGAAGCATTGTGATGGCTTGTTTTTTGCAGGACAGGAAGATGTTTACAGCGGTACCATTTTTATATATATACACGTCTTTTTGATCATGCTTTACTCCACTGTTTGTTTGGAGGTGTGATGATAAAGCATTGTTTTTTTGCCTTGTTTTTTTATGGTCTTAACTAGTGTTGAGCGATACCGTCCGATACTTGAAAGTATCGGTATCGGAAAGTATCGGCCGATACCGGCAAAGTATCGGATCCAATCCGATACCGATACCAATACAAGTCAATGGGACTCAAGTATCGGACGGTATTCCTGATGGTTCCCAGGGTCTGAAGGAGAGGAAACTCTCCTTCAGGCCCTGGGAACCATATTAATGTGTAAAATAAAGAATTAAAATAAAAAATATCGCTATACTCACCTGTCCGACGCAGCCGGGACCTCAGCGAGGGAACCGGCAGCGTTGTTTGTTTAAAATTCGCGCTTTTACTTGGTTACGTGAAGTCCCGGCTTGTGATTGGTCAGGGCGGCCATGTTGCCGGGACGCGGACCAATCACAGCAAGCCGTGACGAAATTACGTCACGGCTTGCTGTGATTGGTCCGTGTCCCGGCAACATGGCCGCCATTAACCAATCACAAGCCGTGACGTCACGGGAGGCTGGACATGCGCGTATTTTGAAAAGCGCGCGTGTCCAGCCTCCAGTGACGTCCCGGCTTGTGATTGGTTAATGGCGGCCATGTTGCCGGGACGTCACTGGAGGCTGGACACGCGCGCTTTTCAAAATACGCGCATGTCCAGCCTCCCGTGACGTCCCGGCTTGTGATTGGTTAATGGCGGCCATGTTGCCGGGACGTCACTGGAGGCTGGACACGCGCACTTTTCAAAATACGCGCATGTCCAGCCTCCCGTGACGTCCCGGCTTGTGATTGGTTAATGGCGGCCATGTTGCCGGGACGTCACTGGAGGCTGGACACGCGCGCTTTTCAAAATACGCGCATGTCCAGCCTCCCGTGACGTCCCGGCTTGTGATTGGTTAATGGCGGCCATGTTGCCGGGACGCGGACCAATCACAGCAAGCCGTGACGTAATTTCGTCACGGCTTGCTGTGATTGGTCCGCGTCCCGGCAACATGGCCGCCCTGACCAATCACAAGCCGGGACTTCACGTAACCAAGTAAAAGCGCGAAATTTAAACAAACAACGCTGCCGGTTCCCTCGCTGAGGTCCCGGCTGCGTCGGACAGGTGAGTATAGCGATATTTTTTATTTTAATTCTCTTTTTTACACATTATTACATTAATGTTGTTGCGATACCCGATACCCGATACCACAAAAGTATCGGATCTCGGTATCGGAAATTCCGATACAGCAAGTATCGGCCGATACCCGATACTTGCAGTATCGGAATGCTCAACACTAGTCTTAACTAAAAGGGGTTAACTAGTAGGATAGTTTCATGGGTTGGATCATTCCGGACGCGGCAATACCAAATATGTATACTTTTATTGTTTGTTTGTTTTTTTCATAAAATATTTATTCATGGGTACAATACATTTTGATTTTTGTTAATATTATGTTTTTATTTTTTTTAAATATGTTTACCATTTTTTTTTTTACTTTTTTCTAACTTTTTAAAACTTTTTTACTGTGACCCACTATGGGACTTTTATTTTTTGCAGGCTTATTGCTTGTACAGTATGGTGATGCAGCTGCATCCCCATATGCAACTGTAAACTCAGCACTGACAGATAAAGTTGCTGATCATGCACTGCGCATGATCAATCAGCAACTTTCCTAGCTCTGGTAACCCAGATGTCATCATGACAACATCGGGTCACCATAGCAATGATCAGGACCCCACAATGACGTCTCTGTTCTCCCGAAATGCTGCAACTCATTCGATCGCAGCATTTAGGAGGGGTTAAAGTGGTGCGGGACCGCTCCTGGCATTTATTGCTGAATCTGACAGCTGACACCCGGCAGCAATTGCGCACAGCCTGTGTGGGCGTAAAATCGGCAGCACACATCCATACATCCCAGGTCAATTAGGCATGGGTCACAGTGTGCTGTCTAAATAAAAAATGCATTCTTATCTCCCAGATCGGTGCCGCTTCTTCACTCTGAGACCTGTGCCCCCCATAAGTCTCATGACATAAACTAGGCAATAGCTTTCATAATTAAAGGGACTGTCTGGTTTTTAAGCTCCAGTAGGATACCTTTGAAAAGTTGGCAAAAATGTTATGCTGTAAATTTCTAGGAGTGAGAGAAATGGAAATGCCAATTACTAGTTTATCGAAGTGATTTCTAATTATAATAATAATAATAATCTTTATATAGCGCCAACATATTCCGCAGCGCTTTACAGTTTAACAGCTTCAAAAACAACAGTCATAAGTAGTGTTGAGCATTCCGATACCGCAAGTATCGGGTATCGGCCGATACTTGTGGGTATCGGAATTCCGATACCGAGATCCGATACTTTTGTGGTATCGGGAATCGGTATCGGGATTAATATCAATGTGTAAAATAAAGAATTAAAATAAAAAATAGGGATATACTCACCTCTCCGGCGGCTCCTGGACTTTACCGCCGTAACCGGGAGCCGTTGTACCTAAGAATGCGCGCTTGAAGGGCCTTAGATGAGGTCACTGCGCTCTGATTGGTCCGTAGCGGTCGCGTGACCGCTACGCGACCAATCACAAAGCAGTGACGTCACCTAAGGTCTTTCAAGCGCTTGAAATACCTTAGAAGATGTCACTGCTTTGTGATTGGTCGCGTAGCGGTCACGCGACCGCTACGGACCAATCAGCGCAGTGACCTCATCTAAGGCCCTTCAAGCGCGCATTCTTAGGTACAACGGCTCCCGGTTACGGCGGTAAAGTCCAGGCTGCGTCGGAGGGTGAGTATATCCCTATTTTTTATTTTAATTCTTTCTTTTACACATTGATATGGATCCCAGGGCCTGAAGGAGAGTTTCCTCTCCTTCAGACCCTGGGAACCATACAGGATACCGTCCGATACTTGGTGTCCCATTAACTTGTATGGGTATCGGGTATCGGTATCGGATTAGATCCGATACTTTGCCGGTATCGGCCGATACTTTCCGATACTGATACTTTCAAGTATCGGACGGTATCGCTCAACACTAGTCATAAGTAACAATGTTAACAATACAATAATTAAAGCACAATAAGACGACCCTGCTCATGAGATCTTACAATCTTCAATGAGGTGGGGGATACAAAGTACAGGAGCTTATTTACAATGTTGTATTTACAATGATGGTCCAGCCATCTTCAGGGAGTGGGGGATAGATGGAGATAGTGACTGGGCTACACACAAACATAAAATAACTGATTAGTGAACGTGGTAGGCCGCTCTGAACAAATGTGTTTTGAGGGAGCGCCTAAAACTATGCAAATTGTGGATGGTCCTAATTTCTTGGGGTAGAGCATTCCAGAGGATTGGCGTAGCATGGGAGAAATTTTGGAGTCGGGAGTGGGAGGTACAGATTAGTGCAGAGGTTAGTCAAAAGTCATTTGCAGAGCGCAGAGGTCGGTTTGGCCGATAGACAGAAATGAGGGAGGAGATGTAAGGGGGAGCCGCACTGTGAAGAGCTTTGTGGGTGAGAACAAGTACTTTGAATTGTATCCTGTAATGAATGGGCAGCCAGTGTAATGACTGGTGAAGAGTGGACGCGTCTGAGTAATGATTAGCTAGATAGACAACCTTGGCTGTCTGTAAGCGAACGTGCTCGGATAAGATCTTACCCAAGCATGTTTGGGTGTTAGGGCTCTTTTCCACTTGCGAGATAAACGTCCGTGTCTCGCATGTGAAAACCAAGCTCTGGCGTCAGCACTCCAGAGCGGAGCTTGCAGCCACATAGCAACACATGGAGCTGCACGCTCCGCTCCGGAGTGCAGGCGCCAGAGCTTGGTTTTCACATGTGAGACACGGACGTTTATCTCGCAAGTGGAAAGGAGCCCTTAGAGTGTCTTTGGCATGTTCAAATAATATGTTCGAGACGTCGTGGCTGCTTGTCTCACAGCTGTTAGAGAGCCACAACACAGGCAGGGGTTGCCTAACAAAGAGGCATTCCCTGCATGTGTTGTGACTGTCTAACAGCCACGAGACATGAAGTTGCGGGGTCTCAAACATATTATTCGAGCATGCCAAAGACACTCAATTAAAACCCCAGGAGCATGGTCGGATAACACCTTATTCGAGTACGTTCATTCATCATTCGTGATTTCCTATTTATCCCCTTCACAACCAGAGGTATTTGTGCTTTTGCGTTTTCATTTTTTGTTCCCCTTCTTCCTAGAGCCTTACCTTTTTAATTTTTTTGTCAAAATGGCCATGTGAGAGCTTGTTTTTTGTGGAACAAGGTGTACTTTTGAATGACATCATTGATTTTAACATATCTTGTAATGGTAAACAGGAACAATATTTCAAGTCTGGTGAAATTGCAAAAAAAGTGCAATTCCACACTTGTTTTTTGTTGCTCTTTTTTACCATGTTCGCTAATGCTAAAACTGACCTGTCATTATGATTCTCCAGGTAATTACAAGTTCATATACATGAAACATGGCTAGGTTCTTTTTTATTTAAGTGGTGGAAAAAAATCCAAACTTTGGTTAAAAAAAAAAATGGAGCCATTTCGAGACCTGTGGCGTCTCCATTTTTTGCGATCTTAGGCTGGGTGAGGGCTTATTTTTTGCGCGACGAGCTGTCTTTTTTATTGATACCATTCTGGTGTAGATACAATCTTTTGATTGCCCGTTATTGCATTTTATTGCAATGTAGTGGCGACAAAAAAAATAATTCTGGCATTTTGATTTTTTTCTCACTACGTCATTTAGCAGTATGGTTAATTATTTTTTTATATTGATAGATCAGGTGATTATCAACATGGCAATATCAAATATGTGTATGTTTGATTTTTTTATTGTTTTATTTTGAATGAGACGAAAGGGTGGAGATTTTAGCCTTTTTTTTTCTTTTTTTTTTTTTTAAATATTTTAATTTTTTTGCTTTTACTTTTTGCATGCTTCAATAGTCTCCATGGGAGGTTAGAAGCTGCAGTACTCTGATCTCCTCTGCTACACACAGGCCACAATCAGATCGCCTGTGTGTAGCAGAAATGCTCACTTGCTAAGAGCGCCGACCACGGGATGGAGCTCATAGCAATCTAGCAAAGACAACCATAGAGGTCTGCTGGAAAACTCTTGTCATTCCAACCCATCAGTGACCCACAATCATGTGATGGGTCACCATTGGACGGGATTTATGATGAAATTCCGGTAAGCATGAGTTAAATGCCGGTGTCAGAGATTGACAGCAGCATTTAACTAGTTAACAGCTGCGGGTGGATTGCGATTCCACCCTCGGTTGTTATGGGCACATGTCAGCTGTACAGATCAGCTGTCACATGCCCGGAAAGGTGTGGGCTCAGCGCCAGAGCCCACACTACACAGGGGGAGTCCGACATCGGTGTTCTATTATGTTCGATGTCGGAAAAGGGTTAAACACCGGAGATCTACAAGCTCAACATGTTTTTATGCCAGAACACCATGTACTAAAATACTGTACTAGATTCAGAAGTGTATCTTTTTGGCTCCAATATAATCTTATTACCAGCACCCCCATTTATCAGACACAATTTAGAATACTGGTGCCTTCTTATATAGCAAAAGGGTCTTTGGGACTCCTCGCTTTTAACCCCCTATACCTTCTGTCGTCACTGGACTGTGAGGTTTTCCAATTTGACTGCACAAACACCTCTTTACACCTTAAGCTATGCACCTGACTTGAATGGACATAAATATGTACCAGAAATGCTAGATGAATATTCTTATATAACTGGAATAGCTTTTTTCTTGAGAGGCGATGACCGAGGTGATGCCACACAATGATGGCTGTGTCCTTTTTTACATACTGTGAAGGAAATAAAAGCAGATAGTATGTAATAAATGGTCATTTACCAGCCTCATGCCCAGATGATAACGCATCCATTACAAGCTCATAAGCAGTAGATATCACAGTAATCATTCCTTTCTATCATTGCACTCCATTTACATTGTGTATTTTCCTTTTCATATCCGCAGCCTGTCCATTAACAGATAGCTGCAGGAATCATGGGGCCAAAATTGATCTTCTGCTACATTTTGACAAGGTGGCCACTGTGCACATTATTAGACTCGCTAAAGGCAGACTGTGCCATCGCTATTGTACTCCTATTCTGAATTTTCTGTGCCCAAGCCTCAACAAAAGCTTCTATGATAAACTACAAAAGCAAAAAAACATTATGTAATATCAAACGTAATGGCAGCCTTTTTTCTCACAGCATTATATGTTCTCAATGTTCTGCGACTTTTTTTTGAAGACCATGAACACAAGTCTGGTACAGGTTAGGACAGTGTTTCTTCTTCTGACCTCATATATATTTTTAGGTAGTATTTTCGTACACAAGTGCTGGGTCTAATAAAGAGAAGATGTCTTGAAATGTTTTCTTAAATGGCATTTCCCAATGAGAAACATCATGATCTGATCATATAAATTTCTCTTCTCGCTGTCTTCTAGTTCTAGCCTTGTATTGATGAGCAATTTAGTCAGTGGCATAACTTGAGGCTTCTGGGCCCCAATGAAAAATTGTCCACTTCAAACATCTAGTGGTGACATTTTGGAGGAAAAACCATCTGTCGGTAATCCCGGTTAACTTTTGTTTATCTTCCTTATTATTACAGTTTCTTGAGGGCTGCTTTACATGTATTTTGACTAATAGTATACTTTTTGATACAGATCATTATATGTATTGTTGTCAATTGAGATTGGCCACTACAAATCAAATCTTAAAGCTACAAAACAAGAATAAAAATCACCAAACCGTCTGTTTGTCTAATCTAGGCAGGAGGGTTAGACTTCTGCATCATTGAACTTTCCTGGGTGCTACGTGACCTGACTTCTCTTTCAATTCCCTATTTCAAAACATGACTACAAGTAATAAGCTTTCAACTCAGAGTCAATACCATATCATCTTTCTTTCAACAAATCATAAATCCACGTCATTCATACATACAATGAGGGCCTGTCATCTCATCTGACATGTCTATTTTAGAAAATACTTGTAAATACTAATTCCGGTGTATATTTTCTTGAAACTCTATATTGTACTGTTCCTCTGTTAATCCTAGTACAATTTAATGAATAAATGGACAACTGGTTGTTGCCAGTTGGACATGTTTTCCAACTCAGTCTGACACTGTTCAATCAGTTATTATTGAATTAAATAGGGACACACCTTTTTGACACAGGAATTGGCAACACTCAGTTGTCTTACTAGAACAACAGGGGAATGTTCTAAAAAGAAATTACCCAGAATATTTATTACGATGTGTGGGCTACGCTCTTGGGAAGGATGAGATTGGCGTCTTTCTCTAGATAAAAACCAAGGACACTTGTTTTTTTTTACATAAGAAAGGCGCCTCTCAGGTGCCAAAATTCATTGGTGAATAAAAACTTTGTTTATACTCTCTGGATTTCATGTTTATACTCTCTCCCAAATAGATAGGCAGTCACCACAGGACAGTTCAAAACAAAGTGTCTTTATTGTCCAACGTAACTCACAAATGGAAAACAAAGGGTATCCTCCGAATTGCAGCCAGGGTGTCAAGACAGTCCGGATCCGAGACCGGTTGCTGGGGGGCGACTGCATCACCATCTTACGATGAGAGGTGCCAGGCGTTTTGGCTCTGCTTGGCTCTGTGTTACCTCACACCAGCCAAATCTTGCAGAGCCACCTGCTCTGCAGTTTGCAAACCAAGACTGACACACCCAACCGTTAAATGGTAACTGTGGCCATGGGCCACTTGTAACACCCAGTCTGGAGGGTGCGAACTGCCCCACTACCATCCTGTAGTTCACTCCAAAAATAAAAGCCCATGCCGGGTTTTCTTAAATCTGCCTTGGCCAAATAGATTGCCCGTTACCAAATTTACTTTTATTTTGCACTGCATTCACAGCTAAGCCTGTGACTGCAATGCACTCCAGTGGCCTCAATACGCTTCTATGCGCATCCTGAGGGATACATATCGACCCTCGCATATGATCCCCCTCACTGCCTCACAACACGGAGAGCTGTGAATATTCATTCTCTTTAATGGGAGGCACATGTGAATGCCTGAAAGCTGCTGGAAGCTGGTGGCTGCGGCTAACAGCATGTCTGCTATTAAAGAGAAATTAATATTCACTGATCTCCACTTCCATGGGCATGGAGAGCAGTGAATATTCATTTCTCTTTAGCGGCGGGCACAGGTGTGAGCCACAGCAGCTGGTTCCTGCCTCCTGTGACCCGCTGCTCTGCTCCTGCCGCTCCCCCACCTCCCCATCCACAGCCAGAGCATGTACAACCAGACTATAAGACACACCCCTATTTTACTTCACTTTTTTTGGGAAAAGAGTGAATCTTATAGTCCGGAAAATACGGTATACAAAAGAAATCACACTTAAAAATTTTCATGAATGTTTATGTCCTGGTGATGTGTCTTCTTTTCTTGTCAGGTATATAAATGGCTCATTTATTATAGGCGATCTTACATTAGGCATTAGTGTATTTCCAGTGCTTGTCTTAGCCACATTTTCAGCATATTTATTTTTCTTTGGGATATTACAAAGTCAGAAAACTCAGAAAATGAAAATTACTACTGTTCCCCGGGAGATGTTATTATGTTCTCTGCACATAATGTTTCTCACAAATAATTATACCCTATTCCCTACTGTTAATCAAAAGGAATTTTGGGGAAAAAAACACCATTTTGCATTCTGATGGAAAAATGACCATGAGAACATGCGACTTGGGTTGCCAAGAAAAGTAAAAATCATTTAAAGAAAACACCTAAAATAAGTTACTTTTTTTAAAATCACATCAAGAAGTCAGAAAGCTAATGTAAGTGACAGGTGGCACTGGAGTTATAAAATGCTGGACAAACATTAAAGAAAGCATAAAAGAGAAATGGCTTATACCTACAATACAAAATGTAAATACAACTGAATATTGAACACATCTAATGTTAATTTAAATAATACAAATCAAATTGCTAACATTTATTACAGTATATAAAGTTATTACTATGTTTATTTTATTACTATTATTATGAGGCTGCATTATTTTTTTCATGTTTCCTTTCTATTATGAACATAGCTGCACTTCCCACGAGAAGCGAAACAGTTAGCGGGAACCGTTCATGTGTAAAAACAATATTATCCTGCAGATATGGGGTTAATCTGCAGGTAAATAGCGTTCTGAACCTGCCCGGTGCCCGCACTCAGTCCCCCGTTGCCAGGAGGAAATAAGCTTTATTCTTCTCAACAGAATTTGGGTTTCAGCCTTAGGGGTGGCACCGGCGCGGGTTCAGTCATGGCTCTGTGTGTAGAGAGCAGCAGCCGTAACTGCACCCCCAGCACTGACTGACAGCTGACCTTAATGCTGAACGAACTGGATCCTTAATCTTTCTTAGGCCGGGGTCACACTTGCTAGTGTGATGCGAGAAACTCGCACGAGTCTCTCGCATCAAACCCGGCACTGCCGCCGGCACTATGGTCCATGGCTGCATGATTTCAGTTACATATGTTTTATAGTGATGGACAAGCATTTTCTCTCTCTCTCTCTTAATCTCTCCCAGCTCGGTTGTCGAGTAAAAGTCTGCCAGAAAAATACTCGACTCCTTCATTAACATACATTGTGCTTGGTACTCAAATCGAGCACCCGAGCAGTCCAAAGTGCCCGATTCAAGCACCAAGCATCCAAGCAGTTTACTTATCGCTCCTCCTTACATTTTAACTCTGAAATGCTGAGTCGTTTCAGAGAAAACTTTTGTTCCATTGTTTAACATTCATGAATCATGTGCCGAATAATTTATTTTCCTACTTCTTTCAATATTTATTAAGAGAAGGAAATAAGGTAATGGGTTGTTAATTGAGAAAAATAGGAAAAGAAGATATTTGGCCTATATGCAAATCACAACCAGAGCAGAATCCTAACTGTGTGCGTGCTACACATTGTTAGCATTTGGCATGTTACACTACTGGATGAAAATTAGCCTACGCCCAGAAATTGTTTGTAACACAATTTAGAGAGAAAAGAGTCTGCCATCGAAGAAGAAAAAAACGACATACTACTGTAATGACCAGGCCGAATGCTCCCTGTTATCCACCCCCACATGGTGTCCACAGCCGAAGGAATTATGACACACACCGGTCTCGGGGATAACAGTTGCTTTTACTTCAGCAGGAATGGGAATTATAACTTGGAATAACTAAGGAACAGTCTCTCATGAGTAGTTCAAGGCAATTACAGTTCACACTTAGATGCTGAGATGTGATTGGGGTCTGGAGCTTTAAGAGCACTGGACAGTGTCTTTGGTATTTTACACAAGGAGGTAGATGCAGCAATTAGAGGCTACAGACCTGTACTCGGGGTTAGCTCCACAGTGTGCCATGGCACAGGTGAATGTAAAAACTGTGGTGAATCCAGTCAGAAAAACTTTGGAATGATGTCTGTACAGGTTAGAGAGGGAACCCAGGCTCTTAGGCCTGCAGGAGATCTTGAGGTAAAAACAGCCTCCACGTGTGTTCTGCTCTCCCTGAAGGCATCCCTCAGACTAAAGAACATTCTAGACTCGCCTGTAAAACAGTTTCACCTATTGGCTATATGACTAGGAGCTGGCCAATAGGACACCAAATTCACATCTCAAATCCTTACAAAACAATAATTATGAGTCATTGTACACTTTCACCATTAGATGAGGCCAGAACACAGCAAATGAGAAATGCATTGCATCTAAAATGGAGGTGACCAGAGATGGAGAATTACAGCTCACAAATAGTGTTGAGCGATACCGTCCGATACTTGAAAGTATCGGTATCGGAAAGTATCGGCCGATACCGGCAAAGTATCGGATCCAATCCGATACCGATACCCGATACCAATACAAGTCAATGGGACTCAGGTATCGGACGGTATTCCTGATGGTTCCCAGGGTCTGAAGGAGAGGAAACTCTCCTTCAGGCCCTGGGAACCATATTAATGTGTAAAAGAAAGAATTAAAATAAAAAATATTGCTATACTCACCTGTCCGACGCAGCCGGGACCTCAGCGACGGAACCGGCAGCGTTGTTTGTTTAAAATTCGCGCTTTTACTTGGTTACGTGAGGTCCCGGCTTGTGATTGGTCAGGGCGGCCATGTTGCCGGGACGCGGACCAATCACAGCAAGCCGTGACGAAATTACGTCACGGCTTGCTGTGATTGGTCCGCGTCCCGGCAACATGGCCGCCATTAACCAATCACAAGCCGTGACGTCACGGGAGGCTGGACACGCGCGCTTTTCAAAATACGCGCATGTCCAGCCTCCCGTGACGTCACGGCTTGTGATTGGTTAATGGCGGCCATGTTGCCGGGACGTCACTGGAGGCTGGACACGCGCGCTTTTCAAAATACGCGCATGTCCAGCCTCCCGTGACGTCACGGCTTGTGATTGGTTAATGGCGGCCATGTTGCCGGGACGCGGACCAATCACAGCAAGCCGTGACGTAATTTCGTCACGGCTTGCTGTGATTGGTCCGCGTCCCGGCAACATGGCCGCCCTGACCAATCACAAGCCGTGACGTCACGGGAGGCTGGACATGCGCGTATTTTGAAAAGCGCGCGTGTCCAGCCTCCAGTGACGTCCCGGCTTATGATTGGTCACGGCGCCATGTTGCCGGGACGCGGACCAATCACAGCAAGCCGTGACGAAATTACGTCACGGCATGCTGTGATTGGTCCGCGTCCCGGCAACATGGCCGCCATTAACCAATCACAAGCCGTGACGTCACGGGAGGCTGGACACGCGCGCTTTTCAAAATACGCGCATGTCCAGCCTCCCGTGACGTCACGGCTTGTGATTGGTTAATGGCGGCCATGTTGCCGGGACGTCACTGGAGGCTGGACACGCGCGCTTTTCAAAATACGCGCATGTCCAGCCTCCCGTGACGTCACGGCTTGTGATTGGTTAATGGCGGCCATGTTGCCGGGACGCGGACCAATCACAGCAAGCCGTGACGTAATTTCGTCACGGCTTGCTGTGATTGGTCCGCGTCCCGGCAACATGGCCGCCCTGACCAATCACAAGCCGGGACTTCACGTAACCAAGTAAAAGCGCGAAATTTAAACAAACAACGCTGCCGGTTCCCTCGCTGAGGTCCCGGCTGCGTCGGACAGGTGAGTATAGCGATATTTTTTATTTTAATTCTCTTTTTTACACATTATTACATTAATGTTGTTGCGATACCCGATACCCGATATCACAAAAATATCGGATCTCGATATCGGAAATTCCGATACAGCAAGTATCGGCTGATACCCGATACTTGCAGTATCGGAATGCTCAACACTACTCACAAATGCAGGGAATAATGTAGAGGGGCAGTTAGAGAGTGAGCTGTAGAGTACAGAAGCCACTCACAATCCAGGATTACTTAAAGTGACGGACACACTCTGGACTGGGTCACTACACTACCACAAGGAAAAGAAAGATGGTTTATGGTCTATAGAAGGGGAAATCAGGGCAGGATAGAAGCTGTGCTGATGCTTGAGAAGCAGTAAAGCTACTGTATTACAGTACCTTGCGAAAGTATTCGGCCCCCTGGAACTTTTCAACCTTTTCCCACATACTGTATCATGCTTCAAACAAAAAGATACCAAATGTGAATTTTTGGTGAAGAATCAACAACAAGTGGAACACAATTGTGAAGTTGAATGAAATTTATTGCTTATTTAAAATTTTTGTGGAAATTGAAAAACTGAAAAGTGGGACGTGCAATATTATTCTGCCCATTTACTTTCAGTGCAGCAATCTCACTCCAGAAGTTCATTGTGGATCTCTGAATGATCCAATGTTGTCCTAAATGCCTAATGATGATAAATATAATCCACCTGTGTGTAATCAAGTCTCCGTATAAATGCACCTGCTCTGTGATAGTCTCAGGGTTCTGTTTGAAGCACAGAGAGCATCATGAAAACCAAGGAACACAACAGGCAGGTCCATGATACTGTTGTGGAGAAGTTTAAAGCTGAATTTGGATGCAAAATGATTTCCAAAACTTTAAACATCCCAAGGAGCACTGTGCAAGCGATCATATTGAACTGAAAGGAGTATCATACCACTGCAAATCTACCAAGACCCGGCCGTCCCTCTAAACTTTCATCTCAAACAAGGAGAAGACTGATCAGAGATGCAGCCAAGAGGCCCATGATCACTCTGGATGAACTGCAGAGATCTACAGCTGAGGTGGGACAGTCTGTCCATAGGACAACAATCAGTCGTACACTGCACAAATCTGGCATTTATGGAAGAGTGGCAAGAAGAAAGCCATTTCTCAAAGATATCTATAAAAAGTGTCATTTAAAGTTTGGAACAAGCCAACTGGGAGAGACACCAAACTTGTGGAAGAAGGTGTTCTGGTCAGATGAATCCAAAATTGAACTTTTTGGCAACAATGCCAAATGATATGTTTGGCGTAAATTCAACACAGCTCATCACACTGAACACACCATCCCCACTGTCAAACATGGTGGTGGCAGCATCATGGTTTGGGCCTGCTTTTCTTCAGCAAGGACAGGGAAGATGGTTAAAATTGATAGGAAGATGGATGGAGCCAATACAGGACCATTCTTGAAGAAAACCTGTTGGAGTCTGCAGAAAACCTGAGACTGGGACGGAGATTTGTCTTCCAACAAGACAATGATCCCAAACATAAAGCAAAATCTACAATGGAATGGTTCACAAATAAATGTATCCAGGTGTTAGAATGGCCAAGTCAAAGTCCAAACCTCAATCCAATCGAGAATCTGTGGAAAGAGCTGAAAACTGCTGTTCACAAACGATCTCCATCAAACCTCACTGAGCTCGAGCTGTTTACCAAGGAAGAATGGGCAAGAATTTCAGTCTCTCAATGTATGAAACTGATAGAGACATACCCCAAGGGACTTGCTGCTGTAATCACAGTAAAAGGTGGCGCAACAAAGTATTAAGTTAAAGGGGCCAAATAATATTGCACGTCCCACTTTTCAGCTTTTAAATTTCCACAAAAATTTAAAATAACCAATAAATTTCATTCAACTTCACAATTGTGTTCCACTTGTTGTTGATTCTTCACCAAAAAATTACATTTGGTATCTTTATGTTTGAAACATGATATGTGGGGAAAGGTTGAAAAGTTCCAGGGGGCCGAATACTTTCGCAAGGCACTGTAAAAAGTATGCAAATACTGCACAATACTTTATATAGGTTATGTAAGTCTTTGTGCCTCAGATACAGTGGAGAAAAAAGTATTTAGTCAGCCACTAATTGTGCAAGTTCTCCCACTTAAAAAGATGAGAGCAGCCTGTAATTGACATCATAGGTAGACCACAACTAGGAGATTCAATATGAGAAAACAAATCCAGAAAATCACCTTGTCTGATTTGGCAAGATTTATTTTGCAAATTATGGTAGAAAATAAGTATTTGGTCATTAACAAAAGTTCATCTCAATATTTTGTTATATATCCTTTAGTTGGCAATGACAGAGGTCAAACGTTTTCTGTAAGTCTTCACAAGGTTGGCACATACTGTTGGTGGTATGTTGGCCCATTCCTCCATGCAGATCTCCTCTAGAGCAGTGATGTTTTGGGCCTGTCACTGGGCAGGGTGGACTTTCAACTCCCTCCAAAGGTTTTCTATGGCTAGGCCACTCCAGGACTTATATATATACACTCACCGGCCACTTTATTAGGTACACCATGCTAGTAACGGGTTGGACCCCTTTTGCCTTCAGAACTGCCTCAATTCTTCGTGGCATAGATTCAACAAGGTGCTGGAAGCATTCCTCAGAGATTTTGGTCCATATTGACATGATGGCATCACACAGTTGCCGCAGATTTGTCGGCTGCACATCCCAAAGATGCTCCATACAAGGCAGGATGGATCCATGCTTTCATGTTGTTTACGCCAAATTCTGACCCTACCATCCGAATGTCGCAGCAGAAATCGAGACTCATCAGACCAAGCAACGTTTTTCCAATCTTCTACTGTCCAATTTCGATGAGCTTGTACAAATTGTAGCCTCAGTTTCCTGTTCTTAGCTGAAAGGAGTGGTACCCGGTGTGGTCTTCTGCTGCTGTAGCCCATCTGCCTCAAAGTTCGACGCACTGTGCGTTCAGAGATGCTCTTAGGCCTACCTTGGTTGTAACGGGTGGCGATTTGAGTCACTGTTGCCTTTCTATCAGCTCGAACCAGTCTGCCCATTCTCCTCTGACCTCTGGCATCAACAAGGCATTTCCGCCCACAGAACTGCCGCTCACTGGATTTTTTTCTTTTTCGGACCATTCTCTGTAAACCCTAGAGATGGTTGTGCGTGAAAATCCCAGTAGATCAGCAGTTTCTGAAATACTCAGACCAGCCCTTCTGGCACCAACAACCATGCCACGTTCAAAGGCACTCAAATCACCTTTCTTCCCCATACTGATGCTCGGTTTGAACTGCAGGAGATTGTCTTGACCATGTCTACATGCCTAAATGCACTGAGTTGCCGCCATGTGATTGGCTGATTAGAAATTAAGTGTTAACAAGAAGTTGGACAGGTGTACCTAATAAAGTGGCCAGTGAGTGTGTATATATATATATATATATATATTATAATTGATATTTTTTTATTTTAATGTAGCAACCATTTATTTAAGTAAAATATATTCATATAAACAGAGTGAGATTGGTTTGGGTTTCAAAGATTACTGAAGTCACAGAAAGCAACACTAGTTTCCTCTGCTGCTCCTTCGTGGTTAATAAGCCTTGATCCCTTATGAGCTATGGCACCTTGCTCTTTGAAAGTGAAAAGAACGTAGAAGTCTTGGAAATATATGTCTTCTTATCGCAATGCCTGAGTGAAGCTGAAGAACATTTGCTACATGTTCCAGTTATGACAGAAGAGCAAAGCTGACCTTTTCAAGGGCAAAGAGTGCTTTCTGCATCTCTCTGGATGAAATAATTATATAGATGGATTTTGACAAGGTGACCAGGCAACCATACCGCTAAAGACCTGTCCCAAGTATGTTTCACGTGGCTGCATGAAGCTTTGTCTTGAAATCTCACAGCGTCATCCGAGAAATAAGATGCGTAGCTTTGCATGACATTATACAGTTCTTGTAGCAAGAGACTGAATTTCACTGAATTTCACAGTACAGATCTCTTGTAAAGGATGTTATATATCTCCCATTATAACAATAGCTCACATCTGATGCCCAGAATATATTTACAAAATGCCACACTGTAACACGAAAGGTAACGTATATTGTCACAGTAAATCAATGTAGGCTTTTGGTATGGTAAGTGCAATCACACCGGAAAATTTATAAAAATTGCAATGATAAATGTGCCCTTTTAACTGTGCTGCAGAATAAACGGATACAAAGATTTATTTTTAGCTAGATTACATCTATTATTTTGACCACAATAATAAAAGCTATAACTCTTTAGGACCAGCTTATTTCTGGCCTTCAGGAGAAAGGTTTTTTATTCTTTCGGTACAGTGTAAGAGGCAGATGCTAGAGACAAGTGAATATATTTGAGCGGAATTGAATTGTACTCAAATTTTTAAAAAATACGCTTTTGCCAAAATATGTATTGTAATTTGCTTCTGCAAAAAGTCATCAAAATGGTAGGCCACTGATCACCGTTTTTCTGGACCATAAAGGGCCATCAAAGGTTTAAAAGCTAAAAGAAAATACTGATACTCATCATACCACTCACCTCACTGGTCTATTTACTTCTCATTTTCACCAGTTCAGTTCTCGCTGCATCTTTTTATCACTACCGCAAGTGCTGGAATCCCCAGACCTCTCACATCTCACGGTAGGTTGGGACATCCAGCTTTGATGAGGCTCGGGGCAGTTCTGCTCATCCGCATGCAAGATCACGAAGTCATTACACCATGACATGTGCCATGACCTTCCATACGTGTGGGGCTGAAAAGATGGGCGGTGAGATGAATATAGATATTTTTTATTATTTTTTCCTTTTTACCTATATTATGTTTTGAGAGCTAGAAAGACCAGAGACCATAATAAGTGACAATAAATTTGTGGAGAATAACTTGCGAATCCGAATGAACATGCAAATTCCAATTTTGCGAGCTTCGCTCTTCTCTGACAGCTACTTACTGGGAGTCTAGTCTAGCCTATAACATACTGTACCTTATGTGCTGAAAGTTCGTCCTCACCACGTAGTATAATTACTAGTGATGAGCGAATATACTCATTACACGAGATTTTCCGAGCACGCTCGGGTGTCCTCCGAGTATTTTTTAGTGCTCGGAAATTTAGTTTTTATTACCATAGCTGAATGATTTCCATCTGTTAGCCAGCATAAATACATGTGGGGATTCCCTAGCAACCAGGCAACCCCCACATGTACTTATGCTGGCTAACAGATGGAAATCATTCAGCTGCGGCAATGAAAACTAAAACTCCGAGCACTAAAAAATACTCGGAGGACACACGAGCATGCTCGGGAAATCTCGAGTAATGAGTATATTCGCTCATCACTAATAATTACATTATGAAGCAAGGAGGGATTGATTATCAGAGACTTGATGCTATTTTGTCTCCTGAATTGAGAATTACAAAACATACACTTCAGTAGATCCAGCACTCACACAATCTCTTTCGTAGACCAATTATACATATTATGCCTTGAAAGACAGTGGCTGGTATTAATATGGTGACATTGTGGTTTGCATACATGGGGCAACTGTAAAAAATACTCATGTGTCCTGTACCTAATTGACCCCAATTCTAGCTTTCTTCCCTGCTATACTACTCTTACAATGGAGGTTTTTTTGTGTTTAGTGCCAGAGAGAAGGCCAACAAGCCACTTTACCTTCACCAGGGCAATTGGGTACAGAGCTGAGGAGATAAACTGAAATTTGCCCCTAAGAAAAAATCCAAAGAAAACCACCCCAACTATTATAATAGCAATTACTCTCAACACAGCAACGGTTCATCCCACTGCCAGCTGACAACGAAAGACTAAGCTTACTCCAAGTAGTACAATGGTGATCTATGATTTCTATCGAAGCTCATCACTGTACTTCTACAAGAAGAAGCTCTTGATGAAAAGTGTTTTATTACAGACTGCGGCTTTTTCAGGCGATTTTACAGTTTTCAAGAATAATCATTGGATTTTAGTTTTTCATATTCCTTTTTCTTCACTCTGCTGGAAATCTAGATTTTCTACAATGTGACATATCCAAATTCATAGTCCGTGAAAAATGCAAACACAGAAAATACATCTTTGGTTATTTCAGTGATAAACATTGTGCAATGCGCATACAATAGACATTTCCAGGACTATGAGTATTTTTGTATAAACTTGTTTCCGAATGATTGGAAGATGTTTGTTCTTTGAAGAGCTGCAAAAGCCGCTTCATGAATCAAAGAAAATACATCATAGGATGAGTGCAGCATCTGGCTATCTCAGACAATGTAACAATGCACAGTATAGGATATGTCTAACATTAATAAAGTAAGCAGTCACAAAACAGTCAAAAAAGCATTTCTAGATCTCCTGATCATTCGAAAATTGTACATATGTCAGTGCTCAGCCCTGCTCCCAATTAAACCCTTAGATTCCAGTCCTGCAGATCCAATCATTTGGCTTGATATATTTGTTTTACATATGAACTTTCATTTATGGCAAAATAATTACTTCCTCCAATGCTGTGAAGAGCTGCATTTACAGAGGCACAAAACCAGAGGAGAGTATTATAGACAAAGCTCTAAAAGGGCAGAAATAACATGGATGCGTACATATCATTTATTTATTTTAGCTGCATTCCTTTCTGTATTAATATCTTAAAAAACAACTTTAAGAACTGTGATCAGTGCTATATGAAGTTTTTAATGTGTGGCACTATAGCAAAGAAAATACTGCACAAACACAGCAGCTTTAAAGGGAATCTATCTATCTCCTAAGCCATTAGTACAGGATGTACATGCAGGTCATAGGCAGGTAAATACCGTAATTTATTCCAAACAATCCACATATTTCTTAATATGTAAATAAGCTGCTAAGATCTTCCTAAGAATCTGCCTCCAGAGCCTTTTTTTTAATGAAGGGGCGCATTACCAGTCTGATGTATATTAATGACTAATAGTCTGCAGAACTGCGTATGATGACAACTAAGACAGTACAGCAGAGCTGAACTTTGTCTCATTACAAACACATCTGCAGCTCTCATTTACTGCTGTCAGATCAGCTGTAGCCCCATAACTTCTCACTAGCTGCCTGTGAGATGGAAGCTGAAGATGTGTTAAGCTACTTTCACACTAGTCCGTCAGTACGGGCCATCGCAAACCGTCGGCCCGACATACCGACGGACAGTGTGTTAAAGTAGCATAACGTGGGCAGCGGATGCAGTTTTACAACACAACCGCTGCCCATTGTGAGTTCCGGGGAGGAGGGGGCGGAGTTTCAGCCGCGCATGCGCGGAAGGAAATGGCGGACTCAGCGCACAAAAAAATGTTATATGGAACGTTTTTTGTGCCGACGGTCCGCCAAAACATGACGCAACCATCGCACGATGAATGCGACGTGTGGCCATACGTCGCAATGCGTCGCTAATGTAAGTCTATGGGGAAAAAACGTATCCTGCAGACAACTTTGCAGGATGCGTTTTTTCTCCTAAACGACGCATTGCGACGTAGGCAAAACGACGCTAGTGTGAAAGTAGCCTTAGCTGAAATCAGGCATTGCTCTGCAGCATACCTGGCAGCACTGTGATAGGACAAGTGCTGCTACAAATGCGTTTGTAATGAGACAAAGAACAGTTCTGCTGAGGGATTATAACTGTTAATCATTACATGTCTCACACTGGTAATGCCCCCTTTCATTTAAAATAAGCCCTGGAGGCAGATTTTCAGGGAAATCTATGCCCTGCCCATAGATCTTAACAGCTCATTTATTAAGGAAAACGTTGATTTCTGTGGAATAATACATCAGATCACAAAATAATTCAAGGCATCATTTTAGTAAAGTTTCTATGATCTGCATGCCCAGGAGGGTTGTTCCTACTGATAGATTCACTTCAATGAACATGGGAAGGAGCTATTAGTTCTTTCTTTTCAGCAAGGAATAAGCAAATAAGCATCAGGTTTTAATGTAATACAGTCAGTCCTGGTGACATAAGGCAACAACACTAAAAGACTGGCTCTTTGATTTCTCTTATGATTCATTTCTTCTCTATAATTATTTGCATCCATGCTCATGTATCTAATACGCGACCTTCAGTGTATATTGCAGTGTATACATTTTTAGTATAAATGCATGTGTATTCTGCACAAGCCATATAAAAAACACACGCAGAAGCCATGAAATCAAATTAGTGATGTCCTGTTTGGAAATCTGACCAATTTGTATCTGTACCGTATATCAGAATGAGGTGACAGATAATCCTTCAGAGGAAACAGACACTGGCATGTTTTCTGGGTCCTTATATGACAACATGTCACCTAGTAATCACAGAATCTAGATTGGCTCCATGTTCTGGCTGACTGACGGAGCAGTTTGTTATCTTGACGAGTACATCTGTTTTATTGCAAATTTGCTATCAGGCCTATTTATCTAGTCCCTGAGTATTATCACTGTCATACTGACTTCATCCCAGCCCTCTGATAATATGCGTGACTAAGTCCAGATATTGAGATGATTATAGAGGATTTATGGAAGCTGATCAGAAAGAAGACTTCTGTTTCTATTTCAATTTATTGCAATCCTGAAAAACTGACCTTCAGTTAGCGCTAATGAAATTGAATATGGTTTTAATAGACTGCTATGGAATTGTATCATCACAATTATTACTCTAATAGTAATAGTTATTTTGCATGTTATTTTTCGGTTGATACTTTCCACCTGCCAGTATGACTGTTAGGTGGGCGTTGCCCGGGCATAGTAACTAACTGTGGTTAGTTATAGCACCTCACTTCTCTCATTTTCCCCTCACTCCTCTCATTTTCCCCCTCACTCCTCTCATTTTCCCCCTTGCTCCTCTCATTTTCTCCCCCTAACACCTGTCATTTTGACCTCACACCTGTCATTTTTTCCTCAGTATATACGTGCATGTCATCTCCCCTGTATATAATATATACCTGTATGTCATCTCCTGTATATAGTATATACCTGTATGTCTTCTCCTCCTGTATATAATATATACCTGTATGATATCTTCCCTGTATATATAGTATATACCTGCATGTTATCTCCTCCTGTATATAGTATATACCTGTATGTCATCTCCCCTGTATATAGTATACACCTGTAAGTCATCTCCCCTGTATATAGTATATACCTGTATGTCATCTCCTCCAGTATATAGTATATACCTGTATGTCATCTCCTCCTGTACATAGTATATACCTGTGTGACATCTCCTCATGTATATAGTATATACCTGTATGTCATCTCCGCTGTATACAGTATATACCCTGTGTGTTGTCTCCTTCGGTATTAGACCTCGTTCACACATTATTTGGTCAGTATTTTTACCTCAGTATTTGTAAGCTAAAGCTTGGAGTAAAACAATCAGAGGAAAAGTTTATTAGAAACATGTTACCACTTCTGTATTTTTCTCCCACTCGTTGTTTTAGCTTATAAATACTGAGGTAAAATATGTCATCTCCCCTGTATATAGAATGTACCTGTATGTCATCTCCTCCTGTATATAGTATATACCTGTATGTCATCTCCTCCTGTATATAGTATATACCTGTATGTCATCTCCCTTGTATATAGAATGTACCTGTATGTTATCTCATTCTGCAAATAGTGTATACCTGTATGTCATCTCCTCCTGTATATAGTATATACCTGTATGTCATCTCCCTTGTATATAGAATGTAGCTGTATGTCATCTCCTCCTGCATATAGTGTATACCTGTATGTCATCTCCTGTATATAGTATATACCTGTATGTCATCTCCTCCTGTACATAGTATATTCCTGTGTGTCATCTCCTCCTGTATTAGACTTTGTTCACACGTTATTTGGTCAGTATTTTTACCTCTGTATTTGTAAGCTAAAACTTGGAGTAACATAATCAGAAGAAAAGTTTATTAGAAACATGTCACCACTTCTGTATTTTTCTCCCACTCCTGGTTTTGGCTTATAAATACTGAGGTAACATACTGACCAAATATTGAACGTGTGAATGTGGCCTTATACACAGCCTCCACCTGAAGCACCTCACTCTTCTCTATACACAGCCTCATACTGCAGCAGCTCCTCACTTCTCTCATTTTCCCCCTGACATCTCTAATTTTGCCCCTCACATCTCTATCCATGAAGCTCCTCCCTTTTCATTGATGTCATGCCTCACAGAAGTGAGTCGCCCGCCTGGGCCGTGAGGAGCCCGTACCGGGTCCGGTGTTCACAGGGGGCTCACTCATCTGGACACAGAGGTATAACCGGAACACTGTATCTTTAAGAAAAGGCTTGGTTTATTGTTGACAGCATAAATCAAGCTTGGTATAGTAAGCACGGTCTTCTGAGCAAAACAAAGAAACACAGTCCTTTTCCTAGCGGGGATCAGCCTGCTCACAGGCAGCAATGCCCACAGTTCAGGTTTAGTACCCACGTTATTGGAGTGGTCTCTCTCCAGGCCCACACTGAACACTGAAAGCTTTGGCAGTCAGCCATTTAAGCCCCGACCATGTGACTCCTCAATCATGTGATTGATCACATGATCTCGACATCACACAGGTCCTGTCAGGACACTGCAGGTGGAGATACGTGGATTTTCTCCCTCCCGCTCTATAAATGTCCAATAAAACCAGCCTATAATATAACTTTCAATAAACCGACCCAACAAGTAGAGTTCGGGGAAACTATTCTCGTTTTATATCACTGATGCCATCATGCGCAGTGACACATATCTCCCCTCCATCACTTCACCAGTGACTCTGTCACAATATATATATTCATATATATGATTTTTATTTAGTGTGTTGACTTTAGTGACACTAAGCTTTTAAACCTGTAAATCCCGGTAGTAGCAATACACTCGTCCATATATCCGCATCTTTTTCCACATGTACAAATTATAGAGACAATCTTGAAACAGTGAGTCATTGTCATGTCTCTCAATTATCCCAAGATCCGCTTTCTTAATCTATTGCTAGGAAACTAGTCCTTGGAGAGATGGGTTCTGTTCTATGGATATATGATATTAATTTAAAGTGTGAATCCGAAAATGAATATCCCCTGTAATCACTGCTCGAAATATAATGAAAGTAATAGAAAGGAGGGTAAAGAGGTGAATACACTGCAGTTCAGCAAACAATTTGTTATGTGCTGTTTTACCCTTACTCCACTACAATGCACTGTGGTGCAGTATCTTCACCTTTGGGAATTCAAGGTCATTCATCAGATTTAACAGGCCCCATTTGCAACCCAATCTCAGATTATCTTATGAAACTGGAAATTGGGAGGTGTAATAAAATAAAGAACGTCTCAGAATTAGATTTTTGCCAATATCCCAGCATGACAGAGTGATATGATGATTACAGCCCTCATTATAAAATATCTAGCACCACTGGAAAATCTACAGTAACAACTTAAATTGTTGGGTTTTTTTTAGGATGCATGATTATTTACAACAGAGGTGGGCAAGCAGTAGGTCATGAGCTAACAGTAGACTGCATAGTGTAGGCTACAAAATTTTGACCCCTAATGAAACAATACGCGAAACGTGTGGTCAGGGTACTGGCATAATGTGCCATGTGGCTTACCAGCTTGGCATGTGGTGGGTCCTACATTAATGCCTCTGGAATTTAGTGTCTGCCAAGTAGTTCCATTGATTCATGCTTGTCTTTATTGTTCGACAGGCAGTATGATTACTATTTAATGTTCTTTTTCTGTGCAGCCTTTACTTTTACTATCCACCTATTGACTTTTATATGAATGAAAATAGGATTTTTTGTTATCTCTGGGCAGCCTTACAGCATGACCACTCTATAATTGGTTACTGGTAATTATTGGGCCACCAGGCTGTTCCCCTGCATTCTTAAAGAGATTGTCTGAGATTATGGTATTTATGACCATTTTTTAGGTTAGATCATCAATATCAGATCAGTTTTGTTTGTCAACACGTGGCACTTCACTGATCACCTTTTTTCAGCTCTTGTGGTGGCCACACGTAAAAAGTGAATATACCAGGAACAGCATGGCTCCGAACGGTATAGTGGGCATTGCCGAGAAAAGCAGCTCAGTTTATATTCAAGAGTGGATTTCAGAGACTCTTTAGTAGCTGATATACACTCTACACAGAACAGGTTATTTTTTAGAAGACAGTGAATCAAGTGGCTAAGTAATTCTAAGTAACTTGCTGGTAGCTATTATTATTATACAGGAGTAACGCATCAGAAAATAAATCGGTGGCCATATCCTAAGTGCTCAGCATGTTCCTGATCTGGATGTTCTGGTAGCTCACCTAAAGCTATGAAAAATTGATCCTATAGTAAAAAAAAACATGGACCCTGAACTTTCCAGCTGTGATAGCCCATGGTTTATCGGAAACATTGTAGGTAATTCATCAAAAACAGATGAAGAGCTGGTGACATAACAGAGACTTTCTGATGACTAGAAAATGTTTCTCTAAGTTAGTTATTCACGTGTTGAACATATTGGAGAATTGCTGAGGATTGTGGTTTGCTTCTATATATTATATTACCCAAAGACTGCATATCCAATACAGCTTAGTATTTATTTCTGTCTTATTGCAGTTTAATTAGCTTTTAAGATCAGTCCATATGCTAGATAGCGCAGACCGTAAGTTTTACCTAAGTGACTCTGCTTGGACGCCATTATAGCTGCAGCAGGTTTTCATTGCCATATGTTAGAACACGTAATGTAATCAATCATTCGACAACGGGAAGGTAAGGTACACAATGTAATAAAGTACTCATGTGGTCAGCTGCCTGGGCAATTCTCCGCAGAGGCTCAGGTAACTGCGAAAAAGGAGCAAGAGATGGGTCCTGGATGTACTGTATCCGTGTTTTAGTTTAGTTGAAGTAGAAAAAATGGTGTGCCCTCGATATAAGGTCAAGGAAATGCATAATCAAGATAAGATGAGGTGTGAAGTGATAAAAGCTATGAGTGCAGAGATAAATATGGTTGTGATTCTTTTTGCCACAGGTTCTACTAGTAAGTAATCTTCAGCATCATTTATCAATATCAAATATGTTCTCCTAGATTTTTCAGAAATCAGTGGAGGACAAAAGTTTGAGAGGGTCATTTCTAGTTTATTAGTAATGATTGTAGATAGTCTTTGCCAATATGTATCAGCAAATAACCCCAAAATCAGTAAATCTGGGATAATTGGGTAGCAGTCTGAAAATGTCCAGTAGCCAATATAGAATAATTAAGGTGAATCATTTGGCTGTAAATCTATTTATGGCCGCATGATGATTCTTTATCCAAATGTTTTATCCTAATGAACCAGTAGCGTAGCTACCAGGGGGGCAGAGGGGGCGGTCGCCCGGGCCCTGTGCTCTGAGGGGGCCCACCCGGAGCTACGCTACTGTCAGGGCCGGCGTTAGGGGCCCCTGCCTCCGGTGAATGTTTATCTTTCATTTCCCCTGCGTTTGTACTGTGTATGTAGCTAAAGTAACATGCACGGTACAAACACTCACAGGGAGTCAGCAGAGAGAAGAGAAGGCCTCCAATCAGAGTGCAGGGAGTGAGTCATGTGATCGCTCTTCTGCAGTCTGTGGAGGAGAGGGGGAAGGGAGGTCACTCACCGCTCACCCAATCCCGGCTGAGCGCGCTCTGCTCAAAGCTCCTGTGCTGCAGAGAAGTGATCAGCTCCAGCAGCAGCAGCAGCAGCCGGGGATGCAGGGGGTCTCTGCCTGTGACTGTGAGCTGAGCTCACTGCCTACACATGATCTGCAGCATCTGACTTGGAGGAGCCTGAGGAGCAGCCCCCAGGACCAGAGGACACTCTCCACACAGCATGAGGAGGATCTTGGCACATGTCATTTGCTATTTGATATGTCTTATCTGTTGCCTTGAATACATACATACAGGCACAGTATATAAAGCAATGAAGGTTCTTAAAGGGAACCTGTCACCCCGTTTTTTAAAGATGAGATAAAAATAGCGTTAAATAGGGGCAGAGCTGTGCTTTACATTAGTGTCTTTTTTGTGCCTTTATTCCCCACCTATGCTGCCGAAATACCTTTGTAAAGTCACCATTTTGGGCTGTCACTCACGCTGGTCTGGTCAAATGGGTGTGGTGACAGCGCTGTTTCTTCCCCCAGATCTTGCTTATCTGTCCGTTGGTGGTGTAGTGGTTTGCGCATGTCCAGCTGCCGAATCCACTGCGCAGGTGAAGGAAAAGAGCGCGATCTGCGCTGTTACCCTGGTGATCGGTGGGGGCGGCCATCTTCCTGAGGCCGCACGTGCGCAGATGGAGTGCTTTGCTGCACGGGGCTTCAGGAAAATGGCCGCGGGATGCCGCGCGTGCGCAGATGGAGATCGCGGCGGCCATTTTCCTGAAGCCCCGGGAAGCCGCGCACTCCATCTGCGCACGCGCGGCCTCAGGAAGATGGCCGCCCCCACCGATCACCAGGGTAACAGTGCAGATCGCGCTCTTTTCCTTCACCTGCGCAGTGGATTCGGCAGCTGGACATGTGCAAACCACTACACCACCAACGGACAGATAAGCAAGATCTGGGGGAAGAAACAGCGATGTCACCACGCCCATTTGTCCAGACCAGCGTGAGTGACAGCCCAAAATGGCGACTTTACAAAGGTATTTCGGCAGCATAGCTGGGGAATAAAGGCACAAAAAAGACACTAATGTAAAGCACAGCTCTGCCCCTATTTAACGCTATTTTTATCTCATCTTTAAAAAACGGGGTGACAGGTTCCCTTTAAACTTGTACGTCTTGTTTATCCTGCAATCTGGACAGACACTGAACACTGACATGTGATCGATAAGTGTCTTGCACATAATTTATTTACTGCTGATTAGCTTATGAGAAGGAGAATGATTATTTTCTTAAGTTTGCGAGTGGCTGGAATCTTGCAGGACGGCTTTTACATGTGGGAGCCTGTCATCATATAAGGTCCGGCCAGCATCTGTACGCCCTCACATAGTGTTCTAGAATGCTCTCTATGTCCCCAATCCTCTATGCAAGGCACAAAAAAGAGCTTTTATTATAATCGCGGATGGCGCAGTCCGGGCGTCACAGTCTTGATCCGGCGCCGACCCTCTTCCTGTGATCGCTGTCCCTCTTCGTGTGGAAGATGCGTCCTACATCCTGCATTCAGTGTCCTCTATCGCACTCCTGTGCAGGTGCACTTCTCTTTGCCCTGCTGAAGTCAGAGCACAGTATTGTAGTGCGCATGCGCCAGCTTTATTTCCAGGTTATCAGCGCCCTTTGGCCTTTCCCAGCACATACGCACTACAGTACTTGGCTCTGCTTTCAGCAGCGCAGACAGAAGTGTGCCTGCACAGGAGCGCGATGGGTGACACGGTGTGGATGACGTAGAATGTGTCATACAGATGAAGCAGTAATGGAGGATGGCGATCTTAAGTCAAGACCAGCGATGCCTTGGTGAGAGCCATTGGTGAGTATAATGAGAGGTCATTTTTATGCCTTGCGGAGGGGATTGGGGACACATTTACAGCCTTCCTTATAGAGGCTGCCTATGGGAGCTGCATTATACTATATAGTCTTCCTATGTGAAGGGCATTATACTATAGAGTCTGCCTATGGGGAGTGCATGATACTATATGGAGGCCTATGGGGAATGTATTATACCTTATTGAGGACTATCTGGTGTATTATGCTATATGGAGGCTATCTAGAGGGCCATCATTCAGTGTGGAGATTACAGCGACGGGGCCATCATACAGTGTTGGAGCCAGTTTGGGGGATATTAACGGGTCAGTATATACAGTGAGGGGGCATCATACTGTGTATAGGAGAGCTGTACAGTGGGGGAGACTCGGGACTTTATTAAATGTAAAGTGGGCACTTATTCTTACAGGGGAACTCAGGTTACTGTGACTATCAAAGGGTCACACACAGAGGGCATTATTACTTTCTAGGGGACAAAATGTGGGCACTGTTTTCTAGGGCACTTGCACCTGGCATTACTATATTATAGAGGGGTGCTTTAGAATTTAGAGGGCACAGAGAACCACACAGCATGTGCAGTAATAGGGACACATACGGCAGCAGTGGCTCAGTATTGGGGTATCCGGGTCAGTAATAGGGACACATACGGCAGCAGCGGCTCAGTATTCGGGTATCAGGTGCAGTAATAGGGACACATACGGCAGCAGCGGCTCAGTATTGGGGTATCAGGTGCAGTAGTAGGGACACATACGCCAGCAGCGGCTCTGTATTGGGGTATCAGGGGCAGTAATAGGGACACATACGGCTGCAGCGGCTCTGTATTGGGGTATCAGGGGCAGTAATAGGGACACATACGGCAGCAGCGGCTCAGTATTGGGGTATCAGGGGCAGTAATAGGGACACATACGGCAGCAGCGGCTCAGTATTGGGGTATCAGGGGCATTAATAGGGACACATATGGCAGCAGCGGCTCAGTATTCGGGTATCAGGGGCAGTAATAGGGACACATATGGCAGCAGCGGCTCAGTATTGGGGTATCAGGTGCAGTAGTAGGGACACATACGCCAGCAGCGGCTCTGTATTGGGGTATCAGGGGCAGTAATAGGGACACATACGGCTGCAGCGGCTCAGTATTGGGGTATCAGGGGCAGTAATAGGGACACATATGGCAGCAGCGGCTCAGTATTGGGGTATCAGGGGCAGTAATAGGGACACATACAGCAGCAGCGGCTCAGTATTGGGGTATCAGGGGCATTAATAGGGACACATATGGCAGCAGCGGCTCAGTATTGGGGTATCAGGTGCAGTAATAGGGACACATACGGCAGCAGCGGCTCAGTATTGGAGTATCAGGGGCAGTAATAGGGACACATACGGCAGCAGCGGCTCAGTATTCGGGTATCAGGGGCAGTAATAGGGACACATATGGCAGCAGCGGCTCAGTATTGGGGTATCAGGTGCAGTAGTAGGGACACATACGCCAGCAGCGGCTCTGTATTGGGGTATCGGGCAGTAATAGGGACACATACGGCTGCAGCGGCTCTGTATTGGGGTATTAGGGGCAGTAATAGGAACACATACGGCAGCAGCGGCTCTGTATTGGGGTATCAGGGGCAGTAATAGGGACACATACGGCAGCAGCGGCTCAGTATTGGGGTATCAGGGGCATTAATAGGGACACATATGGCAGCAGCGGCTCAGTATTGGGGTATCAGGTGCAGTAATAGGGACACATACGGCAGCAGCGGCTCTGTATTGGGGTATCAGGGGCAGTAATAGGGACACATACGGTAGCAGCGGCTCTATATTGGGGTATCAGCAGGATGAGGAGGTTGTGCAGGTTGGGAATAGATTGTGATGGGGCTGGAATATGAGAAGTGAAATGTGTCTTTGCTGTATTCTCTGCAGATGAGTTGTAGCTGGAAGATGTTGTCATGTCGGTCTGGGCCAGATGGAAAAGACGGGAAAAATTAACAATTCTATCAGAAAGAACGTCAGAGGTAAGTCATTATCTGTAACTGTGCAGTGATCTGTTATATGTTCTGTAGGGCTGGTATCTACCACTGACCATATGGCGGTAATATCAGTGTTGGTCTTTATATGGAGATTATTTTCAGTAACAGCGCAGTCATCTGCTGAGGTTCTCCTCCACTATTAGGCCGGCCTCACACTGGGCGTAAGACAATACGCCATGTATTATACGTCCGTACTACGGCCGTAATACGGAGAAATGTTCCCAAAATAGTGATCCGTAGTCAGGGTGTGTCAGCGTATTTTGCGCATGGCATCCTCCGTATGTAATCCGTATGGCATCCGTACTGCGAGATTTTCGCGCAGGCTTGCAAAACCGACATCTAATGGATTTATGTGCTCAAATGTTCGGGAAAACATATATACAGTGTATATATATATATATATATATATGTCATTGAGACACATATATATATTCTGTATTTAGATTTCATTCAGCGCGATATGTGTTAAAAGCCGGTAATTCAATTGCCGGCTTTTCATTTCTCCTGCACAAACCCGACAGGATATGAGACATGGTTTTCATACAGTAAACCATCTCATATCCCCTTTTTTTTTTGCATATTCCACACTACTAATGTTAGTAGTGTGTATGTGCAAAATTTCAGCGCTGTAGCTGCTGAAATAAAGGGTTAAATTGCGGAAAAAATTGGCGTGGGCTCCCGCGCAATTTTCTCCGCCAGAATGGTAAAGCCAGTGACTGAGGGCAGATATTAATAGCCAGGAGAGGGTCCATGGTTATTGGCCCCCCCGTGGCTACAAACATCTGCCCCCAGCCACCCCAGAAAAGGCACATCTGGAAGATGCGCCTATTCTGGCACTTGGCCACTCTCTTCCCACTCCCTGTAGCGGTGGGCTATGGGGTAATGAAGGGTTAATGCCACCTTGCTATTGGAAGGTGACATTAAGCCAGATTAATAATGGAGAGGCGTCAATTATATCACCTATCCATTATTAATCCAATTGTTGGAAAGGGTTAAAAAACACACACACACATGATTTAAAAGTAGTTTAATGAAATAAGCACAGCGGTTGTTGTAATAATTTATTGTTCTCTCAATCCATCAGCAACACCCTCGCTTGGAAAAATAAGAAACGCACAAGATACATACCTTCTGGTGAACCGTCTCGTCCCACGAAGTAATCCATCTGAAGGGGTTAACTAATATTACAGGCAGGAGCCCTGCTAAATGCAGCTGTGCTCCGTGCCTGTAATCCCCAGCGAATGAATGAAATGTAGGTCATTGACCTACATTTCCTTCAGTCGCGGTGATGCGCCCCCTGGTGGATGTCCTCATATGACCTGGAGCGTGGGAAAAAGTTCCCAGGCTGCAGTTCATGAGAACATCCACCAGAGGGCGCCTCACCGCGACTGAATGTAAGTACAGATCTAGCTTTCCTTTCAGCACCCGGGGATTACAGGCACGAGCACTGAGTGGTTTATCGCAGCTCGTGCCTGTAATTTTAGTTAACCCCTTCAGATGGATTACTTCGTGGGACGAGACGGTTCACCAGAAGGTATGTATCTTGTTGCGTTTATTATTTTTCCAAGCGAGGGTGTTCCTGATGGATTGAGAGAACAATAAATTATTACAACAACCGCTGTGTTTATTTCATTAAAATCCTTTTTAATCATGTGTGTGTGTGTGTGTTTTAACCCTTTCCAACAATTGGATTAATAATGGATAGGTGTCATAATTGACGCCTCTCCATTATTAATCTGGCTTAATGTCACCTTACAATAGCAAGGTGGCATTAACCCTTCATTACCCCATATCCCACCGCTACAGGGAGTGGGAAGAGAGTGGCCAAGTGCCAGAATAGGTGCATCTTCCAGATGTGCCTTTTCTGGGGTGGCTGGGGGCAGATGTTTTTAGCCATGGGGGGGCCAATAACCATGGACCCTCTCCTGGCTATTAATATCTGCCCTCAGTCACTGGCTTTACCATTCTGGCGGAGAAAATTGCGCGGGAGCCCACGCCAATTTTTTCCGCCATTTAACCCTTTATTTCAGCAGCTACAGCGCTGAAATTTTGCACACACACACACTACTAACATTAGTAGTGTGGAATATGCAAAAAAAAAGGGGATATGAGATGGTTTACTGTATGTAAACCATGTCTCATATCCTGTCGGGTTTGTGCAGGAGAAATGAGAAGCCGGCAATTGAATTACCGACTTTTCACTAACAGCGCTGCGTATTTCTCGCAAGTCACACTGCTGGTCCGTGTGGAATCCGTATTTTTCTCGCCCCCATAGACTTTCATTAGCGATTTTTTTGCGCAATACGCTGACAAACGCAGCATGCTGCGATTTTGTACGGCCGTAGAAAGCCGTATAATACTGAACCGTAATATACGGCTAATAGGAGCAGCCCCATTGAGAATAATTGTGCCGTTTATTTTGCGAGTTTTACGGACGTAATTTCTGCGCTCTTACGTCCGTAAAACTCGCTAGTGTGAGGCCGGCCTTAGGGCGCATCACCGAATTGTAATGAAGGTTACCTGGTTAGGGGCCCACTCAGAAGCTTCGCCCCCCCTGGACCAAAACCCTAGCTACGCCTCTGTAATGAAATAAATGCGTCATGCACTCCCCAGGAGATCTAGCATCGATATTGTTGGAACCACGCCAGCAGGTATGTATAGGTAGTTTTTGTTTTACATGGGAGAATATAACAATAGAGAAGTGGTTGCCCGAGTAATGGATAACCCCTTTAAAGGGAATATGTCATCAGGTTTTTGCTACAGTATATAATCTGAAGACTGGATGAGGTAGGGGTTAAAACAGATTTCAGGGATGCCTCTCTTATGAAGCTCTGAGGTTTTGTTTGCTTAAAATGATTGTTTTAGCTCCAGGAGCTTATCATTGCTGAGACTAGCTGGGACTAGCTGGTCATGTGAGCTCTGGTCCAACAGGCTCCCTCCTGTGATAGGAAGCTCACTGTCCATGGACTGTCATGTCTATGTCATGTAGGAGAGCTAGAGAAGGAGTGTTCTAGCACAGAGAAGGCCTGGAAAAGTTCTGCCACACAAAAGAACTTGGAAAAGAATATTTCTAGCACATAGGAGAACCGGAGGAGAGTTCTAACACATAGGATAATTGGAGAAGAAGAGTCCTAGCACTGGAAAAGAAGAAGTCTGAAACACGAAAAATGGAGAATGAGAATTTTGTCACATAGGAGAATCAGAGAATAATCATTTTGGCACATAAGAGAATTGGAAAAGAATGGTTCTGGCATATAGGAGAATTGAAGGAGAGTTTTAGCACAACTCAAACGTATAGAAAAGGAGTTCTGGCACATAAGACAATTGGAAACGAAGAGTACTACAATTGACACAAAGGAGAACAAGTGAAGAAGACTTCTGTCGCATAGGATAACTGAAGAAGAGTTCTAGTACATAAATGAACCGGAGACGGAGAGTAATGGAGAATAACATTACTGACATATGGTAGACCTGGAAAAAAGTTCTGTTACATAGAACTGGAAAGCTGAGACAGTTACCAAGTTTGTGAGCCTTCCTATTACTAGAAACATGACACCAGTCTTTTAGTAAATCTATTACCACTGTCATAATGCTAACCATAGATATGAAGGCTTGAATCTGACACATATTTATATTAAACACTTGGCCTTAGATATAATATATATATACATACAGTACAGACCAAAAGTTTGGACACACCTTCTTATTTAACCCCTTCATGACCTTGGGATTTTCCATTTTTCCGTGTTCGTTTTTCGCTCCCCTCCTTCCCAGAGCCATAACTTTTTTATTTTTCCGTCAATTTGGCCATGTGAGGGCTTATTTTTTGCGGGACGAGTTGTACTTTTGAACGACATCATTGGTTTTACCATGTCGTGTACTAGAAAATGGGAAAAAAATTCCAAGTGTGGTGAAATTGCAAAAAAAGTGCAGTCCCACACTTGTTTTTTGCTTGGCTTTTTTGCTAGGTTCACTAAATGCTAAAACTGACCTACCATTGTGATTCTCCAGGTCATTACGAGTTCATAGACACCTAACATGACTGGGTTATTTTTTCCCTAAGTGGTGAAAAAAAATTCCAAACTTTGGTAAAAAAAAAAAAAAATTGCGCCATGTTCCAATACTCGTAGCGTCTCCATTTTTCATGATCTGGGGTCAGTTGAGGGCTTATTTTTTGCGTGCCGAGCTGGTGTTTTTAATGATTCCAATTCGGTGCAGATACGATCTTTTGATCGCCTGTTATTGCGGCGACCAAAAAAATGTAATTCTGGCGTTTCGATTTTTTTCTCGTTACGCCGTTTAGCGATCAGGTTAGTGCTTTTCTTTTATTGATATATCGGGCGATTCTGAATGTGGCGATACCAAATATGTGTAGATTTGATTTTTTTTTTTTTATTGATTTATTTTGAATGGGGCGAAAGGGGGGGTGATTTAAACTTTTATATGTTTTTTATTTTGTTCACATTTTTTTAACTTTTTTTTTTAACTTTTGCCATGCTTCAATAGCCTCCATGGGAGGCTAGAAGCAGGCACCACTCGATCGGCTCTGCTACATAGCAGCGATCATCAGATCGCTGCTATGCAGCAGAAATGCAGGTGTGCTGTGAGCGCCGACCACAGGGTGGCGCTCACAGCTGCCGGAGATCAGTAACCATAGAGGTCTCAAGGACCTCTATGGTTACCATTCTGAAGCATCGCCGACCTCCGATCATGTGACGGGGGTCGGCGATGACGTCATTTCCGGCCGCCCGGCTGGATGCGGTAGTTAAATGCCGCTGTCTGCATTTGACAGCAGCATTTAACTAGTTAATAGCGGTGGGTGAATCGCGATTTCACCCGCCGCTATTGCAGGCACATGTCAGCTGTTCAAAACAGCTGACATGTCCCGGCTTTGATGCGGGCTCACCGCGGAGCCCTGCATCAAAGCAGGGGAGCTGACATCGGACGTACTATCCCGTCCGATGTCAGTAAGGGGTTAAAGATTTTTCTGTATTTTCATGACTATGAAAATTGGACATTCACACTGAAGGCATCAAAACTATGAATTAACACATGTGGAATTATATACCGTACTTAACAAAAAAGTGTGAAACAACTGAAATTATGTCTTATATTCTAGGTTCTTCAAAGTATCCATCTTTTGCTTTGATGACTGCTTTGCACACTGTTGGCATTCTCTTGATGAGCTTCAAGAGGTAGTCACCAGGAATAGTTTTCACTTCACAGGTGGGAAAAGTGGGATTTCTTGCCTTATAAATGGGGTTGGGACCATCAGTTGTGTTGTGCAGAAGTCTGGTGGATACACAGCTGATAGTCCTACTGAATAGACTGTTAGCTTCTTTTTTCCTGCCATAATACAAATTCTAAGTAAAGAAAAACAAGTGGCCATCATTACTTTAAGAAATGAAGGTCAGTCAGTCCGAAAAATTGGGAAAACTTTGAAAGTGTCCCCAAGTGCAGTGACAAAAACCATCAACTGCTACAAAGAAACTGGCTCACATGAGGACCGCCCCAGGAAAGGAAGACCAAGAGTCACTTCTGCTTCTGAGGATAAGTTTATCCGAGTCACCAGCCTCAGAAATCGCAGGTTAACAGCAGCTCAGATTAGAGACCAGGTCAATGCCACACAGAGTTCTAGCAGCAGACACATCTCTACAACAACTGTTAAGAGGAGACTTTGTGCAGCAGGCCTTCATGGTAAAATAGCTGCTAGGAAACCACTGCTAAGGACAGGCAACAAGCAGAAGAGACTTGTTTGGGCTAAAGAACACAAGGAATGGACATTAGACCAGTGGAAATCTGTGCTTTGGTCTGATGAGTGCAAATTTGAGATCTTTGGTTCCAACCACCGTGTCTTTGTGCGACGCAGAAAAGGTGAACGGATGGACTCTACATGCCTGGTTCCCACCATGAAGCATGGAGGAGGAGGTGTGATGGTGTGGGGGTGCTTTGCTGGTGACACTGTTGGGGATTTATTCAAAATTGAAGGCTGAAATACTGAACCAGCATGGCTACCACAGCATCTTGCAGCGGCATGCTATTCCATCCGATTTGCGTTTAGTTGGACCATCATTTATTTTTCAACAGAACAATGACCCCAAACACACCTCCAGGCTGTGTAAGGGCTATTTGACCAAGAAGGAGAGTGATGGGGCGCTACGCCAGATGACCTGGCCTCCACAGTCACCAGACCTGAACCCAATCGAGATGGTTTGGGGTGAGCTGGACCGCAGAGTGAAGGCAAAAGGGCCAACAAGTGCTAAGCATCTCTGGGAACTCGTTCACGATTGTTGGAAGACCATTCCCGGTGACTACCTCTTGAAGCTCATCAAGAGAATGCCAAGAGTGTGCAAAGCAGTCATCAAAGCAAAAGGTGGCTACTTTGAAGAACCTAGAATATAAGACATAATTTCAGTTGTTTCACACTTTTTTGTTAAGTATATAATTCCACATGTGTTAATTCATAGTTTTGATGCCTTCAGTGTGAATGTACAATTTTCATTGTCATGAAAATACAGAAAAATCTTTAAATGAGAAGGTGTGTCCAAACTTTTGGTCTGTACTGTATATACATACTTAATTAGAACAGAGCCACATATATGTCCTTAACGGACAGAACAAACTCCCCACCAATATGTAAGCATGCGAAAAAGGAGTCAGCTGTCACTTATAGTGTTAAAAAGGTAAATATTTATTAAAGGGAAGGTACCGCGTTTGTAGATCATTAATAAATCACTGTAATGTAGCATAACATGCTGCTATAACCAAGTTTTAAATGCATGTGAAACAGATTTCGTGTGTTATATGTGTTTAAAGAAGGAACTGGGGGCTGACATCTTGGTTTCACAGCAGTTCACAACACTATCAGTGTCATTTTACAGCACCCCATGGACATAGGGTCAGCGCCGGTCTATTATCTCCTATCTTTAACATTGGAGAGGCGTTAGCAGTGAGCTGGGCACGCCTCTGTGGGTTGCACAACTCACTGCTGTAGGTGTGACTGGCTGCCATTTTGTTATAGCCCAGTGCTCTCTGCCCAGCTCCACTTACTCTCTATCACAGGAGCTCCATTCACTCCATTAAGCTGCATTCACAGCCTGCAGAGAGAGCTGACAACTGACACCTCTCTCAGCCATACAATGTATCTCTCCCCTCCCTCCACAATGCCTGGCCATTCACTGCAGACCTGGAGCTCCTTCTTATCTTACTGAGGGATGAGTCACAGACAGCTCTGCACAGACAATGCTGCTCCATACACACCACATAAACTAACTGTGCTTCTGATGCAGTAACTGCTGGTGATAGCAGATCACAGGTCAGTCACACACAAAATGGCTCTGCCCTGTGATGCTGCTCTTCATTCTGCCCCAGGGATATTAGACCACCCAAAAGGGGAGGGAAATGCTGATGTCAGCAGTTACTGCCCAGATTTTCCAGCTAACAGTAAAGCTGGTAAGTCTTACTATAGCTGCTTGAGGTCTAAAACGGAAAATGCTCCCCCTAGTGGTAAATATATATATTTGTAAGAAAATATATAATATTTTTCATATAGAAATGTTTGCAAACAGTGCAAACATTGCATTAGTACATTTTATTTACTATTTTAAGCTTAATTTCACAAAAAAACAAACTACAAGAAAACTGGTGGCACCTTCCCTTTAAGTAACAACAAGTATTTAAACTATCAATATAAACTGACTAAAATCTAAGTATAACATGGATACAGGTAACAAGAAGCCCCACACTCCACCAATATTGTACGGCTTAAGGTAACAGATTCACTACAAAAGTGCTAACACTATGAGTATTAGAACACTGAATACCACATTGGGGACCCATTCAAAGTAGAAAATGTAACAGAGTCAATGACTGCACCTCACCCATGATAGCCGTGGTGTATGTGTGGAGAACGCCAGCCCCTACGCGCGTTTCGCGTAGGCTTCTTCCGGGGGCCGTACTGTGTGTGTCATTTGCTAGTGATTTTATAGGGCTACCGCACCTGAGAATGATAATGGGACTTTATCAACGGCGCATGCGCGAGTGACGTCAGCGCCGGAACTAGCGTCCCCGCACGGCTCTCCGGGACGGGCGAGAAGTCAGGGAGCCATAGTCATGGCAACCGTGACGCAAATGCCCAGCCCAATGGACGCCGGCGGCGACGCACCGCATCACCAACGTCACAGGCATGCGCACATATCCCAGGGATTTGGACAATGAAAAGCGGAGACAGGTATGAGTGAAGCAGTGTCAGTGGACACAAAGTGAGCAGGTGCTAAAGTGCCTAATGCAGTGCGGTGTCACATAACACCGCCATCGCCTACAGTGCAAAGTTAGAACAATAAATATAATTATAACAAATAAATATGTAAAAAAAACAAAACATTGCAGATAGAGTGACACATAGCATATCAGTGGTAACATTAATATTAATATGTACAAGAGTCCATAACTTCAATAGGATTCTCCCTTGTGGTGAAGAAAATGAATAGACAAATATAAGTCCCGCTTTCAGAGTCTCATAAGGTGGTGAGGTAGACGTCAATCAACATACACATCCCGTCATGATGAACTACAATAAAATAGTTAAAAACAATGAATAAAAAACATAAACAGACACACACAAAAATAAAATACTAAATCCAGATATTCATAGTGATCTTATAAGAAGGGGGCAAAGCTAATTTGCTCATTGAGTCCATAAGGGACCAGTGTATTAAGGACAGAGATCCACCTGCATTCTCGCTGAAAGAGTAGTCGTTTAATGTTACCACCTCTAATGCCAGCGTGGATCCTGTCTATGCCACATACTCTAAGGTCATTAGGGTTACAATTGTGTTTTTCCCTAAAGTGTCTAGGGATAGTCTTTAGATTTCCCACATCTTTTTCTTCACTTGCGGCCATAATCTCCCTCACATGTTCACGTGTCCTTATACGCAACTCCCTAGTGGTCAGGCCTATATAAATGAGGTCACAGGTACATTTCGCGTAATATATAACAAATGTGCTTTTACAAGAAATAAATTCCCTAATTCTAAACTCTTGTGCCCCATCTGAGGATACAAAAGATATGGCTCTCTGGTGGTTTTTGCATGCCATACACTCCATGCAGGGAAAGAAGCCTACCCTAGGTTTATTTGCTCCAAATATTCCAGGGGATTTCGCCACATAGTGACTTCTGACAAGTATGTCACGCAGGTTTTGACTGCGCCTAGCCGTCATGAGTGGATTTTCAGTTTGATGTTGACTAAGGACAGGGTCCGTTGTCAAAACAGCCCAATGTTTGGATAGGATAGATCGAATATCCTCCCAATTTGAGTTAAAGGTGGAAATAAACTTAGTCGCTCCTTGTTTATCATTTTTTCCAGTCTTTTTATTTCCAGACACATGGTGGCAGTAATCCTGGGATAACAATGAGGTCTTATTAGTGTGTTTTGCTCTTTTATAGCCTTTTTTAATACAGCGTCCGCTGTAGCCACGTTCCCTAAATCTCTCCCCAAGGTCCATCGCCTGTCTCTCAAAACCCTCTTCAGAGGTACAAATTCTCCTCATTCGTAAGAATTGTCCCACAGGTACAGCTTTGATGGTTGATCCAGTATGTGCAGAGGACGCATGTAGTAAAGCGTTTACTGATGTTTCCTTAAGGTATACATCCATGCCAAGAGAACCATCAGGCTGCACCTGTATCTTAAGATCCAAAAACGAAATCTCACTATGATGGCAGTGAATCTGTTACCTTAAGCCGTACAATATTGGTGGAGTGTGGGGCTTCTTGTTACCTGTATCCATGTTATACTTAGATTTTAGTCAGTTTATATTGATAGTTTAAATACTTGTTGTTACTTAATAAATATTTACCTTTTTAACACTATAAGTGACAGCTGTTTGGCTCCTTTTTCGCATGCTTACATGTACTGTATATACAGTATATACTTTGCGCATATTTACTTAAAAAGGTTTCTGACACTAAAAGAGTTAAATCCCAATGACGTGAGCGCAGCACAATACAACAACAGTACCACGGTGAGATAAATACAGTCTTTTGGCCTGAGAAGTAATTGCTGTTGTCCCCATTCTTTTCTATAAATAAGTAATTATGGACTACAGGAGGTTATAAGATCACAATAAGGTCTCAGATTCATGGTTCTAAGGTCTACTTATTTTTTTCTTTTATAATTTAACCTATTACATGTAACCATATAAAAATTATTTTAAATTTTGTTTGTAATAAAATAAGAAAATATTACTTATTTCTACTGCTACGGGGCATCTCATATATAGGAACAAACTGAATAGCTAAAGTGAATCCAAGCTAAGTTCTTTCCAGAGGTCCTCCAGTCCTAGATTGATGAAGACATGATGTGCCAGTATAGAATAACAAAGTTGCAACTACCATAAAGATTTATTTAGATATTAATCCATGAAGAATTTGACCCTCCTTAGATTACAAAAAGCGGTGTTCAATGGTTGCACATTCATGTTAATTAATTTTTTTTTTTTACTTTATACCCAAGAACTTATAGGAAGGTAGTTGCTATCTACAGTTTTTTGTCAGTTCTGCCTGCCTCAAATCTCTGCCGGTTCAGAAAGGTCACAAAGTTCTCCTGACGGCGACCCAGCGGCTTCAGCTGACGACATGTCAACAGAGTAGCTGCTTCACTTCTGCTCTGCTCTGTTGATGACTGCTAATGTTGTACTTATTGACAGCTAGATCTTCACTGTCTAACTGTGAGAAGTCAGCGGTCAATCAGCATGATATCGGCAGTTATGCCCAGTCAATAAGCAGCCTGGAAGAGGAAGAGCTGCTCTGTTGACTGGAAACAGCAGAGTCACTGGCAGGAGCAGCCTGCTGCTTCCAAAATGCTGCATCCAAATATCCTGATCATGGGCACATAGACTTAAAGAGGAGAGAGGGCATGGAGGAAAACTGTAGGCAGCATCACAGAGATACGGTTTTATAAAATGTTTGAGGAATGGGGATCCAGTGGGGAAACTAGTATCACTTCCATCCTCTAACCACTAGATTGCAGGAGCTTTAATCCTGGGCTGAAAATGTAAAGCCCAGGAACAAGCGCTGTAAATTTATGGCATTTGGTCATAATCAGAATAAGCAACACAAAGGAAACTGTCACAGCAATAATGCACTCACTTTATTTGCAATCAGATGGAAAACCACAGAAAACAAACTGTGACATAACAGTAGGGAACAAAACCCAGCTCTAGTGACTATATGCAGCTGAACATGGTAACTTTAAAGGTAACATAAAAAATGAAAAACAGCAGGGTGCTCTAAAAATAAAGTATACCAATAGATGGCAGAGAACAATAATCAGAAATATTAATTGCACTACAAACAGTGAAGCACTTTCAAGTATTTTTCCAATGAAGTAGTGAAATATTCATATAATCGTTCTGATAAAAATAGGCACAAGCTTAGAACATTTCCCAGAATAAGCTGAAGCAGAGCATGGAAAAACTAAATCTTGTACTTATCAAAGGGAATTTGTTTCCACATTTTATCTGCTCCATTAGAGACCCTGATTCTAGCAATGTGTCACTTACTGGGCTACTTGCTGAAGTTTTGATAAAATCACTGTTCTTCACTTTGTAGAACCCCACCCACACCACAATCCCAAGAAACGGGTGTATGGCAATGGGTCTTAAATAGGTGTAGGGAGATAATGCCATTGATCCACGCTGTTCAACCTGCAAAACCCAACATGGAGCACAACAGAGGGAAGTGAACCCGGGAGAAAGGAGTGAGGTCTGGGATACCTGGGACATGTGTGCAACAATGTTTTTCAGTCTAAAGATTTCCATTGTACAGGGTGGGCCATGTATAATGATACACCTAAATAAAATGGGAATGGTTGGTTATATCAACTTCCTGTTTGTGGCACATTAGTATATGGAAGGGGGAAAAAGTTTCAAGATGGGTGTTGACCATGGCGGACATTTTAAAGTCGGCCATTTTGGATCTATCTTTATTTTTTCCAATGGGAAGAGGGTCATGTGACACATCAAACTTATTGAGAATTTCACAAGAAAAATAATGGTGTGCTTGGTTTTAACTTAACTTTATTTTTTCATGAGTTATTTACAAGTTTCTCTTTGTTTACAGGCATTGACATGTCGCAGAGGTTAACACGTGAGGAGCAGATAGAAATTGTGTTGTTGTCTGGTGAACCCAGTATCTGGGTCATTGCAGCAGATTTCAATGTAAGACACCCTACGCAAGAAAACTGTCACCATTCCAATGTTATTTAGGTGTATCCATATAAATGGTCCACCCAAAAAAGTTTGCCTCATCACTGAACATAATGCTCTGTGTAAACTGAGGGTCCAGTTCAAATTTTTGTTTTGCCCATTCTGCATATTCAGAGCGCCGATCTTGGTCATCCTCGCTGAGATGCTGCAGCAGCTGGATTTTGCAAGGGTGCCATTTGTGAGTAGCTAATATCCGCCGAAGGGATGTTCGACTGATGCCAGATCGGAGCTCTGAATATACAGAATGGGCAAAACAAAAATTGGAACAGGACCCTCAGTTGGATCCAAAATGGCCGCCATGGCCACCACCCATCTTGAAAAGTTTTCCCCCTCCCATATACTAATGTGCCACAAACAGGAAATTGATATCACCAACCATTCCTATTTTATTTAGGTGTATCCATATACATGGCCCACCCTGTACATGAGGTAAAAGTTATCAAGTCATTGGTACGTCATGCGAATCTGCCTAGTCAGAAAAAAAGGTATTGTCAGATTAAATAGTTAATACTCAGTCAACATTGCTCATCCAAATGTCTAAAGGAAACTTAAATGTACAGCTCAAAGGACAAGACAAAAAAAAATATTCATAAGCTCCTGAGAATAATACAGAGAAGATCCCTGGAGAGACGAAGATAAATTGATTTTGATATGAAAATATAATACACCTACCTAAGAACTAATGCCGGAGACTCTAGGAGGATTACTGCCATGATTATGCTACTCTACATCTTTGCTTTACATATCACAAACTACAATGAATTAGTAATCCATCAAACAAAATGCAAAGAATAGAAATATGACCCCTGACGCGGTGCGGCCTGCCTGGTGACGTCCTCGGTGGCTCTGACTTCCAGGTATGCCGGCACTACATGCGCCACTCCGAAGCAGCGTCTCAAGCAATGGTAATTAGTGATTGGTTGGCCCGGCCTTTATAAGGTCGTTAATTTCTCTGGATGCCACTACCCCGGAAGAAGGCTGAGCGCTGAAACGCGCGTTGGGGACGGTGGGTATCGCAGGGCTCCAGGCACTTCCAGGTAATTATCGTGATCTTATGATCGGATTCAGACACCTCTTGCTTGATTCTCTCTAGATGTGGTACACAGCCCTTTTGGAGTCTTTGCTCTGGTATTTTTTTATTTAAGATTCTATACCACTACTTTTAATGTGTATGTATAAATTACTGAGCAATCTACTTAATTCTTTTACACCTGTTGGTGCCTGGTGCTTACTGTGATCCCCCTTAGGTTGGCTTACCTCACATCCTTGTATTATAGTGTTTTATGTAATTGTTTATAATAAAGCTTTGACACCTTTTTACTTATTGATTTTTGGTAATGCTTGTTCTCTATATGATTTTCAAAGAATAGAAACATGTAAAGGGGAACTCTAGTGACAGAACTGGGACCTGGAGTCTACTACAGATGAGCGAATTTTCTGAAATTCAAATTTGGCAGATTCACTCTAATTTCACAGGGAATTTCCATTTGGCCCCAAATGTATTCAATGCAAATCAAATGTGCTCTGATTGGTGATAAAAGACATTTATTATGTTTTGTATACCAGGATATAATAAACGAAGGGTCATAAAAATGTAAAAACGTATTTCTCATCTCGTCCCTTGTCCTGCTGCCGCTACTCCCCTTCTGCTCCTCCGCTGGCTCACTTCTTTGAGCTCCAGCTCTGCAATCCTATTTCACCCCTGCCCCGGTGTAACAGAGCATAGTATACCCCTAGTCCAGACTATACCCGGGGTTAAAGATGCCTAGGCTTGATTATACCCCTGGTATAATTTATACTTCAGGATATACACTGGCCTAAGCCGTTTCATAACCCCTCATGCCAGATTATATCCCCCTTGATATCAGCAGCATTGGGTGATATACACAAGAATCACTTAATTTTTCGACATCTTATTGGGGGTTCGGGATTGTCAGGTAGGTTATGTGAGAAGATAGCGGACTTGAATCTTAAATTTCTAAATACATAAATTTATATTACTTGAACCAGAAAAAACTTAAATCAGTAAAAATATTAGACTTCCACAAAGATATAATGAGATAAAGAATCCTACCGCACTTCTCAGTAGTTACACATTAAAAGCAGCTGTGTGTCTGAGTATGATAGAAAGAGATCTGCACACTTCTCAGCCAATCAGAGACAGAGTGAGAAAACCAATGAAGTGGTTAAGGTACCGTCACACAGTGCCATTTTGATCGCTGCGACGGCACGATCCGTGACGTCGCAGCGATCGTATGATTATCGCTCCAGCGTCGTAGACTGCGGTCACACGTTGCAATCACGGCGCTGGAGCGATGCCGAAGTCCCCGGGTAACCAGGGTAAACATCGGGTTACTAAGCGCAGGGCCGCGCTTAGTAACCCGATGTTTACCCTGGTTACCAGCGTAAACGTAAAAAAACCAAACAGTACATACTCACATTCCGGTGTCTGTCCTCCGGCGTCTCAGCTTCTCTCCACTGTGTAAGCACCATAGCCGGAAAGCAGAGCGGTGACGTCAGACGTCACCGCTGTGCTCGCTTTCTGGCTGGCCGGCGCTCACAGTGCAGAGAAGCTGAGACGCCGGAGGACAGACACCGGAATGTAAGTATGTACGGTTTGTTTTTTTTACATTTACGCTGGTAACCAGGGTAAACATCGGGTTACTAAGCGCGGCCCTGCGCTTAGTTACCCGATGTTTACCCTGGTTACAAGCGAACACATCGCTGGATCGCTGTCACACACAACGATCCAGCGATGTCAGCGGGTGATCAAGCGACGAAAGAAAGTTCCATACGATCTGCTACGACGTACGATTCTCAGCAGGATCCCTGATCGCTGCTGCGTGTCAGACACTGCGATATCGTAACGATATCGCTAGAACGTCACGGATCGTACGGTCGTAGCGATCAAAGTGTGACTGTGTGACAGTACCCTAAGAGTTGTAATTGCATTGTAAGGTAACAGCTCTTATCTTACTGGACACAGAGTAATCTCCGATGTAATGACTGCTGTCCGTTATCAGCCACATTGTATTGTAAGATCAGTCCTTCGTCATGTGATGAACAACACAAGCACCTTCCCACTATGTGTAAGTCAGTTTTAAGTTATTAGAAATAGTGTCTAAAATCTAATTTACAAGGGCTCATAAAATAGAGGGGTATATTGTAGACTGGAGGGGTATAGCTTGGACTAGGTTATTTTACACCCCTGGGTATAGTTTGGCCTAGGACAATTTGTCCCCCAGGGTATAATCTGATTTGGGCCAAACCATACCCGGGTTTAATCTGAACAGGGGTTAATTTTGCCTGTTACATCTGGAGTCCCTGGCTCTGCTTCCTTCACTTTGACCTTCCCTCTGTTGGGTTCCACTTCTGGATTTGAAGGTTGACCAGTGTGGCTCAGTGATGTCATCTCCGTAATCCTATTTAAGGTCTATTAGGACACACACCTGTGTTTTGGATTAGACTCCAGTGTCTTATGTTGGGTGGGCTCCGCCATCTATAATTATTGTGCTTTAACTTCCATTCATCGCTGCTGGATACTATTTCATCTGTCCTACTGCTTCTGTGATTGCTGTCTGTCCAAGTCCTCATGGTTCCATGTGTTCTCGAAGAAGCAGCACCAATGCCTGGAGTCTGTGTGCTCACCTAGATCAGAGGCTTTGTGGATCTTTCTCATCAATGAGCCTTACAATTACTCATTCTTTGCTACCACTGACATTGACTAGGCCATGAGGTTTGTCACTTCACAATGTCCTTGTCTAGGCCTCAAGTGAAGTCTTGAATTGCATTACCTTGTAGTGGCCTAGTAAATACCAGAGGCACAAAAAAGTGAAGAGAAGAAGTCTGTAACCAAAGGGAGCAGCATGCGAAAAGTTGTGGCAGCAGGACCAATGATGGGCGAGGTAGTCTTTTTTTACTTTTTAACTCCTTTCGGGCCCTAAAAAGAATCAAACCAATTGGCAGCCAAATGGACATTTTTCTGAATTCGAACAAATAAAATACATTTGCAGCAATTTCAATTTGACTTGAACAATTTGCTCATCTTTACAGTGGACCCAAGTCAAGCATATATGAAAGTGCAGTTATTTGCTAAACATGGACTACAAGGGACTAATAACACAGCTACAGGTATTACAGGTCTGACAAAAGTAATTATAATTACAATGTTGTGCATTTTTCATATCTTACTTTGCATTTTTTAAATAAACTTGTAAAAGTTTATTTATTTGAGTTCCTCCATCTGATTTGCACAAAGGACTAAAAGGCCCGGGTTATGTGAAAGTGTATATTTCAGACATCACACATTCTAGGGTTTATCAACTGAGTGGATGAAAAAAATTAACCAAGAACGTTCCCATTTCAAACCTAATTAATATCAATTCTTTCGACCTCCAACCAGATAGGCTGGGGTCACACATGGCGTAAGAAAATACGCCACGTATTATACGTCCGTACTACGGCCGTAATACGGAGAAATGTCCCCAAAATATTGATCCGTAGTCAGGGTGTTTCAGCGTATTTTGCGCATGGCATCCTCCGTATGTAATCCGTATGGCATCCGTACTGCGAGATTTTCGCGCAGGCTTGCAAAACCGACATCTAATGGATTTATGTGCTCAAATGTTAGGGAAAACATATATACAGTATATATATATATATATGTCATTGAGACACATATATATATATTCTGTATTTAGATTTCATTCAGCGCGATATCTGTGAACAGCCGCTAATTCAATTGCCGGCTTTTCATTTCTCCTGCACAAACCCGACAGGATATGAGACATGGTTTACATACAGTAAACCATCTCATATCCCCTTTTTTTTTGCATATTCCACATTACTAATGTTAGTAGTGTGTATGTGCAAAATTTCAGCGCTGTAGCTGCTGAAATAAAGGGTTAAATGGCGGAAAAAATTGGCGTGGGCTCCCGCGCAATTTTCTCCGCCAGAGTGGTAAAGCCAGTGACTGAGGGCAGATATTAATAGCCAGGAGAGGGTCCATGGTTATTGGCCCCCCCGTGGCTAAAAACATCTGCCCCCAGCCACCCCAGAAAAGGCACATCTGGAAGATGCGCCAATTCTGGCACTTGGCCACTCTCTTCCCACTCCCTGTAGCGGTGGGATATGGGGTAATGAAGGGTTAATGCCACCTTGCTATTGTAAGGTGACATTAAGCCAGATTAATAATGGAGAGGCGTCAATTATGACACCTATCCATTATTAATCCAATTGTAGGAAAGGGTTAAAAAACACACACACACATGATTACAAAGTAGTTTAATGAAATAAACACAGCGGTTGTTGTAATAATTTATTGTTCTCCCATTCCATTTCCAGGACCTCGCTTGGCAACATAATAAACGCACAAGATACATACCTTCTGCTGTCAGATCTCGTCCCACGAAGTAATCCATCTGAAGGGGTTAACTAATATTACAGGCAGGAGCCCTGCAAATGCAGCTGTGCTCCGTGCTTGTAATCCCCGGGGAATGAATGAAATGTAGGTCATTGACCTACATTTCCTTCAGTCGCGGTGATGCGCCCCCTGGTGGATGTCCTCATATGACCTGGAGCGTGGGAAAAAGTTCCCAGGCTGCAGTTCATGAGAACATCCACCAGAGGGCGCCTCACCGCGACTGAAGGAAATGTAGGTCAATGACCTACATTTCTTTCATTCCCCGGGGATTACAAGCACGGAGCACAGCTGCATTTGCAGGGCTCCTGCCTGTAATATTAGTTAACCCCTTCAGATGGATTACTTCGTGGGACGAGATCTGACAGCAGAAGGTATGTATCTTGTGCGTTTATTATGTTGCCAAGCGAGGTCCTGGAAATGGAATGGGAGAACAATAAATTATTACAACAACCGCTGTGTTTATTTCATTAAACTACTTTGTAATCATGTGTGTGTGTGTTTTTTAACCCTTTCCTACAATTGGATTAATAATGGATAGGTGTCATAATTGACGCCTCTCCATTATTAATCTGGCTTAATGTCACCTTACAATAGCAAGGTGGCATTAACCCTTCATTACCCCATATCCCACTGCTACAGGGAGTGGGAAGAGAGTGGCCAAGTGCCAGAATAGGCGCATCTTCCAGATGTGCCTTTTCTGGGGTGGCTGGGGGCAGATGTTTTTAGCCACGGGGGGGCCAATAACCATGGACCCTCTCCTGGCTATTAATATCTGCCCTCAGTCACTGGCTTTACCACTCTGGCGGAGAAAATTGCGCGGGAGCCCACGCCAATTTTTTCCGCCATTTAACCCTTTATTTCAGCAGCTACAGCGCTGAAATTTTGCACATACACACTACTAACATTAGTAGTGTGGAATATGCAACAAAAAAGGGGATATGAGATGGTTTACTGTATGAAAACCATGTCTCATATCCTGTCGGGTTTGTGCAGGAGAAATGAAAAGCCGGCAATTGAATTACCGACTTTTCACTAACAGCGCTGCGTATTTCTCGCAAGTCACACTGCAGGTCCGTGTGGAATCCGTATTTTTCTCGCCCCCATAGACTTTCATTGGCGTATTATTTGCGCAGTACGCTGACAAACGCAGCATGCTGCGATTTTGTACGGCCGTAGAAAGCCGTATAATACTGAACCGTAATATACGGCTAATAGGAGCAGCCCCATTGAGAATAATTGTGCCGTATGTAATGCGAGTTTTACGGACGTAGTTTCTGCGCTCTTACGTCCGTAAAACTCGCATGTGTGACCCCAGCCATATACTGTATAAAGAGGGCTAACAATACATTGGGATCACAGGATTTTATCTTTTTCATACACCCTAAAATCTTGTTTGCTTTATCAGCTGCTACCTGACATTGAGTACTGCTGCTCAGCTTACTTGCAACCACATTACCCAAGTTCTTCTCCTGTTCTGTAATTTCCAGTATATTTCTACTTAATGTATATGCAGTAACACAATTACTTCAGCTGCAGCACATTACACTACATTTATCATTATTAAAGTACCACTCCAGCGTTTTTCTTGCAGCATTGTAGTAGGGCCACTAATGTACGGTCCCTGCGTTTAGTCTTATAACTTACCGGCTGCAATCTTCTGCTATTATCCGCACCGCTCCCGTCCGTCTCCAGTGTTCGGGCTTTCATAGACTTGTATTGAGAGCGTGTGACTGTTACCCCTGACTTACGATCAGTCAGAAGTTGAGGTCACAAGATGGTTCCGCAGGCCTGGAGTGGGACAGGGAATATAAACCAGGCAAAACTTATTCTACCCCTTTATCTAAGCTGATTCCTTTCTATGCCCCAGTCAAACATAACCAAAGAGAAGCTCAGCGGTATCAGAAGAATTGCCAGGCTGAGCGCTAGATTTTGTTTCTAAGTGTAGTGTCCCTTTAAGAGAACATTTACTTCCATGCTACATGGTGTAGCGTCTATACAACAGATTATTATTTTACGCTGCATATAGTTTACATCCGCTAGGATGATATTGTTGTTATTGCTCAATGATAGGAGATAATTTGTAGCTTAATCCCATGTCTTCCTGCTCCCCAGCTCGGAATACATTTCCCAAATCACATCATTTATGGAGCAATACACAGTGACTTTTATACGTAAGGGGTATTGATCTGCCGGGGCACTCCGCAGGTTAGCGTGATGGCTAATACTGTTTATCGCTGCTTTTCTATGGTAAGGCACGTAATGTCTCAGTCTTATAAATAATTCATATAGTATTTCTCCGATGCTTCTCAGACTCCTTTTAAGACACTACATCAAATTTGGTCATTACTTACAGAAGACATGCTGGTTTGCCAAGGCAAAGGGCGCAAAATCAAGGTCAAAGTTAAAATAGAAACAAGAACAATAAAGGTGCAAACCCGGTTCTGTATGTAATATCTATTATCACTCCTGTGAACGTAAATGCCTTAGTAATGCTTTATATTGGACAGCTAATAAAGAGATCACACACTTAAGCTCGCCATATACATTGGATGACTGTCAGCCTAACGATGCTTCAGCCGATCATTCAACTGACAGCCATCTCCGCCATCTCTCCCATAGACAGGAGCACTCCTGTGTTCTCTAGGAGAAAGCCACCGGCTGACATCTCTGCTTATGGCTTACATCAGGGAGAACAAAGCAATCAGCAGTCCGAAATCAGGCATGGTGATCCACACCACCCCAGAAGATCAGCTGGCCGGTACCTCAATATATAGTAGCATGTGAGCCCTTTGGTTCGGCTGACCTTAGGCTACTTTCAAACTTCCGTTTTTTTGAATCTGTCACAATGCGTCGGCGTGACGTATCGACGGATGCGTCAAAAATAGTGAAAAAAGGATGCAACGCATCCAGTATGTAGACGGATCCGCTAGACGGTTCCGTCGAAAAACTGGATCCGTTGCATCCGTTTTTACCATCCGTTTCATCCGTTTTTTTGACGGATCCGTTTTCCATGCCTAAAAATGGGAGGCTCCCAAATGTGATTGGCTACTGGAAAATAGGGAAACCAATATATTGACTGGCTGTCTTCAGGCTGGCAGGAGTCTTGCTGGCACATTTGGGGGTGACGCCCCAGGCCAGGTTTATATAGATTTGGGGCCTGTCTGGCCAATTGGCTACAAATACCTGATTCTGAGCATGCTCAGTGTAAAAAAATGGATTCCAGCTCTGGATTCCGTCATGCGACGTGTCACGACGGATCCTGTGTCAATAGGCTTCCATTCTAGCCAATGACGGACGCCGCAGGATCCGTCGCGACACGTTTTCCTGACGCAGACAAAAAACGTTACATTGAATGTTTTTTCCAGAGGATGGTCCGCCAAAACACGACGGATCCGTCACACGACGAATGCGACGTGTGGCCATTCGTCGCGATCCGTCGCTAATACAAGTCTATGGGAAAAAAATGGATCCTGCCGGCACATTTGCAGGATCCGTTTTTTTCCCAAAACGACGCATTGCAACGGATCTGAAAAGACGGAAGTGTGAAAGAGGCCTTAGTCTAATGAGTATGGGAGGCTTAATAAATATCATCTATTGTAGTGACAAGATCAGCACAATGATGCAATATTTTACAATTCCCGATTTAACCCTTTAAAGGATACCTGACACTAGTTTTATGGCTGTGTAGGTCATATGATGCCAGGCTCATTAACCAATCAATATCCAAAGAGCAGCTTTTGCCTCACTTCTTTGAAATAGAATAGGGCCATCAACGCTTATGCTAAAAGTTTGCTGAATTCTTAAAGGGAACCTGTCACCAGGTTTTTGCCACCAATATCTGACTGCAGCATGAAGTAGAGACCAAGACTCTAATTCCGGCAATATGTCATTTACTGGGCCGCTTGCTGTAGTTTTGATAAAATCGCTGTTTTATCAGCAGGAGATTATCACTAGAGGACTAGTAAACCTGATGCTATGTAGTCAAGTGGATTCATGAGCTCTATATAACCCCGCCTTCACTTTTGATTGGCTGCTTTCTGCACAGTGTACACAGAAAGCTGCCAATCAGTGCTGTGGGCGGGGTTATACAGAGCTCAGCATTCAGAGAACTAGTAGATCTGCAGCAGAGAAAACTGTTGTTTTATCAAAACTACAACAAGCAGCCCGGTAAGTGATACATTGCTAGAATCATGGTGCCTGCCCCTACATCATGATGCTGTTAGATGGGATAACAAAATTCTGGTGACAGTCCCTTTAATGTGGCAAGATGCCCAGATGTGTTAATGACACTATCCTCCGGTACCATGAAAGAAGGATACTGCCATATGTACATCTGTGCCATTAAAGATCAACGCTTGGCGTGCAGATATTAACATTTCATTGGTTAGTTTTTTATGCATATGAATTTCATTGGTATTTTTAATTAGTTATTTGTAGACTTGTATAGTTTGGAACATCTTGTTACATTTTGAGCCACATGAATGTATAATGAGCTTCAAAAAGTGTCAAACACACATAATAATAAATAGGTTTACAACTAGACTGGACCTTATGCACCAAAGTTTGTTTAGTATATTCCTGTTTTGACCCCGGCTTGTTTCTGACTATTCTTATGGATCCTGATTTAGTCCTTGAAGTGACCTCTCGGCTCTGACCCTGCTTGGTGACTATTCCTACCTCTGAATGGCAGCCCTTCCATTGCCGCAATCCACTGGGTTCTGTTGTAAGACCAGACCCGTGTACAGGGGTTACAGGGTATTGGGACTTCTCTGGAGGCTGCCACAGAGTGGCTTGTGCCAAGTCGGTCCATGGTAGCCTTTGGAGCCTGTGACGTTACAGCGTCTCCTCCAATCTCTTCCCCTCAGGAGTCAAGTGCTTTGTTATGGAGTTCCTGCTGATGCAATCCTTTCCACTTTCTCTTGTCCTACAGTCTTTGGCTTGCAGATGGTGGCGCTGACTTGCGGACATCCTGTTAAACATTAACTGTGGAAATCTTCCATTTGTCCATCTCCTTACACATGCAGGTTAATGTTTCCGAGTCGCATGGATATTTAGTAATATAATCATGCTGATAATAATTGGTTTACACGTCTGTAGCTTTTCATTGGTACTTTGTCAAATAGAGCCACGGTTCAGTAGCGGTTCACGTCTTTCAGTTGTGGCATGTTAGTCTTACACTGCCACCTAGTGACATCTTTCTGTGATGCAACAATTATTCTCTAATCCCCAGCAGGTTATGCTCCATTTGATTTTTATGTGCATTTTTTTCCTAGAAAAATCTTAAAAACCTAAAACAATTTTTGGTGCATTTTATGATTGTTTTGATGCTGTATTTGTGCACTTCATCCTGTAACTAAAAACCCCTCACCAGTCGACATGCTGCTTCTTTTTCCATACTGAAAAGGCATGAAAAAATTAAGGTGACCATGTGCACTGACAACATGCTGTCCCAGTGAAATCCATAGGAAGCTTTCAGTTTTTACGAGTTGCATCAAAGGTGCACTATGTTGTAAAAAACCCCAAACTCTGCTTTGCTCACTGTCCCCACGTCTCCGGTGCTGCTCCCTTCACCTGTTTTAACTGCCGCACTGTCATCATCAACGCTGCAGTCAATCCGTGAACTCTGCGGCTCTCCATGGCTTGTGTCGTCTGCATGGGCAGATGCTCCGCGCTCAGTTATCGGTTGCAGTCCTGTCAATAAGATGTCCCGCTGCAGACAATAACAGGCACTAGGAGCAGCGGTGAAGTCTGAGCAAAGCACGGCTTATTTTTTACAACAAACTGCGCCGGGGGACATAATGTTCAAACAAGTCTATTGTTCACATGATGCTGTTTTTCCAATGTTGCTTTTTCAGTGTCAAAAGAAAAATTAAATGTCAATGATTGAGACACTTCAGCCCCCCCAAAAGCTCCAAATTTGTCCAAATATTAAATGATGTTTGTTGGCCGAACCCACATATTTCAACAGGACTGTAAACCTATCTAATTTGTTAGGAGATGTTGATGATGCCATATGTCAGGGAAAACGGCATGTTGGATTTCATCATTCCGATCCTTTGTTCTTACAGCATATAAGCCACGGTCTGTTCTCCATTTGCCCTTTCAGGGACACCATAGTTGGGGGCTACAACGCCCCTTTGACCTTCCTGTATTATTAGCCAGGTGCCATGTAATACTACATTTTCCAGGCAGCACTCACAACTTTCTGTTCCGAAAAAACATTTGCTTTAACTATGATATTCTGTTTAATATAGTAAATAATCCTATATTTCAACTCCTTAAAAAGCAAAATAATAATAATAGCAATATAAAATACCCCATTATCTAGGTATGTTTAACATATTAAGTAATACGATCATAAGAAAATAGCTACCCGCACTGAACCCTTGTACAGGTAACGCTCCAAACTGAGGATAGTGCCGCCACTTTAGCTTCCGGTCCCGGGTGCTAAAGCCAGAAATCAACTTGCAAATAATGTAACCAAAGAAAAAATGAAGGCTGCACTCACCGGGATCTTGGCAGGTATCTTTATTACAGTTGAATCTTCACGGCACGGGGGTGTATATACAAGACATGTGAGAGCCGAACGACGGCCGTTTCGCACCGACCAGGTGCTTCTACGGGTTCAGAGAGTGGACGGACGTGACGCCAGAAAAAGGTATGCAACATTGGCTCCTCCCCCTGTGTCTCGCCGCTCACTCTCAGGTAACAGACACAAAACAATTAAAATCATTTTTAAAAACAGTAGTACATCATTGCCCTAATCTAATATCTTACGTCTTTATATGTACTGCAATATTCTGCAATGTGCTCAAGTTTATATTACTGCACTAGTCTCATCACAGTGTGTACTCCTCCATCTATCTTTATCTCTATAATTACACGCTCTACTCTTGATAGTGTTTCTGCATGACCCCTGGAATCATCAAATAGCCCTCTTATTAATATAAAGGACATAATATCAGAATGCAAAAAATGAGAGAGATCCTGTTTTATGGTACCTTATCGGTCCTCCAGGGTCAAAACCTAATTATTCCAGCACGTGTTCATGGAGCGGTACTTTAAGAAGGGCTACTATATAAATAATACGGCTTTTACTCGACAGCATACCGTAGATCATAAAAATATGGATAGATCTACCTTGTCATTCAATCCAACCGGTCCCATTGCTCCCGTTCGTATAATCCATAACGCTTCACGTCTAAGTAACAGATTGTTCCGATCACCTCCTCTCCTGGGCGGTCCAACCAGTTCTATTCCAGCGAAGGTAAGAGTGCCTGCATTACTATCATGAGCCTCACGGACATGTTCTATTAGTCTAGGTGAGCCCTTCCCTGTAGTGATAGATCTACAGTGCTCCTTGATCCTAACGTGGAGGCACCTGATCGTCTTACCCACATAATAACGTCTACACGGGCACCAGAGAACATACACCACGTATTTGGTCTGACATGTGATCATGTCTCTGCTCACGTGCTGTATAGGTCCAATTTGTAGTATTTTGTCTGTAATGTGTTGTCTGCACAAAGAACAATGTCCGCAACGGTAGTTGCCTCTGGGGGCACTATTTTCCAACCAACTCTTTGATTTATTTACTCTCGTGTGGTTGCGCACTATGATATCCCTGACCCTCGTACTCCTCCTGTTAGAGATCAGGGGGCCCTTGCATGCCACCTCTACGAGATCCCTGTCACCCTCTAATAAGTGCCAGTTACTTCTAATTGCCGTCCTTATCTGCCTATCCATTGGACCGAATCTGAAACAAAAGGTAAATCTCCTGTCCGACGCCCGTTCCCTACTTTCACTACCCTTGGATTGATTCTCCATTTTATTGCAAGCCTCCCGCCATACTGCATCATATGTTTAACATATTAATTTACAATTATTAACATACCCAAAGAATACAAACTAGCCCACTTTATGGAGACACGAGATGCTTTTCTTATTAAAAAAAAAAAAAGTCAATTACCTTAAAAATGTATAGTATATTTAGTCTAAATTAGGCTGGCGCAGCAAAAAACGGAATTAGATGGGAGTTCATCGCCATCTAGTGGTTAAATATTAATTCACACGCTTTCAAAAACTGAAAAAAAGTCATTTACAGCTGGAGAGTTGGCCTGATCTGAATGATCTTACATAGTCATTCTTCAGCATTTTTAGTTATTATGATCTAATAAAGAATTACATCCTTAAAGTATAGAGGTAATGTTAGTACTGTAAAACTGAACCACCAGCCATTCCCATAGTACAGATCTTTACATACCATCTTTATATACCATACTGTTTATTACATTAAGGTTTCAATAATGTTACAGTTTTAGTATTTTAGTGAAACAGTCTTTTGGCCCCTGTGTTACTAGGGGTTGTTAATGTAATTGGGAACTAGCAGTACAGATGCAACAATATATTACGTCATATTTAGGGATGATTGGAAGTTTGGTTCAGATACCAGGATTGCATCCGAACTTGAACTAGAACCCGAACCCCATTGAAAACAATGAGGACCCAAATTTTTGAACCGGAAAATATCAATTTCTCTCTCTATAGGGCGATTATGCAAATAACACTCTAATCAAACTCTGAGTGTCAGCAAAGTGTGATCCGATTCTCTAGGATGAGGAGAAAATGGAGAAAAAAAATGTCTCCATCTTCCCCATTCTGTCAGTCCGTGGAAACAGGACTGCACTTAGACGTCATCCGAGTGCAGTCCTATTATTTCCACGCATTCATTTACTTGCATAGCCGAGTGCGATCTGAATATCAATTCAAACTCAGGCATGCAGCGACAGCGTTGTTTTTCCTTGGAAAAAATGGATATGTGCACAGCCTCATAGAATAACATGGAGACTAGTGCTAGCCGCCAAAATGACGGAGAGCTCTCGGACCAATTACGACAGCAAGCACTGGCTATAACCAGCAGAGAAGACTAAATCACAGGATGAAGAATACAAACTGGATGTTAGAAGCATAAAAATTTAACAGATAACAAGTAGGTCTGTATAGTGAGAAAAACAGAAAGAGCCTCAGTACTTAAACCTGAAGAACAGACAGAGAGAAGTACCGAATATACTCGAGTACAAGCCGAGATTTTCAGCCCATTTTTTTTAGGCTGAAAGTGCCCCTCTCGGCTTATACTTGAGTCATTGTCCCAGAGGGTCGGCGGGAGTGGCGGCTGTCACATCATACTCACCTCCTCCCGGCGCGGCCTCTGCACTTCCCTGCTACTCAGATGGTCTCCGGGGCCTGCAGCTCTTCCTGTGTTCAGCGGTCACGTGGTACCGCTCATTAAAGTAATAAATATGGACGCAACTCCACTCCCATTACTTTATTGAGCGGTACCATGTGACCGCTGAACACAGGAACAAGCTGCCAGCGCACGCCAGAGACCATTGGAGAAGCAGGGACATACAGAGAGACCGCGCCAGGAGGGGGTGAGTATGATGGGGGAGGGTGAGCCAATGGATATTCACCTGTCCCCGTTTCACCGCCTGGCTGTCTTCCATGACCTCTGGCTGTGACGTTCAGGTCAGAGGGCGTGATGACGTGGTTAGTGTGCGCCCTCTGCTGAACAGTCACTGCAGAGACCCGGAAGACACAGAGGTGCGCAGCGGTGGAACAGGGACAGGTGAATATCGCAAGTGCCAGGGGCCTGAGCCATCGGCGACTCCCGCACCTGGCACCCAGCGACGAGATGTGAGTATGTCATTTTTTTTTTTTAATCGCAGCAGCAGCATATGGGGCATATTGTTCTATGGAGCATCTTATAAGCCATCAACCTTTATGGGGCATATTATTCTATGGAGCATCTTATGGGACCATCATTAACCTTTTAACCATCATTAACCTTTTAAGCAGCATTATATGGCACATATTTTAATATGGAGCTTCTTATGAGGCCATCATTAACCTTTGTTCGGCATTATATGGGGCATATTTTTTTGTATGGAGCATCTTATGGGGCCTATCATGAACTTTATGGAGCATTATATGGGGCTCCTGATTCAATATGGATATTCAAAAACACTTAACCTACTGATGTCTCAATTAATTTTACTTTTATTGGTATCTATTTTTATTTTTGACATTTACCAGTAGCTGCTGCATTTCCCCCCCTAGGCTTATACTCGAGTCATTAAGTTTTCCCAGTTTTTTGTGGCAAAATTAGGGGGGTCGGCTTATACTCGGGTCGGCTTATACTCGAGTATAATCTTGAATAGCTGATAGTAGAAAAGAGACGCAGCACTCACCGACACCGTGGTCAGAAGTCTTCTTTAATGCAGCATATCAAAATACAGCTTCACGGCACGGGGGAGTAACAAGGTGAAGAGCATGTGAGGCAGGGACGACGGCCGTTTCGCGCTGAACGGTGGCGCTTCTACGGGTCCATGACCGGGAGGAAGTCACGTCAGTGGGAAAAAGGTAAGAAACCCCTCCCCCACAGCGTCACCTCCAATCGGGCAGAAGAAAAAGTGCAACGTGCATAAGTGAAATTAAAAACAACGAACAAAGCAGAATGTTACAAACTGATATTATACAGCAGCCGTGCATCACAATGTATCTTTTTTAATTTATCGAGCACTTAATTATAGCTGTGTTCATTTTGGATAGAAAAACACACACAGCCTACAAACATATGGGGCAGAGGCAGGAGTACGCGCTTCATCTCTTATATCACTAAAATCTTTGCCTATATGAGGAGACTATGACATTCTTGTATGATTCAAAGGCCTAAATACCTATTTAATGAACTGATGGTATAGAAAGGGCTGAAAAAGATTTTTAACAGATTCATTAATTATATTTATCTTTTTATGAGAAAAAATCTACTATATGATTTCAACAACCTGTAGGAATATATTACAAAAAAATGGATAAGTCTGTCTTATCCTAAAAGCAAGCAAAATATCACAATTTGTTATATTCATGGTTTTGTAAAAGTACAAACTAAGTGAATTCGTAAGCTGTCTGAAGGTAACTTACAAGAAAATGGACATATCTGTCCTATCATTAAAGCCAGCAGGGCCAGTGGCACGTGTTCTCATGATCCATTTGGCTTCCTGCTGTAAAAGGATCTTCCCCAAGTCTCCTCCTTGTGCAGTCGGAGTAACTTTTTCTAAACCTACAAAGGTAAGTACTGTAGGATCTCCTCCATGACACTCTCTGATATGCTGGATAAGCCTGGGCACCCCTTTACCTGAGGAAATAGATTTAAAGTGTTCCCTGAAACGAATATATCATTTACGTATAGTTTTTCCTATGTAAAAGCGTTTGCACGGGCAGAACAGCGCGTAGACTACATAATCTGTTTTGCAGGAGATGAAATGACGGACATTGTGCGAAATGGGGCCAATCTCTACGTTTAGTCCTAACCTATGGTATTGGCAAAATGGACATTGTCCACAACGAAAATTTCCTTTAGGGATGGTTTGGTCCAACCATGTACGTTTTTTATTTTGTGTGATTCTATTACGTACTAAGATATCTCTAACTCTGGTACTCCTTCTGTTGGAAATAAGGGGGCCCGCCGCAGTTTTTGCCGAGAGATCACTATCTCCTTCCAAAACGTGCCAATGTCTGCGAATGGTGGAACGTATCGCGTCATCCAGTTTTAAACCTTCGGATAAATCCAAACAGAGATTTGCATTCTGCTTCCAATACGGTCCTATGGATGACGCGATACGTTCCACCATTCGCAGACATTGGCACGTTTTGGAAGGAGATAGTGATCTCTCGGCAAAAACTGCGGCGGGCCCCCTTATTTCCAACAGAAGGAGTACCAGAGTTAGAGATATCTTAGTACGTAATAGAATCACACAAAATAAAAAACGTACATGGTTGGACCAAACCATCCCTAAAGGAAATTTTCGTTGTGGACAATGTCCATTTTGCCAATACCATAGGTTAGGACTAAACGTAGAGATTGGCCCCATTTCGCACAATGTCCGTCATTTCATCTCCTGCAAAACAGATTATGTAGTCTACGCGCTGTTCTGCCCGTGCAAACGCTTTTACATAGGAAAAACTATACGTAAATTATATATTCGTTTCAGGGAACACTTTAAATCTATTTCCTCAGGTAAAGGGGTGCCCAGGCTTATCCAGCATATCAGAGAGTGTCATGGAGGAGATCCTACAGTACTTACCTTTGTAGGTTTAGAAAAAGTTACTCCGACTGCACAAGGAGGAGACTTGGGGAAGATCCTTTTACAGCAGGAAGCCAAATGGATCATGAGAACACGTGCCACTGGCCCTGCTGGCTTTAATGATAGGACAGATATGTCCATTTTCTTGTAAGTTACCTTCAGACAGCTTACGAATTCACTTAGTTTGTACTTTTACAAAACCATGAATATAACAAATTGTGATATTTTGCTTGCTTTTAGGATAAGACAGACTTATCCATTTTTTTGTAATATATTCCTACAGGTTGTTGAAATCATATAGTAGATTTTTTCTCATAAAAAGATAAATATAATTAATGAATCTGTTAAAAATCTTTTTCAGCCCTTTCTATACCATCAGTTCATTAAATAGGTATTTAGGCCTTTGAATCATACAAGAATGTCATAGTCTCCTCATATAGGCAAAGATTTTAGTGATATAAGAGATGAAGCGCGTACTCCTGCCTCTGCCCCATATGTTTGTAGGCTGTGTGTGTTTTTCTATCCAAAATGAACACAGCTATAATTAAGTGCTCGATAAATTAAAAAAGATACATTGTGATGCACGGCTGCTGTATAATATCAGTTTGTAACATTCTGCTTTGTTCGTTGTTTTTAATTTCACTTATGCACGTTGCACTTTTTCTTCTGCCCGATTGGAGGTGACGCTGTGGGGGAGGGGTTTCTTACCTTTTTCCCACTGACGTGACTTCCTCCCGGTCATGGACCCGTAGAAGCGCCACCGTTCAGCGCGAAACGGCCGTCGTCCCTGCCTCACATGCTCTTCACCTTGTTACTCCCCCGTGCCGTGAAGCTGTATTTTGATATGCTGCATTAAAGAAGACTTCTGACCACGGTGTCGGTGAGTGCTGCGTCTCTTTTCTACTATCAGCTATTCAAGATTGTTTTCATTCTTAGATGCAAGCACCTCCGCTGAATTACGCCTAGGATATCTCACACACCCACTAAGTCCTCTGTTATAGAGTTGTGCCACTCATCTATTTCTCTTCGTTATTTGGTTATACTCGAGTATATATGGTAACTTAGAGGAAGTAGAACCAAAGGCACATCGAAGCATCAGCCAAAAAGGAAGAACACCAGGGAGGGTCAGTGCCTTACAAGTCAAAGAAACGTAAAAGATATGGACACATCTGGGACTTTTTTTTATATGAATGCATGAATACTGTTTAAAATACATTTTGCAATAGGTTTTTTTTAAGAATTTGCACGGTTAAGTGTTAAAAGGCCCTATGTTTCCCTGCACATTGCAGGCTGCCAAATGAGTTACTGAGTATGCATCAGTGATTAACTTTGATGTGGTAATAAATCAGCTGAGGAAAAAAAGCTAAATAAAATTGTCACAAACTCTCTCTCTATCAAAACCAGTAACGTGATTTTCACTCAAATCATTCTATAGCTAGCAATGTGTTGGGGACAAAGAGTCTCTAAAACCCAAATGACATCAAAATGCGAAAAATATATTTAGCCTAGAATATATGCATTTAAAAGAGTTGTCTCAGTTTACCACAAAAGTCTATGTCACTGCAGACTTGTGAATCCTCACGGGGCGCGTGCATTCTCCAATGCTGGAGGCAAGACCTAGCGGTCATGTGACCGCAACTATGTGATATGCATGAGCATGGCCACATTCCAATTAGACATGCGTGTCATGTGTATTTAGCGAGGCTGCACACGTCTATTTGGAATGTAACTAAAAGTATGCATATTGCATGCTTACGGTCATATGGCCATCCGATCTCGTCGCCGGTACTGGATAATCCTTACAACGCGTGGACAGAGTGACTGCAGACTTTCTTGAAAAATCTGGACAACCCTTTTGAATAAAAAAAAATGTCTCAAAAGTGTTCATATCCAAAAGCAAAAACATTTGCTGAATTTTTTGGATTATAAGACGCCCCTAGGTTTTAGAGAAGGAAATTAGAAAAGAAAATGAAGCAAAAAAGTTGGCCAATTCTGTACTAATATCACCTATCCTGTCATACATGGACCCCTCATTCCTATCATGGCATGCATGGCCTCCACATCCCTTTTCTGGTATGCATGGCCTCCACATCCCTTTTCTGGTATGCATGGTCTCTTCATCCCTAGCCTAGTGTGCATGGCCCCCTCATCCCTATCCTGGTATGCATGGTTTCCTCATCCCTATCCTGGTATGCATGGCCCCCCACATCCCTATCCTCGTATGCACGGTCCGCTCATGCCTATCCTGGTATGCATGCTCCCCCTCATCCCTACCCTGGTACGCATGGCCTCCTCATCCCTATCCTGCTGGTATGCATAGTCTACTCATTCCTATCCTGGTATGCATGGCCTCCTCATCCTTATCCTGGTATGCATGGCCCTCTTATCCCAATCCTGGTATGCATGGCCCTCTCATACCTTTTCTGGTGTGCATGGCCCCCTCATCCCTACCTTGGCATGCATGGTCCCCTCATCCATATCCTGGTATGTATGATCCCCTCATCCCCATCCTGGTATGCATGGCCCCCTTATCCCTATCCTGGTATACAGGGCACCCATCTCTGTCCTGGTATGCATGGCTCCATCCTTATCCTGGCATGCATGGCCCCTATCTGAAAAAAACATTAAAAAAACAAAAGCCATTACCCTTACCTTCCTGCGCTCCCTCCAAGCATCTTGTTCTGATGCCAGCAGCGCATGGGAGGTACGTCATGTACTGCTTACAAGCCGAAGGACAGCTGCCAAAATACTCACTGCTCCTTACACTGGGACTATGTGCGTGGAGAGCAGTGAATATTCACTGCCGTGTGCCCGCTACTAAAGGGAATGAATATTCACTGCTCTCCACTCCCATGGGCATGGAATGCAGTGAATATTCATTTCTCCTGCCTTCTGTGACCCACTGCTCCACCGCTGCTGCTCCATCTCCTCATCCACAGCAGGTACATCCGGACTGTAAGATGCACCCCCATTTCCCTCCACATTTTTGGATAAAAAAAGTGTGTCTTATAGTCTGAAAATTACGGTATACTGTATCAAATTTCTGCAGGTCACTGCAGAAGGATTACAAGTCTGTACATGAATTATTGTTCACAAATCACAGTAATTGAATACTTATTGTGTTAATATACAGACAAAACCCAACATAAAGTTTCTTTTTTGCACCTTGTGGGGCTACATGAGTGCTGCTGGTGTAGGGGATCTACATTTCATTGATGTTATCATGAATTCACAAATGTACTGCTGTATATTGAATAAAAGATACTCCCATCACTCCATGTCCTTGGTAGACGTGAACTTTTCAACATGACAATGATCTCAAACACACATCTGATGCATTTCTGAATAAGAACAAAGTGAATTTTTCATTAGCCAAGTATGTCTCCTGATCTGAACCCAATTGAACACCTATAGGGAATCCTGAGAAGACAAGTTGTTGTCACTCTCCGCCTAGCATCCAGGCTCTAAAAGAGGTCGTTCTTGTAGAATGGAAAAAGATGTTGCAATATGTCACCAACACATTCATCCCATGCCTAGAAGAAATCATGGAGGTGATGCAAAATACTAGATGTAGTAGTTTTTGCATTCATTTTGCATTGATTAGAATCCTACTTTTCAAAGGGGGTATACTCAGTGTCGGACTGAGGTGCCAAGGGCCCACCAGTAACATTGACTTTGGGGGGCTCATTTTTCACCTGCATACAAATATTACACTACCCTCATCACAAATTTACTTCTATCTCTATTTAATAATAAACTGGGTAGTTGGTTAATGAATGATGAGATGCTGCTTGTTTTCTTTACAGAGTGAATCAAGTGAATTATGCCAAGCACTGCCCATATAGTGAGTTGGGGGCCCAGGTCTGCACAGGGGCCCACCAGGGGATTCACCTGTTAACCTGTGGGCCAGTCCGAGCCTGGGCGTACTCATTTATGCTGAGCACTGTACATAAAAATGTAGTACAGACCAAAATAATAATATCATTTTATCTTATAAATGAAATTAGCAGATCACTATGATGCTTTGCACTTGTAATATTATTTAATTTAAACATGTGAGTATTCATTTGTCAGACTGCCAGGAATTAAGTGTGCCATCTGGATAGAGAATATGCCAACTGCCATTTATTCTTAGACCCAACATCAAAGCCACGTAATATTACACAGTTATTCTTTCAGCATCATTTCATCATCGTCCTCCACTGTTCTGCTTTATTGCCATAGTCATATTGTTATGAATAAAATGCATTCATTTTAAGTTAGGAAAGAGGTAACCAATTTTTGGAAGTAAAGTTGTAACAGAATGAGAATCATAAGAAACTATTCTTAATTATTGATACACCGAGTATAATCCTGGTATGGCATGCAAAATCAGTAAAGACTTTTTGGACTCTTTATTAAAGATGAAGAAACCTTGACGTAATGAGAGAAGAATCGAAGTTGCAGATAACCACCTTTGTAGTATGTATTTATCCAACCCATTTACTCTCAGCCCTTTATGACCACATCTCAGGGTACTTCCTGGATCCTAGTTTGGCAACTATGAAGTATCTGGAGAGTGAGGACAACTATTGAGAGAGTGATGCTGTTGACCTGAACAAGGACTTTTTATGTTAATTCCATAGCAGAAAACAGGCACAATCAATGAAGAAAGTGAGAACGTCACCTCTGGAGGCAACCTTCATTGACTGAAGAAGGAAGAACATCTACAGATACGTTTCTTCACATCCTAGGCTTGTGCAACGTTTCACTTTTTGTTTGTAGTAATAAAAACACTAGAAGCACGAAGCACACACCACTGTTTAGCAAGCAAACTATAGGTAGCAGAGCAAATGATATGTTTTTGTAGAAACATCTCCAGTGGTCAGTGGGTTCCTTTCATCTGCATGAACAATGCAAGTTAGCTACTGTATAGTTTGGTGCCATGGTTATTAGTAATGTTAGTAATGAAAGCACAGAAGATTAGGTTATCTCTATAAGTTGGGTTTCTATAGTAAGTTTTGTCACCAGGTGGCCTCCCTTGTTATGTGCCATTCTAATCTTACTATGGTGCTAACCACACTAGTCGCAGTCCACCCTCTACATTCAAATACTCTGTACATACTGTACATATTTCCAAGTACCTGGAAAAATTACTAATATTTCTTGCTGTGAGCTTTCCATTCATCAGCGCTGACTACACATCATTATAAATCAACACCATGAGAGAACAGAAGAAACTTTGTATTACAGTATATCTCATCAGAGAATATATAAAGCCATCCATAACCTGTCTCCGCCATATATCTCTGAACTAATTTCCCGATATCTTCCCTCACGTAATCTCCGGTTCTCCCAAGACCTCCTTCTCTCCTCCACACTTATCCGCTCCTCACCCAACCGCCTCCAAGACTTCTCCCGAATATCCCCCATCCTCTGGAATTCTTTGCCCCAACACGTCTGACTATCAACCACATTCGGATCCTTCAGATGGAACCTGAAAACCCACCTCTTCAGGAAAGCCTACAGCCTGCACTGACCCCGCTGCCTCCTCACCATTACCAAAGCTACCGCCTCACCAACACCGGAGCTGCTGCAACCCCCTAACCTACTGACTCCTTCCCCACCATCCTGTAGAATGTAAGCCCGCAAGGGCAGGGTCCTCGCCCCTCTGTATCAGCCTGTCATTGTAGGTTTGCTTACTGTAAGTGATATCTGTAATTTGTATGTAACCCCTACTCATGTATAGCACCATGGAATCAATGGTGCTATATAAATAAATAATAATATGCTTCCTTCTGGACTTTTGAGCCATTCATCTCTCCACCTGCCTCAGAACTCATCATTCAAATAGAAATACAACAAAAATACATGAGGACAAGTGCAGTGTGTATTCTCTCATCCAAGAGAATTGGGTCAACTATGTAAATCACATTCCGGTCAAACTTTGATCAGAGTGATGAGAGTTTGATCTGATTCTCTCAGATGAGGAGAAGATGGAAAAAACTCCATCTTCTCCATTTTAGAAATAGGACTAAACAGATGACATCTTTCCGCAGTCTGATGTTTTCCACAGATCAATTGACTTGCATGGCAGAGTGCGATCCAACGATCAGATCAAACTCGGGCATGTTCCGACAGTCTGTTTCAGGAAGAAATTGGACACGTGCATGGCCACGTAGACAAACATTGGTCCTAGATGTTCGGCGGATCACAATCGGACCGAAAATATGGTTGTCTGTACAAGAACTGAAGATAAGTGGGACTGCCATCTCACTGAGGTATTAGATTACAGTTGTCTATTAACATCTATAAAGAGGTGAGGGAGAGGCGCAAAGTGACAAGTTGTGTGACCACTGACCACTGCTGCTGCTTTTTAGTAAGCCGTTGACAAATTGGTCGTTGAGGCCCCGATTCATTGTTGCCTTTACACTTGTCTTTTGTGTATCTCTGTGTGATCCCCTTTTTTTATTGTTTTCACCAAATTCATTATTTTATTTGTGCCCTTTTCATAGGCTATTTTATATGTGCTTGCCTAATTTTTCCTTGTATTCCACTTTGTGGGTGGAGTTTAGCAATTTCAGATTTTCACCTGATAAATCAATGGAGACTTTTAAAAAGTTTGAAACATAGGAACAACTAAACTCCAGTCCTCCCAACTTTCGTCTTCCAGGTGTATTTTTGAGTATGCCAAACTTTTGGCAAAATGTTTGCACCATTTTGCACAACATGCAACTTTTGCGCTCCAAAAAGTCGCATAACCAGTTCAATACAGAAAAAAAGACCATTTTTCGTGTGCACCATTATGAAGAATTGAGAGCAATAGACCACAACACAAGAAAGAAAAGTGGCTTAAAAAAAATAAAGCCTGAGTGTTTCTTGGTTTGTAAATTCTCTTTTACCACTTGTTTTTCAACTGATCGCCTTCAAATCATGGACATTTTCTGTTTTTTTTAATTTTGTTTCTTCTTTCCATTGATCCAAGAGCCATATCTTTTTTTATTTTTCCATCAATATGGCCAAGTGAGGGCTTGTTTTTTGTGGGATGAGTTATACTTTTGAATTACGCCATTGGTTTTACCATATAGTGTACTGGAAAATGGGAAAAATTCCCATATGCGGTGAAATTACAAAACAAGTGCATTTCCACAATTGTTTTTTAGGTTTTTAATTTACCATGTTCACTATATCATAAAACTGACCTGTCAATATGATTCTCAAATATGTATAGTTTTTTTTAATTTAAGTGGTGAAAAAAAATCCGAAATTTGAATGAAAAATAGTTTTTGCATTTGTCATCATTTTCCGAGACACGTAGTGTTTCCATGTTTTAGGATCTGGGGCTGGGTGAGGGATTATTTTTTTTGCCCTGAGTTGACGATGTTATTGATACCATTTTGGGGTAGATATGACGTTTTGATCGCCTGTTATTACAATATTGCGGCTGACAAAAAATGTAATTTCTATTTTTTTTATTACATCGTTTATAGTTCTAATTAATTTATTTTATATTTTGACAGCGCAGACATTTCTGAACGCAGAGATACCAAATGTGTATTTTTTTATTGTTTTATGCACAATGGGGCAAAAGGGTGCGATTTGTATTTTCGCATTAATTTTTATAAATATTTTTGAAACGTTTTTCACTTTTTGCTTTATTTAATAGTCCCCTTTAGGCTACTTTCACACTAGCGTCGTTTGGAATACGTCGCAATGCGTCCTTTAGGAGAAAAAACGCATCCTGCAAAGTTGTCTGCAGGATGCGTTTTTTCCCCATAGACTTACATTAGCGACGCATTGCGACGTATGGCCACACGTCGCATCTGTCGTGCGACGGATGCGTCGTGTTTTGGCGGGCCGCCGGCACAAAAAAGTTACATGTAACTTTTTTTGTGCATCATGTCCACCATTTCCGACCGCGCATGCGCCGGCGGAACTCCGTCCCCTCCTCCCAGGACATTACAATGGGGCAACGGATGCGTTGAAAAACTGCATCCGCTGCCCCCGTTGTGCTTTTATTTCACAGCATGTGTCGGTACGTCGGGCAGACGCACTGCGACGGGCCCGTACCGACGCTAGTGTGAAAGTAGCCTTAGAGACTTGAAGCTGTAATCATTCGATTACCTGTTCTACGCATAGCAGGACTTCAGCACTGTTATGTATCGCAGAAATCACAATCTCTTATGAATGCCAGCCACAAGCCGGCGTTCACAGGAGTATCATAATGACAGGCACAGGGAGTCATCAGTACACCTCTTGGCTGTCATGACAACCTATAGGTGCCCTGCAATCACGTGACAAGCACTGGTGTCTCCTACAGATTCCAGTTGTCATGATAACCCATAACGATCATGTGACAAGGGGCCGATGTTTGGCTGTAATGACGTGCTTCCGGCTGGCATGTATTAAATCCCGATGTCAGAAATTGACAGTGGGTTTTAACTGGTTAACAGCTACGGGTGGAGCTTCGATCCACCCACGGCTGTTAAAGGCACATGACGTCTGATTAAATCAACTGTCATGAGCAGGGAAAGATTCGGGCTCAGCGTTGGAGCCAGCATCAAAGACAGCGACATGACATATGGCAAATATATGTCTTATGTTGACTCGTGAAGGGGTTAATTGCACTGTGATGTTCAGGTACTTTAGTATTTTCAGTCTTGATTTCACAGCTATGCTGATCAGTAATATTGTATAATATCCACCTTGCTGCAGATGTTTCTGAACAAGAGCTGCAAAGAAACAGACAATCAGGAATCCCTCATCTCCTGTGCACTGTGTATGGGAGACATCATAAGTGGTTTTTACCCATTAGCTCAGAGACAAATGAAAATTGCAACAACTAAACTGGTGAAAAATGCAGGCTATAATTCATTAAATGTCCTGAAATAGTGTTATTTCTCATGGACATTCACATGGCATCTTATTTTGTGCAGTTTCCTGAAATGACAGATACACTTTAGGCTTCAATGAGACACAAACCATTGAAAATATGTTTTGGACACAACTTACTATGTGAACACAATGAATGTAAAATGTTACATTACATGCAAAAGTGATGAATTCAAACCTAAACGTGTTTTGAATACAATAAAGATGGAGTATTTTCATCTAGCAAAATATGTTACAAAGATCAAGTTCTTATACTTTAAATGCGTTTTATATTCTTATCCTGTACTACACAAGCAGTGATGCAAACCATAGGAAGGGAGTGTTCACTGTTTTTACTCATTTGGTTTCATACCAGAAATGTGTGAACTTACTTTAAGGCTTAATATAGGCAATAGATAACAATCTTATAGTTGCAGTCCTGCCAGTAGTTAAACAAAAACACCTAAAAAGTAATAAAATAACATAAGAAGTTTTTTTTATTTATTTCACCGTGGCTCCAGTTTCAATGCTATACAGGAGATGTTGGTGCAGGCAGCAAGGTGGCTCAGTGGTTAGCACTGCAGCTTTGCACCACGGGGGACCAATCTCACCAAGGACAACATCTACAAGGAGTTTGTATGTTTTCCGTGTGTTTTTGTGGGTTTCCTCTCACACTCCAATGACATACTGATAGGGAATGTAGACTGTGAGCCCCAATGGGGACAGTGATGATGCCTGTAAAGTGCTGTAGAATTAATAGGGCTAGTCTTAAGAGCAAGTAGAATAACTGCACTGTTTGAAATTTGCATGTAAAACACGCACATGCATTTTTAGAGTGTTTACGCCTTGGAAATGCAGTGAAAACGCATGTAATCCGGACAAGACTGGATCAATAAAGTTTTACCCAAGCCAAAAACCTGGAGATATCAAACACAAAGCAGCTTTATTTAAAAGATGACACACCAAAAGGAAACAACTTTTTTTATTATAGCACAACCCCTTCATGACCTTGGAATTTTCTGTTTTTGCACTTTCATTTTATCCTCCCCTTATTCTAAAAGCCATAACTGTTTTCTGTCCCCATAGCTATATGAGGGCTTGTTTTTTTGCAAGACAAGTTGTACTTTTTAAAGACACCATTCCTTTTATCATGTGATGCACTGGAAAGCAGGAAAAAAAAATTATAACTGCGTTGAAATTGCAAAAAAAAAAGTGCAATTCCACAATTGTTTTTTTTTATTTTCTTTTTTAAGATTTTCACTATGGGGTAAAACTAACCTGGCAGTATGATTCTCCAGGTCAGTACGAGTTCACAGGTTCCAAACATATATAGGTTTTTTTTTTATTTAAGTGGTGAAAAAAAATTCGGAACTTTGAAAGAACATGAATTTTGCTTAGATCACCATTTTCCAAGGCCTGTAGCGGCGTTTTCATTTTCAGGAGGTGGGGCTGTGTGAGGGCTTATTTTTGGCGCCCCAAGCTGAGATTTTTATTGACACAGTTTTGAGGTAGAAAAGATGTTCTGATGGGCCAAAAACTGTAATTCTGGCATTTTGATTTTTTTTTCTCATTTTGCTGTTTACCGATCGGATTAATTTATTTTGATATTTTTATAGATTGGACATTTCTGAACACAGCAATACCAAATATATGTATCTTTTCTAAATTGTTTTAGAAACACTATATAGTGAAAATAAAGGGGTGTGATTTAAACTAATTTTTTCATTTTTTTAAAACATTTTTTCTCACCTTTTACTGACTTCAATAATCCCCTTATTCTGATTGTTTGTGCTATACATAGCAGTGATACAGCACTGCTATGTGTAGCAGCATTCACAACCTCATATGAACGCTGGCCATGAGCCGGAGTTCACAGGAGGATTGTAATAACAGGCACAGCGTCATCAGCAGACCTCCAGTTGTCATGACAACGCCCCATGATCGCGTGACAGGGGCACCGATGAGTAGAATATATGCTGGCACATGTTAAATCCCATTGTCAGTGATTGACAGTGGGATTTAACTGGTTAACCGCCAGTCATCATGTGCCAGGAAAGACGTGGTCTCGGTGTGCAAGCCCACATCAAAGGCAGGGACATGACCTTTGACGTAAAAATATACGTCAAAGGTCGTGAAGGAGTTAAAGCACCACTCCAGCATTTTTTAATTTTACTGCAGTTCCCTGCACTTAGTCTCAGACTTACCAACTGCTGACTTCATCTGCTATTGGCGCCGCTCCGGTCATCTTTTGCAGGCTGTAACTTGCTGGATATCTCCAGTGTTTCTGGGTGATCAGAAAGCAATCACTCAATGTGAGTTTAGGACAGCCAGAGCCAGGCCAGAACAAGGCTCTATAGCCTTACAGTAAGAGCTTGTCACTAGGGTTGAGCGAAACGGGTCGATCATTTTCAAAAGTCGCCGACTTTTGGCTAAGTCGGCGTCTCATGAAACCCGATCCGACCCCTGTGCTTGTCGGCCATGCGGTACGCGACTTTCGCGCCAAAGTCGCGTTTCAATGACGCGAAAAGCGCCATTTCTCAGCCAATGAAGGTGAACGCAGAGTGTGGGCAGCGTGATGACATAGATCCTGGTCCCCACCATCTTAGAGAAGGGCATTGCAGTGATTGGCTTGCTGTCTGCGGCGTCACAGGGGCTATAAAGGGGCGTTCCCGCCGACCGCCATCTTACTGCTGCTGATCTGAGCTTAGGGAGAGGTTGCTGCCGCTTCGTCAGAAGCAGGGAGAGCGTTAGGCAGGGTCCACTAACCACCAAACCGCTTGTGCTGCAGCGATTTCCACTGTCCAACACCACCTTCGGTGTGCAGGGACTGTGGAAGCTATTTTTTTTTTTTTTTCCCCTCAGCGCTGTAGCTCATTGGGCTGCCCTAGAAGGCTCCGTGATAGCTGTATTGCTGTGTGTACGCCACTGTGGAAACCAACTGCTTTTTTCAAAGCACATATCCTCTTGTTCCTTCCTTTCTGCACAGCTATCTTTTTTGTTTGTCCACACTTTTTATTTAATTTGTGCATCAGTCCACTCCTATTGCTGCCTGCCATACCTGGCTTACATTACTGCAGGGAGATAGTAATTGTAGGACAGTTTTTTTTTTTTTTTTTTTTTTTTTTTGTGGGAGATTAAGATTGGCATTTCTGCTACAGTGCCATCCCTGTGTGTGCCATCTCTCACTGAGTGGGCCATAGAAAGCCTATTTATTTTTTCCGTGATTTGTGTTCTAAAATCTACCTCAACACAAAAACACTACATCAATCAGTGGGAGAAAAATATTGGCCTCAGTCAGGGCTTGTGTGCCACTGCTGTGTGTGCTATCTCTCATTCAGTGGGCTATAGCAAGCCTATTTTTTTTTTTTTTTTTTAATATTATTTGGTTTCTAAAGTCTCCCTGAAAAAAAAAAAAAACCTAAAAAAACAGTGGGAGAGTAATATTGCCCTTTCAGCTTGTGTGCCAGTCTTGACTCCTGGGTGTGCCACCTCTCTCCCTCTCATTCAGTGGGCCATAGAAAGCCTATTTATTTTTTTTAAAAAATATTATTGGGTTTCTAAAGTCTCCCTGAAAAAACAAAAAATACATAAAAAAACAGTGGGAGAGTAATATTGCCCTTTCAGCTTGTGTGCCAGTCTTGACTCCTGGGTGTGCCACCTCTCTCCCTTTCATTCAGTGGGCCATAGAAAGCCTATTTATTTTTTCCGTGATTTGTGTTCTAAATTCTACCTCAACACAAAAACACTACATCAATCAGTGGGAGAAAAATATTGGCCTCAGTCAGGGCTTGTGTGCCACTGCTGTGTGTGCTATCTCTCATTCAGTGGGCTATAGCAAGCCTATTTTTTTTTTTTTTTTTTTTTTTTTTTTTAATATTATTTGGTTTCTAAAGTCTCCCTGAAAAAAAAAAAAAAACCTAAAAAAACAGTGGGAGAGTAATATTGCCCTTTCAGCTTGTGTGCCAGTCTTGACTCCTGGGTGTGCCACCTCTCTCCCTCTCATTCAGTGGGCCATAGAAAGCCTATTTATTTTTTTTTTTTAATATTATTTGGTTTCTAATTCTCCCTGAAAAAAAAAAAAAAACCTAAAAAAACAGTGGGAGAATAATATTGCCCTTTCAGCTTGTGTGCCAGTCTTGACTCCTGGGTGTGCCACCTCTCTCCCTCTCATTCAGCGGGCCATAGAAAGCCTATTTATTTTTTTTAAAAAATATTATTGGGTTTCTAAAGTCTCCCTGAAAAAACAAAAAATACATAAAAAAACAGTGGGAGAGTAATATTGCCCTTTCAGCTTGTGTGCCAGTCTTGACTCCTGGGTGTGCCACCTCTCTCCCTTTCATTCAGTGGGCCATAGAAAGCCTATTTATTTTTTTTTTTAAATATTATTGGGTTTCTAAAGTCTCCCTGAAAAAAAAAAAAAAACCTAAAAAAACAGTGGGAGAGTAATATTGCCCTTTCAGCTTGTGTGCCAGTCTTGACTCCTGGGTGTGCCACCTCTCTCCCTCTCATTCAGTGGGCCATAGAAAGCCTATTTATTTTTTTTTTAAAATATTATTGGGTTTCTAAAGTCTCCCTGAAAAAAAAAAAAAAAACCTAAAAAAACAGTGGGAGAGTAATATTGCCCTTTCAGCTTGTGTGCCAGTCTTGACTCCTGGGTGTGCCACCTCTCTCCCTCTCATTCAGTGGGCCATAGAAAGCCTATTTATTTTTTTTTTAAAATATTATTGGGTTTCTAAAGTCTCCCTGAAAAAACAAAAAATACATAAAAAAACAGTGGGAGAGTAATATTGCCCTCTCAGCTTGTGTGCCAGTCTTGACTCCTGGGTGTGCCACCTCTCTCTCTCTAATTGTGGGCCATAGAAAGCCTTTTTTTTTTTTTTTTTTAATATTATTTGGTTTCTAAAGTCTCCCTGAGAAAAAAAAAAAAATAAATTAGGTGGGAGATTAATATTGACATTAGTGCTTGAGTGACAGTCCTGCGTGTGTGTCATCTCTGTGATTTTGTGCCACAGAAAACAGAGTGTGTAACATTGTGCCTGATTTTCCTTGTGGTCTCACCAACCTGTTAAGGGATATTGAAATCATACTGAAGTTATAGCTCACCGTGTAAGTTGTTTGACAGCAACAAATAAAGTTACTTTGGTTAAGATTTTAAAACAATGAGGAAGTCTGGTGCAAGAGGTCGTCGTGGGCGTTCATTGTCAGCTGGTAATGATGGTAGTGGTAGAGGAGCATCAGGTGGTCGTGGGGATAAAAATATTCCACCTAAGTCTGGAGCTGTGGAGCCAGTTTCGTCGTCAGGCTACACAAGGCCTCGAACGCTCTCTTTTCTGGGAGTAGGAAAACCGCTTTTAAAGGCGGAGCAGCAACAGCAAGTTTTGGCTTACATTGCAGACTCAGCCTCTAGCTCTTTTGCCTCCTCTTCCGAAACTGGTAAATGTAAAAGCAGCGCGTCGCTTGTGGATGTTCACGGTCAGGGACAAGTCGCTTCCTTGTCCTCCTCAGCAAAAACTACAACAAGAGAGAAGGATGCAGCAGGCGACACAACGGGTCACTCCATGGAGCTCTTTACACATACCGTCCCTGGCTTAGAAAGTGAAACATTTAACAGGCCATGCCCATTACAAGTATATTCTGACATGGAGTGCACTGATGCACAGCCACAGCCAGAGTACTATGCTGCTCCTTTGACTCAGACCACCACATTGCCCTCTCAGGGTACAGATCCACAATCAGACCCTGATGAGACTATGTTGCCCCGCCACGAACGCTATACCACCGACCGACACAGTGACACAGACGAAGTTGCACACGAGCTCGAAGAGGAGGTAATAGATGACCCAGTTATTGACCCCGATTGGCAGCCATTGGGGGAACAGGGTGCAGGCGGCAGTAGTTCAGAAGCGGAGGTGGAGGAGGGGCCGCAGCAGGCATCAACATCGCAACAGGTTACATCTGCCGGGCCCGTATCTGGCCCAAAACGCGTGTCAAAGCCAAAACCTGTTGGAGCACAGCGTTGCCATCCGGTTAAAGCTCAGTCTGCAATCCCTGAAAAGGGATCCGAGTCTAGGAAGAGTGCAGTCTGGCATTTTTTTAAACAACATCCAACTGATCAGCGCAAAGTCATCTGTCAAAAATGTTCAACTAGCTTAAGCAGAGGTCAGAATCTGAAAAGTCTAAATACTAGTTGCATGCATAGACACTTAACCACCATGCATTTTCAAGCCTGGACTAACTACCAAACGTCCCTCAAGGTTGTAGCACCCTCGGCCAATGAAGCTAGTCAGCAACGCAACATCCCTTCCGTCACTGTAAGGCCACCATTTTCCGCACCACAGGCAGTATCTGTGCAGGTTTCTTTGCCAGCCAAAAGCAGTCAGGGTCAGGGAATCACCAGTTTTGTAGGAGGAAATATTGCATCTAGGGCACCGGCGGAAACAATACCGTCTCCAACCGTCTCTCAGTCTGCCATGTACACCGGCACACCCGAAAGTTCCACGATCTCCAGCTCTCCAGTCCAGCTCACCCTACATGAGACTCTGGTTAGAAAAAGGAAGTACTTATCCTCGCATCCGCGTACACAGGGTTTTAACGCCCACATAGCTAGACTAATCTCGTTAGAGATGATGCCCTACCGGTTAGTTGAAAGCGAAGCTTTCAAAGCCCTGATGGAGTACGCTGAACCACGATACGAGCTACCCAGTCGACACTTTTTTTCCAGAAAAGCCATCCCAGCCCTGCACCAGCATGTTAAACAGCGCATCGTCCATGCACTCAGGCAATCTGTGAGTACAAAGGTGCACCTGACTACAGATGCATGGACCAGTAGGCATGGCCAGGGACGTTATGTGTCCATCACGGCACACTGGGTGAATGTGGTGGATGCAGGGTCCACAGGCGACATCAATTTAGGGACAGTTGTGCCTAGCCCACGGTCTAGGAAACAGTTGGCTGTAGGCGTTCGCACCCCCTCCTCCTCCTCCTCCTCGTCCTCCTGCAGAAGCTACAGCTCTTCCACAGAACGCAGTCTGCCAACCACTCCATCGGCAGATGACACTGTTGCACACCAGTTGTCCCATTATGGGCCAGCTACTGCCAAGCGTCAGCAGGCTGTATTGGCTATGAAGTGCTTGGGCGACAATAGACACACCGCGGAAGTTCTGTCCGAGTTCTTGCAACAAGAAACGCAGTCGTGGCTGGGCACAGTAGATCTTGAGGCAGGCAAGGTAGTGAGTGATAACGGAAGGAATTTCATGGCTGCCATCTCCCTTTCCCAACTGAAACACATTCCTTGCCTGGCTCACACCTTAAACCTGGTGGTGCAGTGCTTATTGAAAACTTATCCTGGGTTCTCCGACCTGCTCCTCAAAGTGCGTGCACTTTGCTCACATATCCGACGTTCGCCTGTACACGCCAGCCGTATGCAGACCTATCAGCGGTCTTTGAACCTTCCCCAGCATCGCCTAATCATAGACGTTGCAACAAGGTGGAACTCAACACTGCACATGCTTCAGAGACTGTGCGAACAGAGGCGTGCTGTTATTTATTTGTGGGAGGATACACGGGCAGGCAGTAGGATGGCAGACATGGAGTTGTCAGGTGTGCAGTGGTCTAAGATACAAGACATGTGTCAAGTCCTTCAGTGCTTTGAGGAATGCACACGGCTGGTTAGTGCAGACAACGCCGTAATAAGCATGAGCATCCCCCTAATGCGTCTGCTGATGCAAAGTTTGACGCACATAAAGGAGCAGGCGTCTGCACCAGAGGAAGAGGAAAGCCTTGATGACAGTCAGCCATTGTCTGGTCAGGGCAGTGTACAGGACGAGGTAGCGGGCGAAGAGGAGGTGGAGGACGAGGAGGATGATGGGGATGAGTATATTTTTAATGCCGAACCTTTCCCGGGGGCACAGGAATTTGGTTGCGTGTCACGGCCGGGTTCTGGTTTTTTGAGGGACACAAGTGACGTAGATTTGCCTGCAACTGCCCCTCAACCAATCACAACCGGAGATTTGACAACTGGAACTTTGGCCCACATGGCGGATTATGCCTTACGTATCCTAAAAAGGGACACACGCATTACGAAAATGATGAACGATGACGATTACTGGTTGGCCTGCCTCCTTGATCCACGCTATAAAGGCAAATTGCAAAATATTATGCCACATGAGAACTTGGAACTAATATTAGCAACCAAACAATCAACTCTTGTTGACCGTTTGCTTCAGGCATTCCCAGCACACAGCGCACGTGATCGTTCTCACACGAGCTCCAGGGGGCAGCAGACTAGGAGTGTTAGGGGTGCACACATCAGAAGTGGCATTGGACAGAGGGGTTTTCTGACCAGGTTGTGGAGTGATTTTGCTATGACCGCAGACAGGACAGGTACTGCTGCATCAATTGAAAGTGACAGGAGACAACATTTGTCCAGTATGGTTACTAACTATTTTTCATCCCTTATCGATGTTCTCCCTCAACCGTCATTCCCATTTGATTACTGGGCCTCCAAATTAGACACCTGGCCAGAATTGGCAGAATATGCATTGCAGGAGCTTGCTTGCCCGGCAGCAAGTGTCCTATCAGAAAGAGTATTCAGTGCTGCAGGTTCAATATTAACCGAAAAAAGGACTCGTCTGGCTACCCAAAATGTTGACGATCTAACATTCATTAAAATGAACCACAACTGGATTTCGAAATCTTTTGCCCCACCTTGCCCGGCCGACACCTAGCTTTCCTATGAAAAGCTCTTGCCTGTGAATTACTTTTCTAATGTCTAATTTGCTGCAGCTGATTGTACAGCATACGACATGTTTACACCTCCCTAAATGGCAAAACTCCCCACACGGGGCCGTGGTATCGCGACTTGGCGCAAGCACCCGTGAGACTGCTGTTTGTCTGAAGAGGTGGGTGTGCTCGCTTTTGGTTGACGGCATTGCTACTGGGTCCCTCATAGTACAATGTAGTGTCTCTGGCGGTGGTGGTGCGCACCCAACGTCAGACACACCGTTGTAACATGAGGGGCCCTGGGGCGGTCCCGCCGGCCTCAAGAGAGTTCCCCCCTACCCCAGCTCAAAATGTGCTCTACCACGTGCAAAATTATGTCGCACAGCTCCACCAATCTTTAGTCTATTCGCTGACATCATTCAATGTCTGGCACTGACAATACAAATTTGTAGACATCTATGATGCAACTTAAAGTAGTCTGTGTCTGTGTCCTATATTGGCACCATTAAATAGTTACTGCCAAATTACTATGTCAGAAACTCAGTAGATGAGCCCACCCCTGTACCTAAGTATGCCACCTTTTTTTTTTGTTTTGGTTGTTTTGCGAGACATTAACATCTATTTATATTTTGGGAGTACTGGGACAGACACTCCTTGCACTACTCCTCCACTCACCACCAAGCTGCCTGTGTATCCATGTAACCGCTGTAAAACTGCCATGAGCCTATTGTTTGTTATTTTAGGCCTTTGATAGCCTGTCTGCGGCCCCTACTTGCAATACTCCTCCACTGACCACCAAGCTGCCTGCCCGTGTATCCATGTAACCGCTGTGAAACTGCCATGAGCCTATTGTTTGTTATTTTAGGCCTTTGATAGCCTGTCTGCGGTCCCTACTTTAAATACTCCTCCACTGACCAGACCACTGCTGCCCGTGTACCCCTGGAACCAATTATAAAGTGCCTACAGCCAGCCCATTTTTTTATGTTAGGCCTTTGAAGCCTGTCTGCGGTCCCTACTTGCAATACTCCTCCACTGACCACAATGCTGCCTGGAGTGCCTGCCTGTGTATCCATGTAACCGATGTAAAACTGCCATGACTGCCTACTGTTTGTTATTTTAGGCCTTTGATAGCCTGTCTGCAGCCCCTACTTGCAATACTCCTCCACTGACCACCAAGCTGCCTGCCCGTGTATCCATGTAACCGCTGTGAAACTGCCATGAGCCTATTGTTTGTTATGTTAGGCCTTTGATAGCCTGTCTGCGGTCCCTACTTTAAATACTCCTCCACTGACCAGACCACTGCTGCCCGTGTACCCCTGGAACCAATTATAAAGTGCCTACAGCCAGCCCATTTTCTTATGTTAGGCCTTTGAAGCCTGTCTGCGGTCCCTACTTTAAATACTCCTCCACTGACCACCAAGCTGCCTGCCCGTGTATCCATGTAACCGCTGTAAAACTGCCATGAGCCTATTGTTTGTTATTTTAGGCCTTTGATAGCCTGTCTGCGGCCCCTACTTGCAATACTCCTCCACTGACCACAATGCTGCCTGGAGTGCCTGCCTGTGTATCCATGTAACCGATGTAAAACTGCCATGACTGCCTACTGTTTGTTATTTTAGGCCTTTGATAGCCTGTCTGCAGCCCCTACTTGCAATACTCCTCCACTGACCACCAAGCTGCCTGCCCGTGTATCCATGTAACCGCTGTGAAACTGCCATGAGCCTATTGTTTGTTATGTTAGGCCTTTGATAGCCTGTCTGCGGTCCCTACTTTAAATACTCCTCCACTGACCAGACCACTGCTGCCCGTGTACCCCTGGAACCAATTATAAAGTGCCTACAGCCAGCCCATTTTCTTATGTTAGGCCTTTGAAGCCTGTCTGCGGTCCCTACTTTAAATACTCCTCCACTGACCACCAAGCTGCCTGCCCGTGTATCCATGTAACCGCTGTAAAACTGCCATGAGCCTATTGTTTGTTATTTTAGGCCTTTGATAGCCTGTCTGCGGCCCCTACTTGCAATACTCCTCCACTGACCACAATGCTGCCTGGAGTGCCTGCCTGTGTATCCATGTAACCGATGTAAAACTGCCATGACTGCCTACTGTTTGTTATTTTAGGCCTTTGATAGCCTGTCTGCAGCCCCTACTTGCAATACTCCTCCACTGACCACACCAATGCTGCCCGTGTACCCCTGGAACCTATTTAAAAGTTCATAGAGCCTAGTTATATATTTTATTTACTATTAATAAGGCCATGATGGACTACGCTGTACCACGCTACAAGCTAACCAGTCGACACTTCTTTTGCGAGAAAAGCCATCCCAACCCTCCACCAGCATGTAGAAGACCGCATTGTCCATGCACTCTGGCAATCTGTGAGTACAAAGGTGCACCTGACAACAGACGCATGGACCTGTAGGCATGGCCACGGAAGATTACGTGTCCATTACGGCGCAATGGGTTAATGTGGTGGATGCATGGTCCACAGGGGACAGCCTACTAAGTCTGTCTGCAGTCCCTAATTCAAATTGTCCTCCACTGTCTAAATCGGAACTTCCACCTTCTGGCTTTCGGCCTATAGTATCAGAAATTAAACTGCATTTGGCCTTCAACTTTGGTTAGGGCCTACTAACGGCTTCTGCCCCTCCCTGGTGTTGCCCTCAACTAAATAAAGCTGAGCTTCAACCTTCCGGCTCTCATTATGTGGTTTAAAAAAAAAAAATGGTGGTTAGGGCCTACTAACGGCTTCTGCCCCTCCCTGGTGTTGCCCTCAACTAAATAAAGCTGAGCTTCAACCTTCTGCTCCAAATTACCATTTTGAAAAATGCAATAGGCTTTTCAGGCCTACTAAAGGTGTCTGTCTGTGTGCCCCTCCCTGGTGTTGTCCTCAACTAAATAAAGCTGAGCTTCAACCTTCCGGCTCTCATTATGTGGTTTAAAAAAAAAAAATGGTGGTTAGGGCCTACTAACGGCTTCTGCCCCTCCCTGGTGTTGCCCTCAACTAAATAAAGCTGAGCTTCAACCTTCTGCTCCAAATTACCATTTTGAAAAATGCAATAGGCTTTTCAGGCCTACTAAAGGTGTCTGTCTGTGTGCCCCTCCCTGGTGTTGTCCTCAACTAAATAAAGCTGAGCTTCAACCTTCCGGCTCTCATTATGTGGTTTAAAAAAAAAAAATGGTGGTTAGGGCCTACTAACGGCTTCTGCCCCTCCCTGGTGTTGTCCTCAACTAAATAAAGCTGAGCTTCAACCTTCCGGCTCTCATTATGTGGTTTTAAAAAAAAAATGGTGGTTAGGGCCTACTAACGGCTTCTGCCCCTCCCTGGTGTTGCCCTCAACTAAATAAAGCTGAGCTTCAACCTTCTGCTCCAAATTACCATTTTGAAAAATGCAATAGGCTTTTCAGGCCTACAAAAGGTGTCTGTCTGTGTGCCCCTCCCTGGTGTTGTCCTCAACTAAATAAAGCTGAGCTTCAACCTTCCGGCTCTCATTATGTGGTTTTAAAAAAAAAAATGGTGGTTAGGGCCTACTAACGGCTTCTGCCCCTCCCTGGTGTTGTCCTCAACTAAATAAAGCTGAGCTTCAACCTTCCGGCTCTCATTATGTGGTTTTAAAAAAAAAAATGGTGGTTAGGGCCTACTAACGGCTTCTGCCCCTCCCTGGTGTTGTCCTCAACTAAATAAAGCTGAGCTTCAACCTTCCGGCTCTCATTATGTGGTTTTAAAAAAAAAATGGTGGTTAGGGCCTACTAACGGCTTCTGCCCCTCCCTGGTGTTGCCCTCAACTAAATAAAGCTGAGCTTCAACCTTCTGCTCCAAATTACCATTTTGAAAAATGCAATAGGCTTTTCAGGCCTACTAAAGGTGTCTGTCTGTGTGCCCCTCCCTGGTGTTGTCCTCAACTAAATAAAGCTGAGCTTCAACCTTCCGGCTCTCATTATGTGGTTTAAAAAAAAAAAATGGTGGTTAGGGCCTACTAACGGCTTCTGCCCCTCCCTGGTGTTGTCCTCAACTAAATAAAGCTGAGCTTCAACCTTCCGGCTCTCATTATGTGGTTTTAAAAAAAAAATGGTGGTTAGGGCCTACTAACGGCTTCTGCCCCTCCCTGGTGTTGCCCTCAACTAAATAAAGCTGAGCTTCAACCTTCTGCTCCAAATTACCATTTTGAAAAATGCAATAGGCTTTTCAGGCCTACTAAAGGTGTCTGTCTGTGTGCCCCTCCCTGGTGTTGTCCTCAACTAAATAAAGCTGAGCTTCAACCTTCCGGCTCTCATTATGTGGTTTAAAAAAAAAAAATGGTGGTTAGGGCCTACTAACGGCTTCTGCCCCTCCCTGGTGTTGTCCTCAACTAAATAAAGCTGAGCTTCAACCTTCCGGCTCTCATTATGTGGTTTTAAAAAAAAAATGGTGGTTAGGGCCTACTAACGGCTTCTGCCCCTCCCTGGTGTTGCCCTCAACTAAATAAAGCTGAGCTTCAACCTTCTGCTCCAAATTACCATTTTGAAAAATGCAATAGGCTTTTCAGGCCTACAAAAGGTGTCTGTCTGTGTGCCCCTCCCTGGTGTTGTCCTCAACTAAATAAAGCTGAGCTTCAACCTTCCGGCTCTCATTATGTGGTTTTAAAAAAAAAAATGGTGGTTAGGGCCTACTAACGGCTTCTGCCCCTCCCTGGTGTTGTCCTCAACTAAATAAAGCTGAGCTTCAACCTTCCGGCTCTCATTATGTGGTTTTAAAAAAAAAAATGGTGGTTAGGGCCTACTAACGGCTTCTGCCCCTCCCTGGTGTTGTCCTCAACTAAATAAAGCTGAGCTTCAACCTTCCGGCTCTCATTATGTGGTTTAAAAAAAAAAAATGGTGGTTAGGGCCTACTAACGGCTTCTGCCCCTCCCTGGTGTTGCCCTCAACTAAATAAAGCTGAGCTTCAACCTTCTGCTCCAAATTACCATTTTGAAAAATGCAATAGGCTTTTCAGGCCTACTAAAGGTGTCTGTCTGTGTGCCCCTCCCTGGTGTTGTCCTCAACTGAACAAAGCTGAGCTTCCACATTCTGGCTTTCGCCCTATACTATCAGATATTAAACTGCATTTGGCCTACTAGTGTGGTTAGGCCCTTGAAACAGTGTCTGCTGCTCTTGGGTTTGCTACTCCACTGAACAAAGCAATGCCGCCTGTTTAGTCCTGTTACCAATTTTGAACTGCATGTAGCCTACTTTATTCTTTGGCCCTATATCTGTTTCCTCCTCATCCTGCCCATTGCCCAGCCACTGCTAAATGAGTCTGCTGGTACATTGACCTAGACCACTACATTCCCCTTGTACTCTACACAGCCAGAATCTGTCCCTGCTGAAAGTAAGGTTCCCCTTCCCGCATGTTATACCACCTTACACAGGGACAAAGAGGAAGGTGCAGATGAAAGTGCAGGTTCCTTCATCAGGTGGGGGGGCATACTCGTTGGCGACGTCACTGGCACAGGGCCCCTCAGAGTACGCAAAAGTGTCGCTGCTGGTGGGAGGCGCCCCCGCCATGCAAACACACCGCCGTACTTTGAGGGGCCCTGTGCCAGTGGCAATGCGAACGAGTGGGCCCCCCCCCTGCTTGCTCAGGATCACAGCACTTGCAACTTTTAAATACTTACCTTTCCCTGCAACACCGCCGTGACGTAGTCCGCATTTCCTGGGCCCACGAAAAACTTGAGCCAGCCCTACTCCCCCCACAACTTTCACCCAATTCCCTATGCCCAACTATTATTATACAGTTAATTAAGATTGGCAAGCTTCAGAAACAAGAATGGATGTTTTTGGCATTAAAATGGGCACTGTAGGTGTTTTCCTGGCCTCCACTCACTGCCGACTATGCTTCCCCATTGACTTGCATTGGGTTTCGTGTTTCGGTCGATCCCCGACTTTTAGCGATAATCGGCCGACTGCACTCGACTCGACTCTGGACAAAATCGGGTTTCCCAAAACCCTACTCGATCTTAAAAAAATGAAAGTCGCTCAACCCTACTTGTCACCATTACCTCTGACGTCTAGTCAATCAGCCAAAATATGTAAGCTCATAACCCGCGCCAAGGTTGGCCAAAATATCAACCAATACCTCACTATTTTTGTATATATTTTTTGCACTATATTTTTCGGGGTGCAACCGAGCCCAAACATGTTCGGTCTCGCATGAGGGGTGTTTGCTCTGGGATGCATTGAGAGTGTGCTGGAAAGCCCGCCTAATCGAAAAGTAAGGGCGTGACTAATAGGCTGTGAACCAGACACTATGCGGTACCTTTGTGTGAACAACGCCCTATGCGGGCCTTCATTGTGCAATTGTATACTGGGCGGTCACCCCCTCCAGGAATGGGTAGGTGGAGAGTGGCTGTTAATCTGGTATTTTGCACCTGTGTTGCCAACAACTTGGGCTGGCTGCATCCTGTAGTGCATTTGTTCCAAGATCTGGGCAGGTAAGTGTTGCTGCCCTTTTTTTCTGCTGTTTAAATCAAATTTTTGGAGACTTTGATTCTTTAGTGGCTTTGCTATTTAGGCAAATCTTAATCAAGCAGTAAAGGTACCTTCACACGAAGCGACGCTGCAGCGATAGCGACAACGATGTCGATCGCTGCAGCGTCGCTGTTTGGTCGCTGGAGAGCTGTCACACAGACCGCTCTCCAGCGATCAACTATGCCGAGGTCCCCTGGTAACCAGGGTAAACATCGGGTAACTAAGCGCAGGGCCGCGCTTAGTAACCCGATGTTTACCCTGGTTACCAGCGTAAAATCTAAAAAAAACAAACAGCACATACTTACATTCACGTCCCCCTGCGTCCACTTCCTGACTGACTGAGCGCCGTACAGTGAGAGCAGAGCGGTGACGTCACCGCTGTGCTGCTTTCACTTTCACTTTGCGGCGCTGAGTCAGAGGAGGAAGCAGACTGCAGGGGACGCAATGTGAGTATGTGCTGTTTGTTTTTTTTACATTTTACGCTAGTAACCAGGGTAAACATCGGGTAACTAAGCGCGGCCCTGCGCTTAGTAACCCGATGTTTACCCTGGTTACCAGTGTAAAATATCGCTGGTATCGTTGCTTTTGCTTTCAAACACAACGATACACAGCGATCGGACGACCAAATAAAGTTCTGGACTTTATTCAGCGACCAGCGACATCACAGCAGGATTCTGATCGCTGCTGCGTGTCAAACGAAACGATATCGCTAGCGAGGACGCTGCAACGTCACGGATTGCTAGCGATATCGTTATAATGTCGTTTCGTGTGAAGGTACCTTAAGCCACAAGCACAATTGTTTCCAATTTTACAAATAAACAAATGGCTCAAAATGTTAGCACAAATGATTAATACTTATTTCTCCTAGTTGGTTGGTTTCTCCTAGTTGGTATTATTGGTCCGAGTGCAATGCAACAAAACATTGGATCGCACTTGAACCACTATAAGTCTATGGGGCAGAGCACATGTCTGATCTTATCCTCAAAGGCAGTCCGAGAAAAAAATAGCAGCATGCCCGAGTGTGATCCGATATTCAAATCACACTCAGCCATGCAGGTCAATGAGTTGGTGGATGGCATCAGACTGTATGATCAGAGTTTGATCAGAGTGTGATTGGCAAAATTGACCCGATTCTCTTGGATGACAGAATACTCGCTTGTGTGACCCTAGCCTTAGGCAGTAAAATGCACAAAAACACTCCTAAAGACATTCATAAAAGTAGTTTAAATTGTCAAATCTGAAATCATTAATATGAAACTATATTCTGGGTGAAAATCTCACTGCGATTGTGCTTAGAAAGTAATTATGAATGAATAAAAGAACATGGATCAAAAATACCCTAAAAGGTTATCTATGTTCTCTTACATCAGTGAGTTTTAATAAAGGCATGTTTAGTCAGCGACATTTATTATTTTAAATTCCATAAGTTCTTTATAATCTGCAGATGATGCATTGTGTTACCTGCACGTTTACATAGGATTGCAGGTCCATGCGCTGCATTATCTCAGCTCAGAGTTACGACAATGCACATAGGATACATTCCCAGGAGCTCAGCTTTGATGCATTTGAAAAGGACACCAGAAATGGTGACACTTCTAATAATACTTCATTTTGGAAATGGCAGCATGACCTAACATATATTAAGAAGCATAGGGTGTAATAACTTACCATAACCTCCTGTACATTGTGTAAGGTGAAGTGCAGTGTAAGGCTACTTTCAGACATAGCGCATTTTTGAGCGCTATTTTGCGGGCGCTTTTCAAAAATGCGCAATGTCATTTTCGTCTGCCGGCAAAGTGAATGAGAAATTCACTTTGCCGTTCAGACACACCGCAAAAAAACGCGGCGCTTTTGTCTGCAAACACGCCGGCGTAAAAAGAATTGACATGTCAATTCTTTACGCAGCGGCGTGTCTGCGTATCCCCCTAGGGCCCCATATTAACGTGCACACACAGCGCCTTTGTCCTGGGTGTCGGCGTCTTTGTACGGAGGGGTTGACACCCAGGACCGGACGTGACGTCGGACAGGAAGAGGGAAGCCCCCGCCCCCCAGTGAAGGGGGGGGGGGGGTGTCGACGCTGCAGCGATAGCGACAACGATGCCGATCGCTGCAGCGTCACTGTTTGATCGCTGGAGAGCTGTCACACAGACCGCTCTCCAGCGACCAAGGATGCCGAGGCCCCCGGGTAACCAGGGTAAACATCGGGTTACTAAGCGCAGGGCCGCGCTTAGTAACCCGATGTTTACCCTGGTTACCAGCGTAAAAGTAAAAAAAAACAAACAGTACATGCTCACCTGCGCGTCCCCCAGCCTCTGCTTCCTGACACTGACTGAGCTCCGGCCTTAACAGCACAGCGGTGACGTCACCGCTCTGCTTTCACTTTCACTTTAGGGCCGGCGCTCAGTCACTTTGATACGTGGCACTGAAATATGTGGCACTTTGATACGTGGCACGTGTCACTTAAATACGTGGCACGTGGCACTTTGATACGTGGCACTTTGATACGTGGCACGTGGCACTTTGATACGTGTCACTTAAATACGTGGCACGTGGCACTTTGATACGTGGCACTTTGATACGTGGCACGTGGCACTTTGATACGTGTCACTTAAATACGTGGCACGTGGCACTTTGATACGTGGCACTTTGATACGTGGCACTTTGATACGTGGCACTTTGATACGTGGCACTTTGATACGTGGCACGTGTCACTTAAATACGTGGCACGTGGCACTTTGATACGTGGCACTTTGATACGTGGCACGTGTCACTTAAATACGTGGCACGTGGCACTTTGATACGTGGCACTTTGATACGTGGCACGTGTCACTTAAATACGTGGCACGTGTCACTTAAATACGTGGCACTTAAATACGTGGCACGTGGCACTTTGATACGTGGCACTTTGATACGTGGCACTTTGATACGTGGCACTTTGATACGTGGCACTTTGATACGTGGCACGTGTCACTTAAATACGTGGCACGTGGCACTTTGATACGTGGCACTTTGATACGTGGCACGTGTCACTTAAATACGTGGCACGTGGCACTTTGATACGTGGCACGTGGCACTTTGATACGTGGCACTGAAATATGTGGCACGTGGCACTTTGATACGTGGCACGTGGCACTTTGATACGTGGCACTGAAATACGTGGCACTGAAATACGTGGCACGTGGCACTTAAATACGTGGCACTTAAATACGTGGCACGTGGCACTTAAATACGTGGCACGTGGCACTTAAATACGTGGCACTGAAATACGTGGCACGTGGCACTGAAATACGTGGCACGTGGCACTGAAATACGTGGCACTGAAATACGTGGCACTGAAATACGTGGCACTGAAATACGTGGCACTTAAATACGTGGCACTTAGGCTATGTTCACATTTGCGTTGTGCGCCGCATGCGTCCTTTTTTTGATTGATTTTGGACGCAGCAAAAATGCAACTTGCTGCGTCCTCTGCGGCCGGATGCGTGCGCTGCAGTGACGCATGCGGCCGGCGCAAAACGCAAGTGCGACGCATGTCCATGCGCCCCCATGTTAAATATAGGGGCGCATGACGCATGCGGCGCCCGACGCTGCGGCGCAGACCGCAAATGTGAACGTAGACTTAAATAGCTGGATAGAGCTGGATCCGCGGGCTGTGATCTGGCCTACGCTCAGCACTCTGCGGAGCGCTGTCATTCAAAACACGTCCACTCATTTTGGTGTTTAGTCCCAAAATGGAGGATGGAAGAAGAAAAGGGTTGGACAAGGAAATGACATCATTTCTTTTTTTTTTCCCCCACTGCAGTTAAAGCTTTATTTGTGTCAAACACAGACAATCTGCAGAGAAAACTGCATAAAAAACTGCACTAAAAACCGCATCAAAAACGCACCTGCGTTTTCTGCCAAGAGCTGCGGTTTTTGTCCTGAAAAAAAAGGATTGAAATCAGGATCGTGTGAACATACCCTTACCGTACAGGGTTACGAGGGGGGGCGTCTGACTGACGCCTGCCCTAGTAACCTGGGGTTAGTGACAGTGGGGTTAGTAAACCCCAGCTGATGTCTGTTCCGCTTGCTGATGCGTCTTTGGCTCAAGGCCATTGCAGCTGGCAGAATCGACATGATGTTAACTCCAGTGTGTATTGTATTCTGAGTCATAAAGACAGGAAATGACCTCAATGACTTTTTTTTTTTCCCCTTTTTTTTTTTTTCAAACAAACTTTATTTTCAGTACACAATGCTGAAAAAAACGCAGCAAAAAACGCTGTGTGTGAAAGCAGCTGCGTTTTTTGCCTGCGTAAAAAAACGCAGGTAAAGCAGCAGCAAAATACGCGCGCGTAAAAATACGCAGCAAATATGCTGTGTGTGAAAGTAGCCTAAGTGATCCCGGACCAGAATCTATCGTCTCCAATCCTCCACAGGGTAAGTCCGAACAACTTAACCAATTAACTGAAGCCGGACGGGAAAATCAGGCTCAGGGCTTATCAGTTTAGCTGCTCGCCACATGCGACTCCGTGCTGTAATGTCTACTTATTTTCTCCTATTTCAATTCCCTTAACATGAATTTTACAGGTTGTCATGGGAACTAATGAAAACTGATTTACGAGGATAAAGAAGAAGGAAAAAGTGCACTGAAGCTGAGCACCACCTGCATGACTTTATTAATAACTGTATCGGTTGGTAGGATAACAGCGCCAGTTTTCTGGCTAATGCGGAGCTTTCGACTTGTAGTATTTGTGTCTGGCTTTAATTGAATATGAAACTTATACTGCAAGAAAATACCAAAGCTGGCAGATCTGACGTGTCTCACTGAGCCGCGGGGATAGGTAATGCAAAGCACAACTATCCTATTGTCACCATAGAGGCCGCAGCTCAACAGTCACTACACCTGGGCACCATGGGCTCTATAATAGGGGGTCATTTTCAGGTGAACTCCCAAGCTTATAGAGGGCTCTGATTATTACTACATCATTGGAGCCAAAGAATATACTTGAAGATTGGAACACAGAAGAGGAATTTCCAAATGTAATGGGGCAGACTTACTAAAAGGTTCCCATCATACCACACCAGTGTTGGCAAAATGTGTAGGGTAGGGTCACACGACTGTTTTCTCCACATCTAAGAAAAACTGTCCTATTATTCTGATCAGATTTTGATCATAGTTTGATCAGAGTGGCATCAGTTTGCAGCGCCCCAGAGTCCTGGTCGTTGCAGTACTGTGGCTTCGCCACTAAGGGGAGCCATGGTGCGTTCGATGGCACTGAAGGAGTTCTTCTGATCAGGTATCACAGACACCAATATGTTTCACAGCAGGGCCTCCGGGGGGAGCTAAGGGTGCTATTCATTAGGCCACTCCCCACCATAGTGGGTAAACTGGGGGTCAGGCAGGAAGTTAGAGAGAACGCTGACTGGATTGAACGAAGCAACACCTAGTGAGAGAGGGTGTTGTGGAGGAAGAGACAGTAGGGTCTCTGCCAGGGGTGGGATCCTGGCAGAGGCTTGGCATTGGAAAGAACGTAACGGGACCGTGCCTGCTCAGCATAGCGGCGGTGCCCAGGAAAGGACTAGAAGCGAGATAGATTGTGCTGAGTGAGAAACGAGATCAAGCAGACGGAGAATACCAGCAGGGGTTTTGTTGAAAGAGGCAGCACCTTGCTGAGGCGCATTACCGGTGGCCGGAACGCCGAGGGAGTGGAATAATATACAGCTTTAAGCCATACTCCAAACAGCGGCAGGACAGTCAGTCTCAGGCGGGCTGTCTACCACATATCACCTATGAAGTCTTGGGGGGCAATTGCGGGAGAGGGGCGTCACTAGGGTCCCGGAAGAACTCCAGGCCTACCTGACAAACGGGTGCCGTTCCAACCTGAATAACAGGGAGGGATGGAATAAGAGAGGAACATCTAATCGAGTTGTGAGGGAACTTAAGAAACAGACACAACAGTTGTGGGGTACTTTCCGTGAGCACAGCAGGGAAGGACTACAACACACAGCGCTAAGAAGGAAGGCACTGATTTCCACCTGTGAAGAGAACTCTGGAGGTGCCATTGGACCGGCCGGACTTGCGCAGCCTGGTGAACCGTATTCTGGACTGAGGACTCAGAGATCTCCAGTAAAGAGGTAAAGAGACTGCAACCTGGTGTCCTCGTTATTTACCGCGACCTGCACCCCACAACTGCACCGCTACACCACCGTTAACACCACCTACTTCACCGGACGTCCCCCACTGACGGACAGGGCCACGGACCGGGTCTAGCCACCGTGACAACCCCAGGACTGAGATCCCAGAGGCCCGGCTCCGGGTACCCCTCGGCCCTGCGGCGGTGTGGGGGCGCTCCAACTTGGCGTCACGAACAGGATCTACTTAAGCCTGAAGAATCAGGTCATGTGTGCCTAGAGACTGTGATTTACTGTGCTTGAACTGTACTTTATTGAAAAGACTGTGCTGCGCCAGTTGCCGCCAAAATCCGCCGCCATTGCAGCGCTAAGGAGAGTGCAGGAAGAGAAGAGGGGCGTGAAGTGGGCGTAGGCAAGCTGGAGAGCGCGAACAGTAATGGCCGCCCAGTCTAAATATTTCTGCACGGTGAGGACGTGTCCGTCAGCAGCAGAGATCCGCCTCCTAATCCTTAATGGGGGGCGGAGGCAGAGAAAACGAAACCGCTCCCGAAGGAGAGAGCGGGAAAAGGACCAGGAAGTGACCCACGTGGAGGACGCTATGGCCAGCAGCTCCGAACCCGACAGTGGGGTTGAAGTGGAAGTCTCCCCCGACTACCCGGATGAGCCCAGCAGCCCGTCCTCCATGGATAACACCAGATTCCTGAGAGCCGAGATGGAGGACTTATATAACCAGCTCCTCCAACTGAATGTGAGAGTCCAGGCTCCGCACCCGGTGGAGCCGGTAGAGGGTTCCCGGACGTCGGAGTCCTCACCGGAAGAACCAGCGGGACCTGCTGCGGAAAGTGAACTTGCACCAGTTGGTGAGTCCGCCGATCCTGCCCCGCCAGCCGAGGGTGTGTTAGTGGGTCCCGTAGTGGCACCACCTCTCCCAGGAACCCATAGACTCCAGCGCCTGCTACCATGGGAGGAAGCCACGGGCATGGAACACCGCATGCGAGCCCCGATCACCCCTACTCCCTTGTTGGGTGAGGTCCACGCGGAGCGCACGGTGTGCCGCTGGGTGAACCCCGGATCCAATCTTATGGGGTTCCCCGGGGTGGAGACCCAGAAGGGGGAGATGGTACAGGCCCTAAGCTGGGAAGAATACCGAATCCAGCTAGAGCACCGGTGGCGAGAGGAGGAGAAAATACATCAGGCTGGGTGGGAGGCCCATCATCGGAAAGATCTGGCGGTCAAGGACCGGGCCCGCAAGGACCCCACCACTCACCAAGCCCCGCGCAGGCAGGGCATCGTCACCATTTTTAAGCTCCGAGGAGGCTGGGGCTTTATTAAAGAACCGGGGCTATACGCGGAGGTCTTTGTTAACCGGCGGGATGTCGAGTCGCACCTCAGAGAGGGCCACCCCGACCGAGACCTCTACCCGGGAGACAGCGTCATCTATACCAGGCATCTTGGGGAGAAGGGGTGGTTCGCTCTGAACGTCTACAAGCAAGAGAAACCAGCCCCTGTAGCCAAAGTGCCACCGTGTGACCGATCTGTGACCACTTCGGTCGCCCCACCCTGTCTGATCACAGAACCTGCGATCTGCCGCCTGACCACCGTAGCGGCCAAGGAGGTGCCTCTTCGAGTGATTGATGTTCCTGATGTACCCGCGCAGAGAGAAGTGGGAACGCAGACCCTCATCACCGCGCACGATCTGGTTGTGCAACAGACCCGCACCCATGGGGTGTACCTGGCCGCGGGAGTGAACCTGGAACCTGAACTGCCTGTATTGCAGGGGTTCCCCCGCCAGGTGGCGCCTCGTGGAGGATTCTAAGATTTTATTGCTTCTAAAATGTAAATAGTTACTGTTTGTTCTTTTGTTCCTGTTGCTGCTAAACCCGTCCAGGGTAAACTTTAAAAGGTGACCCCTTTGTTGACCCGGGGTCACTATTGTTGTTTTCCAGAAGTTTTGCACAAAGTTACACAAACTGCAGTAATCATGGACTGTGCATGATTCGAACTTTCCTGTAAATAGTTTGCACCTTCTTAAAGGTGCTTCCTACTGGTTTTAGTTAAAGACATTTTGCGAAGATGCCATTCCGGAGCTCTGGCATGAACTGGTAGGCTGAGAAGACGAGCTACCTCAGAGAGACTTGATCTCCTCTTAAAGGGGAGGTTAGAATTGAACTTGGAAAGTGATACTGTTTCCGAACAGTAATGTTATGATGATGCTCTGAAAGAAATGTAACCGTTTTACGTGAAAAGTTATATGTGTTTAATATGTTTGAAATGTGAAGTTTGAATAATGTTCTTCAAAAGGAAAGATGCAGAAAGCCTGTTGAGGTAGACTAGAGTTCTGCATGGATAGAAACGTAGGAAAGTAATAATGAAGGTGAGGATAGAAGGTAAACCCTGCGTCCCCATAGAAAGTTAGTTCGTTACTAAGGACAGAAAGTAGACCCGTAGGGGTTAGTGAGTGAGTCCTTATAGGAGCCAGGCAGAGTGGGCTCCATGTTCTCAAACTGAAAGGAATGTTATGTCTATACTATGTATAGTAGAGAAAGGCAGTAGGCCCTGGCTGAACGGGGCGGTCCTGTAAAAGAAAGGAGAGGCAGTAGGTCTGGTGCCATAGGGACAGGCGGTCCTGCAGGTTCAAAAGTAGGAGAATGAAGAGTTACTTTGCCCTGTAATGTGATTATAGGAAGGCCTTTGATAAACTAAGAGTGTATGTTTCTTAAAGGCAATGTTAATTTATTGTTCCAGCATTTGCACTTAGTAGAATACCCGGTTGGGTAATCAGAGTAAATTGTAGCCTGTTGCTATGATATTTGATTATGTTTTGTAACGTTAAAGTGTCCTCACCTCCCATAAAGGGAAGCCTGTTCAAGTATACTTATTGTTTTGCACTCAACAAAATTGTATGTCTTTTTGCTAATCTGTATTGTTGTTTTTCTTCCCAGTCCCGGAGTACTGTGTTTAACCAGGGGGGAGTGCAGCGCCCCAGAGTCCTGGTCGTTGCAGTACTGTGGCTTCGCCACTAAGGGGAGCCATGGTGCGTTCGATGGCACTGAAGGAGTTCTTCTGATCAGGTATCACAGACACCAATATGTTTCACAGCAGGGCCTCCGGGGGGAGCTAAGGGTGCTATTCATTAGGCCACTCCCCACCATAGTGGGTAAACTGGGAGTCAGGCAGGAAGTTAGAGAGAACGCTGACTGGATTGAACGAAGCAACACCTAGTGAGAGAGGGTGTTGTGGAGGAAGAGACAGTAGGGTCTCTGCCAGGGGTGGGATCCTGGCAGAGGCTTGGCATTGGAAAGAACGTAACGGGACCGTGCCTGCTCAGCATAGCGGCGGTGCCCAGGAAAGGACTAGAAGCGAGATAGATTGTGCTGAGTGAGAAACGAGATCAAGCAGACGGAGAATACCAGCAGGGGTTTTGTTGAAAGAGGCAGCACCTTGCTGAGGCGCATTACCGGTGGCCGGAACGCCGAGGGAGTGGAATAATATACAGCTTTAAGCCATACTCCAAACAGCGGCAGGACAGTCAGTCTCAGGCGGGCTGTCTACCACATATCACCTATGAAGTCTTGGGGGGCAATTGCGGGAGAGGGGCGTCACTAGGGTCCCGGAAGAACTCCAGGCCTACCTGACAAACGGGTGCCGTTCCAACCTGAATAACAGGGAGGGATGGAATAAGAGAGGAACATCTAATCGAGTTGTGAGGGAACTTAAGAAACAGACACAACAGTTGTGGGGTACTTTCCGTGAGCACAGCAGGGAAGGACTACAACACACAGCGCTAAGAAGGAAGGCACTGATTTCCACCTGTGAAGAGAACTCTGGAGGTGCCATTGGACCGGCTGGACTTGCGCAGCCTGGTGAACCGTATTCTGGACTGAGGACTCAGAGATCTCCAGTAAAGAGGTAAAGAGACTGCAACCTGGTGTCCTCGTTATTTACCGCGACCTGCACCCCACAACTGCACCGCTACACCACCGTTAACACCACCTACTTCACCGGACGTCCCCCACTGACGGACAGGGCCACGGACCGGGTCTAGCCACCGTGACAACCCCAGGACTGAGATCCCAGAGGCCCGGCTCCGGGTACCCCTCGGCCCTGCGGCAGTGTGGGGGCGCTCCAAGTTTTTCCTGGACATGGGGGAAAATAATAGGTTCTCTACCTTCTCTATTCTGTCAGTCCATGAAAACCCCACTGCATACGAATGTCATCTGTATGCCGTCTAATTCTATTCAGGGACCCATAAACTTGCATTGCTGTTTTTGATCCAATATTTGACCAGAGGAAAAAAATCGAACATGTGCACAACCACTTAGAATGCCAAAGGTACAAGTGCTATCAGTTAAAACCACAGATAGCACTCGTCTGAAAAGCTCAGTCGTGTGCATGAGCCCTATAACATATAACAAATGAGGTACAATTCATGGGTTTTGGGTAAAATGAAAGTGAAACTGTCTACTGATTAATGCTGTGCAATCCGTGGGCAGCATGTATCAGTCACTGGTTGTAGTATCTTAACCAGGTATGTTTGACTCTGAAACACTGCAGAATTTAAGAGAAAAACATACTTTAAAAGACTGACCTGTAGACTAGTCGGACAGGTGGGTCTTCAGTGGCTTCTACTCGCCCCCTGCTCTGTAGTGATAGGTTTAAGTCTATGTGCACGTGTAGGCAAAGACCTATAAATCCATGGCAGTGGGCAGCGAGAAGCCTCAGGTATTTTGCCCTGGATGTGAAAATTGGATCACAATTGAGAATGCAAGTGAATGGATGCAATTTTTAAATTGGATGGCACTCAGACAAGCAAAATGTCATGCAATTTTCTTCTGAATTTCTTCATTGGGGCAAGAAATTGCATCAGCACATTGCAGGAAGTTGTAAGGCCAAAGCATCCAGGCAACCTATAAAAACTCTCAAACACGCCTCCACACAGATCATATCGTCTTGGCCAGAACCGTAGGACAAATGTGGCCCAAGCTACCAGGATCATGATTGTCGAGATGCATGCTGGACATACATCTGCTGCCAGAGGTATCTGACCTTTAAGACCAGCTCACAAGAGGAGAATACAACAATGAATAAGTACTAGGGATTAGGAACGTGCTCGGTGATACTCGGATATCACTTGAGTATCTGGGTGCTCGTGTAGGGAGGAGAACTAATTTGATGGTCTCTCCTGCGTATCTGGGCCGGAACCATCGGGGCTGTCACCAGTGTTGCAAGGGGAAGAGATTACTAACCGAAGCAGTACAGGGCACCTGACTGATGGGGCAGATCAGACTTAAATAGCAGTTTGAGCAGGAAGACAGGACACTTGGCGGGGACCGAGCTTGTGAGTAATAAGATGGTTAACTCCCTCTTCATTGACCCACACCCGTAGCTGTGCCTATACCCGCAGCTAGCCAGACTGCCGACGCTTCCTACCCTCAGCCCACAGAGACTTCCTCACTGGGTTGTGACCAGAATAGAGTACGGACCTTTGCTTCGCTCACCACCGTGGAGGCACCCCTTAGTCCCATCCTTGCGGTGCCTGCTGAGGACCGGCCCATGCCTGTGGCTTTGTCCGCTGGACTGTGTGCTCCTACTGCGGCCTTGCTCACTGAACTCTCTGCTTCTTCTGTGCTGCCGACCATCACCTCTGCCTCACCGTGTGCATGGATCAGGAGATCACATGTCGCATCGTCACAAGGAGAAAGTACATCGCTCATCTGTGGGACCGGATCGGAGACATCTCGCACCGTCTGAGGTGCCGCCGTGGGATCTTCCAGCCGCCTTCCTCCAGTGCGCAGACTGATAGGTTAAGTTGTTACATTCTATTGCATTTGACTTTCCCCATATCCTCCAATCACATTCTTTACCCCCTGCTTGTACCACTACTGTTCCTATACATAAAGAACCTGTTAACCCTTGTTCTGCCTCCTGTGTGTTACTGCATCCTACGCACCTGCTAGCATCCTACACTTGGCACTTGGCCAGTGCTCAATTTCAAACTCGAATCCCCATCCAGCATGTTTGGCGCCTGTTACGCATCCATTAAGCATGCGGGGATTTCCTGCAAGTCACTGTAATGCCATAGCCATCTTGGTAGTGTAATTTCTGTCATTGGCTAGCTTTGTGATATCATCACGGGATATAAAAGGACAAGCGCCACCAGGCTCGGCACACTGATGCCACTGCACAGCTCTGTGACAGTTGTTATTGGAGCGAGAGAGTGCTTGTACAGGCGTGTGTGTGTGCACAGTTTAACAAATCAGAGTCCTGTAGTGTTGATACTGGTGCTGAAGCTGAATCATCATAGTAACAGTCCTTGTAAGGGCTAATTTTAGAGTTGCAGGAGCAGGGAGCGCTGCTAAATACAGTTTCTAGGCAGGGATTAGGGCTTTGCAGTCTGTTGCTAATTATATAGTTGCTGCAGTTGACAACATTTTTATTTTTTAGGTGAAAAAATGTATATATTGGCTATTGTCATCCATAGAGTATTAGATCCTTTGTGGTACAATTCTGTGTTATATAACAATCCCAAAAAGTGCTGAATCATTTTCCTGGATTCAATTACCTATCCATATACTACTACGAGCTCTGTGATACATTTTGGTGTTAAATAGCACTAAAAAAACCTTGAAAAATGTTTCTGCATTCAAATACTCATCCATATACAATTACATGCTCTGTGGTACATTTTCGTGACATAAAACACTCCAAAAGAGCGGTGAAATTTTTTTTGGATTCAATTACTCCTCCATATAGTATTATGTGATTTGTGGCACATAACGGTAGTATTAAACTACAAACAACCACTTTGACTGCTGCAGGTGACTAGAGATGGGCAAACCCGAACAGTTAAGTTCAGCATCTGTATCCAACATCTACCGTTTGGGCATGGGCACCGAACATGAACTTATGTGTTACTATTTGGGTTCAGTCCCCCCGAACATCGGGTGTTTGTTACGCTGTCATGTGCATGACAGTGCAGCAAACACTGCTTCAAATCGACGGTAAAATTATTACCGGTGCCTGGGAAAATCAGTTAGCTGAAGATAGTTCTCATCATTGTCGCCTGGCCTCCCTGATATCAGCGTGACCAGGTAACAATGATGGGAGTTATATTCAGCCCCCGCTGTGTATATCGTTTAAAAATAAATAATTAAAAAAAAATGGCATTGCTTCCCGCATGATTTTTTTGAAGCAGCAGAGGGAAAGCCATCCGCTGGGGGCTGAAGTTAATATTCTGGAAAAAGAGCCAATAGCCATAAATGTTCCCAGGCTATTATCAGTTCACAGCTGTTTTTCAGCCTTTACTGGTTATTATAGGGGAGACTCCTCAAAAAACTTAACTGGAGTCCCCCTATAATTAAAGACCAGCAAAAGCTAAACAGACAGCTGTGGGCTGATATTAATAGCCTTGAAAGGGGCCATGGATATTGGTCCCTTTCCAGGCTAAAATGTGTGCTATGTTTTTTTATTGTTGAGAAATTTTCTTTTTTTTTAAACAGTGAATTATATCACTTAATGCTAGTGCAGCTGTTGGGAAACATATAGGTGTGAGCGCCAACAGTGTGCCAAAAGCAGGTCTGCGGCCACCAAGAAATGGCCCTATATTTATATGCACCACCTACATTTCCCAACCCCATTATGAACCAACGTCCATAAATTCTGGCTTGTTTGAGAATTTTCCAAGATACTAACCTTGTCAGGAGAGAGTCCCCGATCATCACCACTAGACGCGATGTAGATAGTGGTGTTTTAGATTATCTATCATGCATAGTGAATGATGATGGGGATTAGGGGTAGCCTGGCACATTAAGTTACATCGACAGGCCTGTGCACATTGTGCTGAATGTTTGTGCCAGACCTAACAATCCTCGCAAGGTTTTGGACTGCCTTGATAGCTAGCATTGATATGACAGAAACCGTCTTCTCCTGCCAGATGATGATGATGACCATGCAGAGTCCACCCAAAACACATCCTGCCAACAGTTCCCACCAACACAACCATTATCCAAAATGCCTCTACCACCATCCATTCATTATGGCCACATGACTAGCCGAAGTCAAGGGAAGTGAGATGGTCCAGGAGCTTTAATGGCTGGATACATTGGTGGTCATAGGCAGCAACCATGGTATAGGCATAAGCCTAATGAAGTTGCCTATTATGGCCAAAGTGGTCCATTCCATTACCTCTCAAAGCCCCAGAAACAGAGGGCTCCTTTACCTTTCATCTAACCCACATTTCATGTCCCAACCTTATTTGCTGCCTCCATCACCGTCTATGGCAGGAAACATTTCTGCCTCTCAGCAAAGATCCTCACCCATATATCAGAATTTGTGATGTTAAAAACATTTCATCATTTCAGTCTCAAGTGTTCACTGTTGTAAATATGGTGTTCATAGGAAAAAAATATGAAAGTCCATAGTTGTAAATATGTTTTTAATAAGTTATTTTGAACACCAAAATGATTTTTTTTTTTCTTTTTACATATGCATGTTGCTGTTAAAGGTATGAAATACAACACATATGATCATGGTATAAACCTTATTTTACAATTAAAATGCCAAACCATTTAACACATTTTAAATTCAAGGAACAATAATTTGTGAATCCTGCCACAGGATTTCACCCTCAGGTGTGAGCAAGGCCGTATTTGCCACTAGGCACTCGAGGGCACGTGCCTAGGGTGGCGACATTGCGGGGGGCGGCACCTGAGCAAGGGTGTTTTTTTTTTGTTTTTTTTTAAGTCCCAGGTCACAAGCGACCGACCGGGGCGGTCGCCCCCCCCGCCCCCCGCCTCCGAGTCCCACCCGCCCTCCTTGAAGACAATACTCACAACTCACACCGGGCGGGTAGGAGGGGGGCGCGGAGAGCAGCTGCACCATCCAGGAAGTGTCTTCTCGCGCCGCAGCTCGGAGCAGTCGTGGGGTCTCCCCTTAAGGAGGAAGCCGACGCTCGCATCTTCATGGAGGAGGACGAGTTCAACCGCTCCTCTGCCCCGATGCTGACGCCGGAGAAATCGTATGACAGTCAGCCGGACCGGGACCCACACGACCTGAAGGGGCACCTGAAGGGGAGTGCTGCGCAGATATAGCAGAGCCGAGCGGGTTACTGGCAAACTCCCCGCACGCCATCCAAGTCCTGCCCTGCCACCCCTGTGTATGCCAGGGCACGGTATATACCTGGTCCTACGGGGGAATATATGAGCCATATGCATGGCTCATATTCCACCCCCCCTGTATGCATGGCTGATGGGCCATCAGCCATGCATACAGGGGGGGTGGAATATGAGCCATGCATACAGGGGGAGGGGTGGAGAGATGACCCATGCATACAGGGGGGGGTGTATATGAGCCATGCATACGGGGGGGGTGAATATGAGCCATGCATACAGGGGGGGTGAATATGAGCCATGCATACAGGGGGGGTGAATATGAGCCATGCATACAGGGGGGGTGAATATGACCCATGCATACAGGGGGGTGTATATGAGCCATGCATACGGGGGGGGTGAATATGAGCCATGCATACAGGGGGGTGAATATGAGCCATGCATACAGGGGGGGTGAATATGAGCCATGCATACAGGGGGGGTGAATATGAGCCATGCATACAGGGGGGGTGAATATGAGCCATGCATACAGGGGGGGTGAATATGAGCCATGCATACGGGGGGGTGAATATGAGCCATGCATACGGGGGGGTGAATATGAGCCATGCATACGGGGGGGGGGTGAATATGAGCCATGCATACAGGGGGGGGTGTATATGAGCCATGCATACAGGGGGGTGTATATGAGCCATGCATACGGGGGGGGTGAATATGAGCCATGCACACGGGGGGGGGTGAATATGAGCCATGCATACAGGGGGGGAGTGTGAGCCATGCATACAGGGGGGGAATATGAGCCATGCACACAGGAGGGGGGGTCATTATACAGTATCATGGAGAACTGTGTGTGGCCATTATACAGTATTGAGCATCATGTGTGGCCGTTGTACAGTATTGAGCATCATGTGTGGCCGTTATACAGTATGGAGCATCATGTGTGGCCGTTATACAGTATGGAGCACTGTGGCCATTATACAGTATGGAGCATCATGTGTGGCCATTATACAGTATGGAGCATCATGTGTGGTCATTATACAGTGTGCAGCATCATGTGTGGCCATTATACAGTATTGAGCATCATGTGGGATCATTATACAGTATGGAGCATCATGTGTGGCCATTATACAGTATGGAGCACTGTGTGGCCATATTTTTTCGTTTATAATTATTGTATATAAAACAGTGTGATCAGCAATGCTAAATGGCTGTGGTTGGGACGTGGATATGGGTGTGACTAGTTGTGAAATGGGTGTGGTCAGAGGCGTGGCCTAAAATTTGCCGCGGCGCGCATAGCGCGCCGCACACTTTGTACCTCCTTCCCTTCTTCAAAAGTTGGGAGGTATGGTACCACATTTGACAGATCATGGTAAGTGCCGCAAATCCCATAGGGAATGAATGAAGCCAAACACAGTGTTGCCGTAAGTGAACCATTACGCAGCACATGCAGAAAAACTGCCGGATCTGCTGCAAAAGGCGACTTTCACATCAGCGATTCTTGCTAAAGTCACTGCCGATAGTGTCATACTCACCAATGGGGGAGGCAGCGCTAAAAAGTGCCTAGGGCAGCAGAAACTCTAAATACGGCCCTGGGTGTGAGGAAATATGTGACAAACATATCCTGAACGTTAATGGTGGAAGACTGTCGTCTAGTTGGCACAGATGGATCTAGAAGGGAAATGGGCACATCCTGTATATCTTCAGGACTTGGATCCTCATGAGATTCATGCATGTGGGTAAAGGTGTGCAGGACCACTGTAGGGTCGGTGTTCTTGCATGCCTCGCTTCCCATGGCAAGGATGCTGACTCCTGCCTCTACTCCCACTCCTCAGGATCTGTGCATGTCTGGCAAATCTCCTGGCTTAAGGGGAGTGTGTGTGTGTGTGCTTCCTGTCCCTTAAAGAGACAATGCACACTCTCCTAAAGTGTCCCTAGCCAATAGCTGGGGGACACTTACTACTTAGGGCACCTCCACCTGTTAGGAGGTGCCTGAGCAACACTTGTGCAAATTTAGTTTATACTTGCCTGCCTGCTGTTTGATCTCCTTGACTGCTTTGTATAGTCAGACCCTGCTATGTTTAACATGTATCCCACTTCCTGACCTGTCTGCTATCCAGAAACTTCAGATTCTGAACCTGTCCCAATGGCCACCCTGTCTGCTATTCAGAATCTGCACAGTCTGAACCTGCACCAGTAGCCGTCCTGTCCTGTCTGGGACACACAATATGAAGCAGCATCTCTGATCATTTGGGTCAGCTGCTACAGCTCTGGACACTGCCCTAGAGTGGCACCTGGCAACTACCTAATGCATAAGCCTGACCTCACCATCAGAGGCACCAGTGAATACCAAGCAGCTGCTTAGTTATGCCCCTTCATGATAAGTCCAGCTGTAGCACAGTGGGTCCACGATCCATAGGCGTTATGACAGCACATGCCTTGATCACACCATTCACATTCTGTTCGCTAAGTTGAAGGGCAGACATGAGTACCTGCCAACTAGAGTACGAAATGCAATGAAGACCAAAACTGATGCACCAGTAGCTAGGAAACTATTTGAAAAAGGTAACAATGCACAATTAGATTTTGTCTGAGGATCTTTTATCATAAAAAGATGTATGATAATGTTTTAAAAAATTCAAAACAGAAAAGTAAAAAGATAATTTAGCCACCGTGTTAAAAATACTATATTGGGCTTTCTCAGAAGCTGACCTTACAAGAGCCAACATTATATTAAGTCATAAAAACACAAACATAGTACAAAATGAAGCAATTGTAGCTACAGTTGCCAACAAACAAAGCCACAGACCTTTCCATACACTATAGCCAAGGCCACATAGAGATCCCTAGATATAAAGCATATAAATTGTTAAAAAACATCAAGAATTTGGAACATAAGTAACACAGTAGCCCATGATCATGTGATGGGCCTGAAGTATCAAAATTTAAAAACGACATTATTTAAAAAACAAACAAACATACCTTAACGTGAGAAGAAGCCGCTCCTCAGCAGAAATACTTTGCAGCATGTTGGTATTCTCATGTTATTCCCAGCCTAAGCAGGTAGCCAGGGTCATCTGACCCTTTTCTGGATGCATGCAGCTCCTGATAAAGTCTATTGCAGTGACCTTTTGTGGCCCTTTTTGTGACCAGTGGATGGATCCAGTGTTAACGCTGCCTCCTCAGCTACAGTTGGGCATGGCTCGCCATACCACTGAGATAACACCCAGTGGGAAAGGACTCGCTCTGTACTGTTGAAGGTCAGGTTGAATGTCATGTTACCCACAACTAAATAACCAAAGCCAGCCATCAGGGCTACTATTGAGGGAATATCACACAAAAATATATGTCCTCCCAGTGTGGTTCCTTGAAAAGTGTGTTTTTATAAGGTTCTAATCAAGGAAAAAAGCTGTTTCTTATGCACAGGATGATGAAAATAGAAAATGGATGGCATTCGCATCTCATATGGTGACATGCGGAAAAACAAATTGCACTACACTTTCTGAAGATTCAGGAGAACAATCGCATAACACTCGCCCGATTCTCCAGCATTAAAATCAGACTGATTTTTTGCACGCCAGTGTGACTTTGTACTCACTTTCACACTAGTGGGCATTGGCGGACCACATATTCTCTGTCACTTAATACATTTTCCTAACTTTCCTAACTTAAAGTGTAATTGTCATTTTAATTTTTATTACATAAATCAATAGGGCAGCACGGTGGCTCAGTGGATAGCATTGCAGCGCTGGGGTCCTGGGTTCAAATCCCACCAAGGACAACATCTGCAAGGAGTTTGTATGTTCTCCCCGTGTTTGCGCGGGTTTCCTCTGTGTTCTCCGGTTTCCTCCCACATTCCAAAGACATACTGATAGGAAATTTAGATTATGAGCTCCATCGGGGACAGTGATGATAATGTGTGTAAACTGTAAAGCGCTGCGGAATATGTTAGCGCTATATAAAAATTAAGGTTATTATTATTATAGCGCACATGAAAAAGAAAAAACTTTGTAATATATCTTCTTCAATTAAATCTGCTTCATTCTCTTCCTACAGTAGACTGATCATTCATTCTCAAAATTCTAAATTCTCTCATAAAATCTGTATTCAGTGAAGACAGATTGTTACATTGCTGAGATAGGAGATGGCAGCTACTACTGATAAGTCTCTTCGCAAAGGGGAGGGAGGAGCTAGAAGCAGAGCTATACCCCCCAAATATGATCTCATCAGTAGTAATTGTCATCTCCTATCTCAGTAATGTAACAATCTGTCTTCACTGTATACAGATTTTACCCGGGAATTCAGAATTTTGATCGCGGGCATTTAACCCCTCTGATGCCGCTGTCAATAGTGACAGCGGCATAGAGGGGGATCGCGCAGGGACGGGGGCTCCCTGCGCTCTCCCACCGGAGCAACGCGATGAGATCGCGCTGCTCCGGTGACCTGGAAGGAGTCCCTGGATCCAAGATGGCCGCGGGACTCCTTCCGGGTCATGAGATGACCTAGCTTGCCGGCGCCTGCTGAGAGTTCCTAATTGCAGGCGCCGGCAAGCCTCTGCCTTTGCCTGTCAGATCGGTGATCTGACAGAGTGCTGTGCACACTGTCAGATCACCGATCTGTGATGTCCCTCCCTGGGACAAAGTAAAAAAGTTTAAAAAAAAATGTCCACATGTGTAAAAAAAAAAAGAGAAAAAATATTCCCATAAATACATTTCTTTATCTAAATAAAAAAAAATCACACAATAAAAGTACACATATTTAGTATCGCCGTGTCCGTAATGACCCCACCTATAAAACTATATCACTAGTTAACCCCTTCAGTAAACACTATTAAAAAAAAACGAGGCAAAAAACAACGCTTTATTCTCATACCGCCAAACAAAAAGTGGAATAACACGCGATCAAAAAGTCGGATATAAATAACCATGGTACCGCTGAAAACGTCATCTTGTCCCGCAAAAAAAAAGCCACTATACAGCATCATCAGCAGAAAAATAAAAAAGTTATAGCTCTCAGAATAAAGCGATGCCAAAATAATTATTTATTCTATAAAATAGTTTTTATTGTGTAAAAGCGCCAAAACATAAAAAAATTATATAAATGAGGTATCGCTGTAATCGTACTGACCTGAAGAATAAAACTGCTTTATCAATTTTACCACACGTGGAATGGTATAAACGCCCCCCTAAAAGAATTTCAGGAATTGCTGGTTTTTGTTCATTCTGCCTCCCAAAAATCGGAATAAAAAGTGATCAAAAAATGTCATGTGCCCGAAAATGGTACCAATAAAAACGTCAACTCGTCCCGCAAAAAACAAGATCTCACATGACTCTGTGGGCCAAAATATGGATAAATTATAGCTCTCAAAATGTGGTGATGCAAAAACTATTTTTTGCAATAAAAAGCGTCTTTTAGTGTGTGATGGCTGCCAACCATAAAAATCCGCCAAAAAAACGCTATAAAAGTAAATCAAACCCCCCTTCATCACCCCCTTAGTTAGGGAAAAATAATAAAATTTTAAAAAATGTATGTATTTCCATTTTCCCATTAGGGCTAGGGTTAGGGCTAGGGTTAAGGCTAGAGTTAGGGCTAGGGTTAGGGTTAGGGTTGGGGTTAGGGCTAGGGTTAGGGCTGGGGTTAAGTTCGGGGTTAGGGCTAGGGTTAGGGCTGGGGTTAGGGTTTCAGTTATGATTGGGGTTTCCACTGTTTAGGCACATCAGGGGCTCTCCAAACGCGACATGGCGTCCGATCTCAATTCCAGCCAATTCTGCTTTGAAAAACTAAAACAGTGCTCCTTCCATTTCCGAGTTCTCCTGTGCGCCCAAACAGTGGTTCCCCCCAACATATGGGGTATCAGCGTTCTCAGGACAAGTTGGACAACAACTTTTGTGGTCCAATTTCTCCTGATGCCCTTGGGAAAATAAAAACATGGGGGCTAAAATATCATTTTCGTGAAAAAAAAATATTTTTTATTTTCACGGCTCTGCGTTATAAACTGTAGTGAAACACTTGGGGGTTCAAAGTTCTCACAACACATCTAGATAAGTTCCTTGGGGGGTCTAGTTTCCAATATGGGGTCACTTGTGGGGGGTTTCTACTGTTTAGGTACATCAGGGGCTCTGCAAATGCAACATGACGCCTGCAGACCAATCCATCTAAGTCTGCATTTCAAACGGCGCTCCTTCCCTTCCGAGCTCTGCCGTGCGACCAAACAGTGGTCCCCCCCCATATTTGGGGTATCAGCGTACTCAGCTCAAATTGGACAACAACGTTTGTGGTCCAATTTCTCCTGTTTCCCTTGGGAAAAAAAAAAGTGGGGGCTAAAATATCATTTTTGTGGAAAAAAATATATTTTTTATTTTCACGGCTCTGCGTTATAAACTGTAGTGAAACACTTGTTGGTTCAAAGTTCTCACAACACATCTAGATAAGTTCGTTGGGGGGTCTAGTTTCCAATATGGGGTCACTTGTGGGGGGTTTCTACTGTTTAGGTACATCAGGGACTCTGCAAATGCAACATGACGCCTGCAGACCAATCCATCTAAGTCTGCATTTCAAACGGCGCTCCTTCCCTTCCAAGCTCTGCCGTGCACCCAAGCAGTGGTTTCCCCCCATGTATGGGGTATCAGCGTACTCAGGACAAATTGGACAATAACTTTTGTGGTCCAATTTCTCCTGTTACCCTTGGGGAAAAAAAAATTGCCGGCTAAAACATCATTTTGTGGAAAGAAAAAAATGATTTTTTAATTTTCACGGCGCTACATTCTAAACTTTAGTGAAACAGTTGGGGGTTAAAAGTGCTCACCAGTCACCACACATCTAGATAAGTTCCTTAGGGGGTCTTCTTTCCAAACTGGGGTCACTTGTGGGGGGTTTCTACTGTTTAGGCATGTCAGGGGCTCTCCAAACACGACATGGGTTCCGATCTCAATTCCAGCCAATTTTGCATTGAAAAGTCAAACGGCGCTCCTTCCCTTCCGAGCTCTACCATGCGCTCAAACAGTGGTTTATCCCCATATTTGAAGTATCAGCGTACTCAGGACAAATTGCACAACAACTTTTGGGGTCCAATTTATCCTGTTACCCTTGGGAAAATAAAAAATTTGGGGCGAAAAGATCATTTTTGTGAAAATTAATATGAATTTTTTTTTAAGGCTCTACATTATAAACTTCTGTGAAGCACTTGGAGGTTCAAAGTGCTCACCACACATCTAGATAAGTTCCTAACGGGGTCTACTTTCCAAAATGGTGTCACTTGTGGGGGTTTCCACTGTTTAGGCACGTCAGGGGCTCTCCAATCGCGACATGGGTTCCGATCTCAATTCCAGCAAATCTTGCATTGAAAAGTCAAATGGCGCTCCTTCCCTTCCGAGCTCTGCCATGTGCCCAAACATTGGTTTACCCCAACATGTGGGGTATCGGCGTACTCAGTACAAATTGTACAACGACTTTTGTGGTCCAATTTCTCCTGTTACCCTTGGTAAGATAAAACAAATTGGATCTGAAGTAAAAATTTTGTGGAAAAAAAAGTTAAATGTTCAATTTTTTTTAAACATTCCAAAAATTCCTGTGAAGCACCTGAAGGGTTAATAAAATTTTTGAATGTGGTTTTGAGTACCTTGAGGGGTGCAGTTTTTAGAATGGTGTCACTTTTGGGTATTTTCTGTCATATAGACCCCTCAAAGTCACTTCAAGTGTGAGGTGGTCCGTAAAAGAAATGGTTTTGCAAATTTTGTTGCAAAAATGAGAAATCGCTGGTCAACTTTTAACCCTTATAACTCCCTAACAAAAAAAAATTATGTTTCCAAAATTGTGCTGATGTAAAGCAGACATGTGGGAAATGTTGTTTATTAACTATATTATGTGATATAACTCTCTAATTTAAGGGCATAAAAACGAAAAATTTGAAAATTGCGAAATTTTCATAATTTTCGACAAATTTGTTTTTTTCACAAATAAATGCAAGTCATATCGAAGAAATTTTACCACTATCATAAAGTACAATATGTCACGAGAAAACAATGTCAGAATCACCAGGATCCGTTGAAGCGTTTCAGAGTTATGACCTCATAAAGTGACAGTGGTCAGAATTGTAAAAATTGGCCCTGTCACTTAGGTGAAAACAGGCTTCGGGGTGAAGGGGTTAAATACAAGACAGTATTACAAGAAAGGATTTATTTTCTTCTCACCTGACAAAAATAAGTATGACGTTTTGTTGCTGTCAATGCACATTAATTTATTATGAATTTTTGTAAGTGCTGTGAACCATTGACTATGTAGTGTTGATTTTCATTGAGAAGCATCACGCTGCACCCAGCATCCGTAATGAAGCCTCACAGAGAAAAGTGAAGTCATCACTCTGCTTTATAAACATATATTCCAAGAAATAAGACAAGGCATGCTCAATGAAGTGTAGAGAGGAGGCTTATAGACCAGTGAGCATATACTGTAAATATGTATAACATATCTCTATTATAGCTACCATTTATACAATAGATATACAGTATTAGTATACAGAGCTGTGCAAAAGTTTTAGACGGGTGTGGAAAAAGCATGCTGCAGTATAAGAGCTTATTCACATGTTGCGCTTATGCTTTTTTCTTTGTGTTTTTGCCATGGAAAAAACTCAAGTGTTTTACAGTACTAGCAAATTATAAGACATTTGTGAAATCTCATGCACAGGCTGCTTATTATTTTTCCTTGCAGGTTTGAACTTTCTCCTGCTGTTAGCAGTAGCCAGCCCTCTGGCAATATCTGATAGCATTCAGTTCTAGATCGCGTAGCGTGGCTTGCTCCATGCAGGGCCGGCGTCAGCACCCGACGTACCTGGGCAAGTGCCAGGGCCCTGAGCAGGCAGGGGGCCCACTTGCAGTCAGGGACACCTGCGCACTATGGGGCCCGGTGTCTGTGCTAGTGCAGACACCCGCGAGTGGGCCCCTCCGCTTGATCAGGGCCCCAGCACTTGTGATACTTACATCTCCCAGCTCCACTTCTGCGGCGTTTGATGACTGTGATGTTCAGGTCAGAGGGCGCAATGACGTCACATCTGTGCGCCCTCTGCCTGAGCAGTCACAGTTCAGAGAGCTGGAAGACGACAACGCTGAGGAATCCGGAACAGAGCAGCAGCCAGTGATGAGAGGTGAGAATTTATTTTTTTTATATTTGGAGCATTAAATATGGGCACCATCACACACTGGAGCATCATATATGGAGCCCATTATACACCGGAGCATCATATATGGGCCCATCATACTCTGGAGCATCATATATGGGGCCAATTATATATGGAGCATGATATGGGCACATCATACACTGGAGCATTATATATGGAGCCCATTATATAGGGAGCATTATATGGGAACTATTCTATATGAAGAATTATATGGGACCCATTATATACTGTATGGCGTATTATCTGAGGCTTATTATACTATATGGACCATTATTTGGGGCTCAGTATACTGTATGGAGCAATATATGGGGCTCATTATACTCTATGGGGCCCATCCTCTACTGTATGGAGCCCACTATATATGGAGCAATATATGGGGCCCATCATATACTGGAGCATTATATGGAGCCCATCATATACTGTATGGAACATTATATGGGACCCATTATGTATGGAGCAATATATGGGTCCCATTATACAGTACAGAGTAATACATGGGGCTCATTATACTGTATGGAGCAATATATGGGGCCTATTATATACTGTATGGAACAATATATGGGGCTCATTATTCTGTATGGAGCTATATATGGGGCTCATTATACTGTATGGAGCACTATATGAGGTCTATTATTCTGTATGGATAAATATGTAGGGCTCATTATTCTGTATGGAGCATTATATGGGCCCAATTATTCTGAATGGAGCAATATATGGTGCCCATAATACTGTACGTTGCTGTGGCTCATTGTACTGTATTGAGCATTATATGTGGCACTTTATTCTGTATGGAGCACTATGTGGTGCCCATAATACTGTAAGGAGCAATATATGGGGCACATTATTCCGCATGGAGCATTATGTAATGCCCATAATACTGTATGGAGGACTATACTTTCCGGTTTCTGACCTATCGAAGAATTTACAATAGATATCACTCATGTAATGTAAGAAGTGAAATCTTTGGCAATGTACTATACCTATATTTCTTTGCTGTAACTGTGCATTATGAATTGTGGTATGTGTTAAAGGGGCCCACGAAAACCTGGAGCCGGCCCTGGCTCCATGATCTAGGATTGCAGGGAAAAATGTATTATCAGGGGGCTGGCTACTGCTAGCATCGAGGAGCAGGCCACATCGAGGTCCCTTAATGGAGGGGGAGCACCAAAGAGCAGCTCCAACGTTGCAGAATTACAGCTAATGTGAGGATGGAAAACCACATTATTCATGTTATCCTAATAGTTTATGAAGGTATGAGCATCAGGATAATTTTTTATCTCCCCCTAGTACCCCTTTATGGTCTTACGGTCAGAAGGTTTCTTCTATCTCTCCTATCCCCCACATGTATTTTCAGAGCATTTACAAGCTTTCCAGAATTGAGTCACGCAAATTTATTTGCCTCAAATTCTATTTTTGAAGCAAAATTCAATGAAGTCGACGAATTCCAATTTCAAAATATCTTTTCATCTCTAATTCTCTAAGTAGTGAACTCCATCCATTTACACCTCTTACAAAGTATAATTATCAGAATTGTTTTTTATTATGTCTATAAACCAAATATTTACTTAGAACACAAGATTATAGCACGTAGTAGAGGATATATTGATCCACTTGAACTGCATGTCAGGGATTGCTTTCCTTATGGCTAATAAATGTGATTCCCAACATGTAGATCATAATAAGAAAGGGCAGGGAGGGTGGCCCTTCGTTATACATTTATGTCGCCTATTAATCAACAAAGAGAATACATATTTCATGTACTGAGGAATTTAACAAATTACATAATTTGCGCAAAAATACCTTGTAGTACTGTACTGAGGAATATTTGTGTCTCTTCCTTTCCTTTATTTAGCTGTACATTGTGGCAATTACAATAGAGAACATTGATGCTGCTATATCGCTTATATATGACAGTGGAGACAGATGGCGCAGAAACATAATTAGGCAAGTAACGCATGCTCCTCCATGGACATGAAACATATCTATAGGGACTTTTGTGTACTGTTTGTACCTTGGTGATAGATGTGAATACTTTTCTTCCCAATGGTGACAGAAGTATTCAAGGAGTGATACCTTTATTGGCTAACCAGAAAATAATATGTTTGGAAGCTTTCAGAGCGCAGTGGCTCCTTCTTCAGGCAGGATTACAGAAGGTGATATAAATGTATTTGAAGGGAACATGTCACCTGAAAAACTGATAATAACCTGCAGACATGGGATTAATCAGCAGGTTTACAGTGTTCTGAACCCGGTGCCGGCACTCAGACACCTGCTGCCTGGAGGAAATAAACTCTATACCCCCTGGCAACATTCCGGTTTCAGTCAGTGGTGCCGGTGCCGGTGTAACAGCGCCCCACCATACTGCCTGACAGCAGCGTAGCATTAAGGACGGTTATCAGTCACTTCCGGAGGCGCGGTTATGGCTACAACTCTACTGAGGTAACTGAACCCGTGCTGGCACCGCCCTCGTGAATAAAACCAGAATGCTTCCAAGGGGAATAAAGTTTATTTCCTCCCGGCAACGTGGGTCTAAGTGCAGGGGCCGGGCAGGTTCATAACACTATTATCCTGTAGATTAACCCTATATCGGCAGATTAGTAGCGTTATTTCAGGTGACAGGGTCCCTTTAAAATCACTGTCAATTTATAACATATCAGATGATGCCCACAGCAGGTGTCATAGAAACATTACACTTTAAAGACCAAATTCCCAACACATGGACAGTCAGTGGTGTCTCACGTACAGTGAAGTCCGATATATTTTCTTCAGCAAGAAGTTCCATGAAATCTGTCAACTATGCCCGCATGTGTCATTTGCCTCAGTCTAAACAATCTCACTCTTACAGACAGAATGGAGCTTGATCATGGATGTTGCAGTATGTGTGGAAAATTGTTCATGTGCATTAGGCCATTTTCTACTACATGCCAGTGTACTGTTCAATGTAGAACAAAAAATAAACAACAATTAAGGGCACTGCATAACCAGTATCCTGACTAAACCTGCTGCAGCAAATATTAGGACACAACTACCAAATTGTCCAGTAATAAGCAAAAAAGCCAAAATAGATAGTCTATATGCATATTTGCGCTGCGGGTGTCATACAACTCCCCCCTAAAGTTCCAAATAGAAACAATAATTAAATCCCTGAGGAAGGAGTCTGCTGACCCCGAAACGCGTCGGATGAATTTTGGTCTATGGTGCATTCTGTACAATTCTGAGAGCCGATCACGTGAGGTATCACGTGCTTGTGACGTCACGCGAGGTCCTGCAGCTTCACTGCACCTCGCCGGCAAGTTGCTTTTGTAAGCGTGTATCACTGCTAAAGGAGTGAGCGATTATCCATAGGGTAACAGGGGTGACTGTCACCGGCCGGGACAGGATAACACCCTATTCCCTATGCTTTGGAAGTATTGTGGATCGATCTAGGAGTTATATTTTGGACATTTTGATACAGTCATTTATGAGCTACAAGGACCTTTGACAACGCTCTATGAAGATTACAGGAACCACACTAAGAAAGGTAACTGTGTGTATTAGGAATAATATACGGCACCTCCCGGTATAAACGTTTGTGCAATTTTTAATTATTGTTTCTATTTGGAACTTTAGGGGGGAGTTGTATGACACCCGCAGCGCAAATATACATATAGACTACTGTTCAATGTAGCCCTATAGATAATATCAGTGTCGGACTGGGATGACAAGGGCCCACCAATAACACTGACTTTGTGGGGGCCCACTTTTCACCATCATGCAAATATTATACTACCTTCGTTCACAAATCTACCTATATCTCTATATAATAATAAACTGGGTAGTTTGGTAAATGAATGATGAGATGCTTCTTTTTTCTGTACAGAGTGAATCAAGTGAATTATGCCAAGTACTGCCCATACAGTGGGGTTGGGGGCGCAGATCTACACGGGGGCCCACTGGGGGATTACCCTGTTACCCTAGCTGCCAGTCCGAGCCTGGATAATATATACTCAATACTTCTGAATTTCAAAGTTGTATGTTTGTCAGCAAAGTGCACTTACCCAGATGGCAGTCATACCCCTTTAAATATTGCTTCCCTGTGTTGTTATTACATTTTTCATACACTAGCACAACATATTTAATTAAGCTAATTAAGAAGCCAGATAATGAGAGTTCCTGCTGGCATTACTTATTCTCTTTCGGAAGTCTAAGGATTTCATAAAAAAGCATTAATGATATTATACATGGCATGCAAATTGAAAACAGATTTATTTCAACCCAATACTATCGGGAATTAATAGCTACATTTCATAAGCTGATATATGCTGCTCTTAATTACTGTTACATTTCTACCTAAAATATAAAATGGGTCATAGCGGTAATTGAAGCAGAAGTTAGTTTGTTTTAGTAAGAGACTTGGGGGCAACAAGTAACCAGTGCAGGAGTGCAGCAATAGAAGCGGAGGTGACCCGAGACCTGGGTGCTGAGTGCCATAAGGGATGTGAGAAACGGAGGAACTACAAGACAATTTGCCATATCCAGAAAACTTATACAAAGTGCTAGGGCAGAAAACAGAGCATAACATTTCAAAGGAAGTCTAGCTAACTGTTAACGGTTGTCTTCTTTCACTACTACCATTGTTTCTCTTCACTGTCTTCTTTCACCATCCAGTCATGTAACTGCAACTCTAGTAAGAAAACTCTCTTAAATCTCCTAGGAATGTATCTATCCAACCATTTTCAGCCTTTTTTAATGTCAATACCGCCTTAGTATTGTCAAAGTGACTTCACAATTGAAACGAGTGGTAACAACAGTACCCAACAGACCATTTAATAACAAAATGCAAGACGTTTTCAAAGTTATTTAAACTTAAAGAAAAGGTACAGAAATTATCCTTTTTAATCATTTGTGATAATGCAGATCATTCTGTGCAAACTGACAGTGTCGCTGTTAGAGGTTACATCATCCTGCTATGGCTAAGATAAAATAAATGGCGCATAACTCATAACTCCCTATTAGTGATGAGCGAGTATACTCGTTGCTCGGGTTTTCCTGAGCATGCTCGGGTGATCTCCGAGTATTTGTGAGTGCTCGGAGATTTAGTTTTTGTCAATGCAGTTGCATGATTTACGGCTGGTAGCCAGACTGAGTACATGTGAGCGTTGCCTGGCTGCTAGGGACTCCCCACATGTACTCAAGCTGTCTAGCAGCTGTAAATCATGGAGCTGCGTCTACAAAAACTAAATCTCCGAGCACTCACAAATACCCAGAGACCACCTGAGCGTGCTCCAGAAAACCCGAGCAACAAATATACTCGCTCATCACTACTTGCTATGCTTCCTTTCCACTATAATGCTTGCTGGAGGTAAAACATAAAACAGTGAAACTACATAGGAGCCAAAAGGACTAAACCAGGGGAGCAAAATGTCTATAACTGGCAGCTTCCAGCAATTAGTGCTCTCCAGTTGGTTGGAGCAGTAGCTGATAAAACCTGCGTCATCAACAGTTTTTGGTGCCAACGTTTTTTCTATCACCTGTGCTGACCGCAGAATGAATACGGTGGGACTTGGCGATAAAAGTAGATGTGATGTGACAGTAACATCTGCTAAACTCAAAAGTTTGGGCGTTGTCAGACAAGAGAGGCTAAATCATGTTTACTATTAAATTAGTTATGTGTCATTTTTTCTATCATAAATCAAAAAAATTCACCCCTAGTAATATGATTCTAAAATATAATACTAGTAATACCGTATAAAAAAACCCAGTTGCATATTACATGTGAGGCACTGCACCTGATTGGCGCAATGCATCACAGACAGAAAAGAACCAACTCCAAGCAATCATATACAAACAGGAATATGCGGAGTAGAAAGCTTTAAAACAGTACATTTATTTTAAAAAATAATTATTTTAAAATCCCAGTTTGCAAATAGTGTATAGGGAAGATAGGCAAGCAAAAAACAGCCATGAGTACATCAAAACCACACCAAGTCAAGTGATGTGTATATGTAATGTATTTGTAGGTAAGAGCAGCACAACACCAGCCCATTAATGTCTAAATGCACATCTTTCTCAGACCATGTGGACATAAATATAGGGTTGGGAAGGGTACATCTTATCAAGTGTGGAGAGACTCAGGCTGTCAGGATGAACGGATGGCAAGACCCCCACCAGTTACAGATGCAAGTGTTATGGTAAGGTATAGGTTTTAGAAAAAGATTTTGTTTTCCAAAAATACATTGATGGTTTATCCTTAAAGAGAGTCTGTCTGCACAAAATGACTTTTCCAGCCAAGCACAGTCTCTCGGTTCATCCTTGGCTTGGCCAAACAGTTCAAAGTATCTTCACACCTTCTTGTTAGGCATCAATTCCCACCCTCCTTTAGCTGCTGTAAAGCCTGAGATGTCAATATATGAAAAACAAGTAGGTTTGCAGGTGCACTCAACTAGTGGGTCATTCCAAGGGAGGACCGAGCCCCTGGGCTTCATTTGAACAGTTGTTTTGTGCTTGCAGATTCCTTTTAACATAGGATAAAAATATGTGGTTGGTGGATGACTAATCTCTGAGGACCCTAATGAATAACAGAATGAAGGGGCTGTGGAATTGGGCTGCACACCAAAACATGTGTGGATGTGTCACTATACCCAGATAAATAGTAAAGGGTCCATGATGCTCCATTAGTCATTCTTCATATTGGTCCCCAAAAAAACACTTCAGGTGCCTTGTCAGGGGTGGCAAGATTGGACAAGAGGGTGAGCAGAATAACTTAGACTGATCTTCAAATAGCGTACAGAAAGTTTTCATTTTATCACCACTTTAACATACTTCCTGCATTAAAAATTGATACATGTACATAAGTGCCCTCAGAACGCAAGACATACAATGAAGCTTAGATTTATCGCAATTTGAAGAATGAATAAAACCTTCCAGGCTAAAGTTTTACAAGTTAAAATAACCTTACACATGACATAGCTGGCAACATTTCTATCCACCTGTTCCATCTCTTCGCAGAAACTGTTTTCTACCTCCGACTATACTTGGCCATTCCTTTCAGAGGTAAGAGCTCTCTCCACGTCAGCCAGTTTCATTCGTTACAATCAGCAGCTGGATGCCACAGTTTCTAATTTATAAAAGCAATGGATGAGCCTTCCTTATTAAGGACATAGCTTTTATTTTCCATGTATCATAAATCAGATGTACATTATATGACATTGTACTTCAGATTTCAAGTATGAATGGCAATTACTGAAGGCTGCTAAGACTTCTTGTAAACCATATGTAGAGATGATTGCATGTTGGAACACACCTTCAGGGGGTGGAAAAAGGAAGCTATTCGGAATCAGAGATATAGTATACACTGACGAGATGCTCTTTAGGAATAAAGAGATGACAGGTTCTGTGATGAGAGAGGAAGCTTTCTGGTGATCTCTACCTATCAAGCTGCCTTGTATTTGCTCGGTTCTACTGACTGCTTTATATTGCTCTACACAAGAAAAGCCAAATATCACTGTATCAAACTTAAGCTAGAAGTAGTTGGAAAGATATATTGATAATTGTTCTTTTACATGAGAAGATAAATTGGTAAAATTAACGTCAACTAAAATAAAAATAAAAATGGTTAGAGTTGGAGACACATTAGTTAATATGTTACGATGATGGTATATTATTGGGGATTGGGATTGCTGGTGAGATTGCTTTCTAATATACATCACAGACCAAAAGTTTGGACACACCTTCTCATTTAAAGATTTTTCTGTATTTTCATGACTATGAAAATTGTACATTCACACTGAAGGCATCAAAACTATGAATTAACACATGTGGAATTATATACTTAACAAAAAAGTGTGAAACACCTGAAATTATGTCTTATATTCTAGGTTCTTCAAAGTAGCCACCTTTTGCTTTGATGACTGCTTTGCACACTCTTGGCATTCTCTTGATAAGCTTCAAGAGGTAGTCACCGGAAACGGTTTTCACTTCACAGGTGTGCCCTGTCAGGTTTAATAAGTGAGATTTCTTGCCTTATAAATGGGGTTGGGACCATCAGTTGTGTTGTGCAGAAGTCTGGTGGATACACAGCTGATAGTCCTACTGAATAGACTGTTAGAATTTGTATTATAGCAAGAAAAAAGCAGCTACTGTATATACTCGAGTATAAGCCGACCCGAGTATAAGCCGACCCCCCAAATGTTGCAACAAAAAACTGGCAAAACTTATTGACTCGAGTATAAGCCTAGGGTGGAAAATGCAGCAGCTACCAGTAAATGTCAAAAATAAAAATAGATACCACTAAAAGTAAAATTAATTGAGATATCAGTAGGTTAAGTGTTTTTGAATACCCATATTGAATCAAGAGCCACATATAATGCTCCATACAGTTCATTATGGCCTCATAAGATGCTCCATATACAAATATGCCCCATATAATGTTCCATGCAGTTCTTTATGGCCCCATAAGATGCCCGATATAATGCTCCATGCAGTTCATTATGGCCCCATAAGATGCCCCATATAATGCTCCATGCAGTTATGGCCCCATATAATGCTCCATGCAGTTATGGCCCCATAGATGCCCCATATAATGCTCCATGCAGTTATGGCCCATAGATGCCCCATATAATGCTCCGTGCAGTTATGGCCCCATAGATGCCCCATATAATGCTCCATACAGCTCTTTATGGCCCCACAAGATGCTCCATATAATGCTCCATGCAGTTCATTATGGCCCCATAAGATGCCCCATATAATGCTCCATGCAGTTATGGCCCCATATAATGCTCCATGCAGTTATGGCCCCATAGATGCCCCATATAATGCTCCATGCAGTTATGGCCCATAGATGCCCCATATAATGCTCCGTGCAGTTATGGCCCCATAGATGCCCCATATAATGCTCCATACAGCTCTTTATGGCCCCACAAGATGCTCCATATAATGCTCCATGCAGTTCATTATGGCCCCATAAGATGCCCCATATAATGCTCCATGCAGTTATGGCCCCATATAATGCTCCATGCAGTTATGGCTCCATAGATGCCCCATATAATGCTCCATGCAGTTATGGCCCATAGATGCCCCATATAATGCTCCGTGCAGTTATGGCCCCATAGATGCCCCATATAATGCTCCATACAGCTCTTTATGGCCCCACAAGATGCTCCATATAATGCTCCATGCAGTTCATTATGGCCCCATATAATGCTCCATGCAGTTTATTATAGCCCCATAAGATGCCCCATATAATGCTCCATGCAGTTATGGCCCCATATAATGCTCCATGCAGTTATGGCCCCATATAATGCTCCATGCAGTTATGGCCCCATAGATGCCCCATATAATGCTCCATGCAGTTATGGCCCCATAGATGCCCCATATAATGCTCCATGCAGTTATGGCCCCATATAATGCCCCATATAATGCTCCATGCAGTTATGGCCCCATAGATGCCCCATATAATGCTCCATGCAGTTATGGCCCCATAGATGCTCCATATAATGCTCCATGCAGTTATGGCCCCATATAATGCCCTATATAATGCTCCATGCAGGTCTTTATGGCCCCATAGATGTCCCATATAATGCTCCATGCAGTTATGGCCCCATATATGCTTCATATTATGCTCCATGCAGTTATGGCCCCATAAAATGCCCCATATAATGCTCCATGCAGTTCTTTATGGCCCCATAGATGCCCTATATAATGCTCCATGCAGTTATGGCCCCATAGATGCTCCATATAATGCTCCATGCAGTTATGGCCCCATATAATGCTCCATATAATGCTCCATGCAGTTATGGCCCCATAGACGCTCCATATAGCATTGTGCCTCATGTAATGCTGCTGCAATAAAAAAAAAAATGACATACTCACCTCTCGTCGCTGCCCGCTCGTCCTCAGTGTCCCGTCTCTCCGCACTGACTGTTCAGGCAGAGGGCGGCGCACACACTAATACGTCAGTGCGCCCTCTGACCTGAACAGTCACAGCAAGAGGACGGGAAGACGGAGCTTCGGTGGAACGAGGGAAGGTAAATATACTCACCTACTCCCGGCGCTCCTGACGCGGTCCCTGCATGTCCCACGGGGTGTACGGCGCGGCAGCTTCTTCCTGTAGTGAGCGGTCACATGTAATGAATATGTGGCTCCACCCCTATGGGCGTGGAGTCCATATTCATAACTTTAATGAGCGGTACCATGTGACCGCTAAAGAGGGGAAGAACTTGAAGCAACCTCGCTGAACACCATGGGACTTGCAGGGACCGCGTCAGGAGCACTGGGAGTAGCTGAGTATTTGACAGGCGTTGCTCCCCCTCACCCGCCGACCCTCCCGCCTTCCATGACTCGAGTATAAGCCGAAAGGGGCACTTTCAGCCCATTTTTTTGGGCTGAAAATCTCGGCTTATACTCGAGTATATATGGTAACTAAAGAAAAAACGAGTGGTCATCATTACTTTAAGAAATGAAGGTCAGTCAGTCCGAAAAATTGGGAAAGCTTTGAAAGTGTCCCCAAGTGCAGTGGCAAAAACCATCAAGCACTAAAAAAAACTGGCTCACATGAGGACTGCCCCAGGAAAGGAAGACCAAGAGTCATCTCTGCTTCTGAGGATAAGTTTATCCGAGTCACCAGCCTCAGAAATCGCAGGTTAACAGCAGCTCAGATTAAAGACCAGGTCAATGCCACACAGAGTTCTAGCAGCAGACACATCTCTACAACAACTTTTAAGAGGAGACTTTGTGCAGTAGGCCTTCATAGTAAAATAGGTGCTAGGAAACCACTGCTAAGGACAGGCAACAAGCAGAAGAGACTTGCTTGGGCTAAAGAACACAAGGAATGGACATTAGACCAGTGGCAATCTGTGCTTTGGTCTGATGAGTCCAAATTTGAGATCTTTGGTTCCAACCACCGTGTCTTTGTGCGATGCAGAAAAGGTGAACGGATGGACTCTACATGCCTGGTTCCCACTGTGAAGCATGGAGGAGGAGGTGTGATCTTGTGGGGGTGCTTTGCTGGTGACACTGTTGGGGATTTATTCAAAATTGAAGGCATACTGAACCAGCATGGCAACCACAGCATCTTGCAGCGGCATGCTATTCCAACCGGTTTGCATTTAGTTGCACCATCATTTATTTTTCAACAGGACAATGACCCCAAACACACCTCCAGGCTGTGTAAGGGCTATTTGACCAAGAAGGAGAGTGATGGGGTGCTACGCCAGATGACCTGGCCTCCACAGTCACCAGACCTGAACCCAATCGAGATGGTTTGGGGTGAGCTGGACCGCAGAGTGAAGGCAAAAGGGCCAACAAGTGCTAAGCATCTCTGGGAACACCTTCAAGATTGTTGGAAGACCATTCCCGGTGACTACCTCTTGAAGCTCATCAAGAAAATGCCAAGAGTGTGTGCAGCGCCCCAGAGTCCTGGTCGTTGCAGTACTGTGGCTCCGCCGCTAAGGGGGGCTATGGTACGTCTGATGGCACTGAAGGAGTTCATCTGACCAGGTATCACATACACCAATACATTTCACAGTCGGGCCTCCAGGGGGAGCTAAGGGTACTATTCATTAGGCCACTCCTCACATACTGGTAAAACTGGGGGTCAGGCAGGAAGTTAGGTAGAACGCTGATTGGGTTGGAACCAGGCAACACCCTGTGGCAGAGGGTGTTGCAGGGGAAGATTCGGTAGGGTCCCTGTCAGGGGTGGGATCCTGACAGAGGCCTGGCAAACAGAGAGAAAGCTACGGGACCGCGCCTGCACTTCATAGCGGCGGTGCCCTAAGAAAGGACAAGAAGCGAGATTTATTGTGCTGAGTGAGAAACGAGATCAAAGCAAGAAGGAGAATACCAGTGGGAGTCGTGCTGTAAGATCGAGGCAACATCCCACTGAGGCGTAACAACCGGCGGCCGGAACGCCGAGGAGGTACAGAGCTCTAAGCCATACTTCAAACCAACGGCAGGACAGTCAGTCACAGGCGGGCTGTCTCACTTAAATCACCTACGCAGACATAGGGGGCAACCTTTGGAGAGGGGCGACTCTAGGATCCCGGAAGAGCTCCGAGCCTACCCGTCATACGGGTGCGTCCCAACCATAACACCTGGGAGGGACGGAAGATTAGCAGAAGATCATCTAATCGAGTTGTGAGGGAACACGAGAAACAGACACAACAGTTGTGGGGACTATCCCGTAAGCACAGCAGGGGAGGACTACAACACATAGCGCTAGCAGGAAGGCACAGATTTCCACCTGCAAGGAGAACTCTGGAGGTGCCATTGGACCGGCCGGACTTGCGCAGCCTGGTGAACCGTATTCCGGACTGAGGACCCAGAGACCTTCAGTAAAGAGGTAAAGAGACTGCAACCTGGTGTCCTCGTTATTTACTGCACCGCACCACCACCACTATCCACATCTATAACTGTACGCCCCTCAGCAGGGTCACGGACCGGGTCTAGCCACCGTGACAACCCCAGAGCAGAGACTCAGAGGCCCGGTACCGGGTACCCCTCGGCCCTGCGGCAGTGGGGGCGCTACATGTGCAAAGCAGTCATCAAAGCAAAAGGTGGCTACTTTGAAGAACCTAGAATATAAGACATCATTTCAGTTGTTTCACACTTTCTTGTTAAGTATATCATTCCACGTGTTAATTCATAGATTTGATGCCTTCAGTGTGAATGTACAATTTTCATAGTCATGAAAATACAGAAAAATCTTTAAATGAGGTGTGTCCAAACTTTTGGTCTGTACTGTATTTACATTCAATCTGATTTTTTTCTTTTCTATTGACATTCCATACATTCTTCTTGGCCCTCTTTTCCGGCCATGGCAATGTACAGAATGTCATATGTTTCACCACATACATTGAAAGGAGCGCAGCTTCTTCTGCAAAAGCTCAATGAGATTCTTTCTGCATATGCGAGAGGCATGCTGGAAATTTTACTTTCAACTTTCATAACATGTCTGTTTTAAAGGTTTACATCCATCTTTAGGAGTTGTTACTAGTGATGACTAGTGATGAGCGATTATACTCGTTGCTCGGGTGGTCTCTGAGTATTTGGTAATGCTCGGAGATTTAGTTTTCGTTGCCTCAGCTGCATGATTTATGGCTGCTGGACAGCCTGAATACATGTGGGAATTCCATAACAAAAAGGCATTCCTCACATGTATTTAGCCTGTCTAGCAGCTGTAAATCATGCAGCTGCATCGACAAAAACTAAATCTCCGAGCATTACCAAATACTCGGAGACCACCTGAGCAACGAGTATAATCGCTCATCACTAGTCGATACCTATCCATAGGTTGGTTATGCCTTGATGATTGCTGGCAACCCACCCCCTAGTACCTCACTGATACTGAGAGAAGGGCTTTGCACAGTCTTATCTGAATAAATCAGTAACCAATGCTTCGTTCATTCTCTACGGCACTGCCAAAACATGGGATTCTCTAGAAAACACACATAGAATGATTATTGTGGTGTTGCTCATGTCATGCCAGCCCTACATTCAAAATTGGCATTTTTTTATCCCCATTCTCGGGATTGGGGGTGGGGGGTGCCAGCCGTTGGAGTTATCTCCTACTTTATGGATAGAGTGGAAAGGTAATGACCAGTTGGAAAATATAGCATGCATTTGACAGGAAGAATAAAACGTAAATAGAGTTTTAAAAAACGGTGCTACAGATTGTCCATTTTTGCTCTATTTAAAACTTCAGACATTTTAAGAGAGTTAACAGATTCCATTTAAGGAGAATCTGTCACTTGCCATCAAGATATCTTTTTTTCCGGGTATAAATACCGCTGTCCTCTTATACTGGCCATTTATTTTGTTCTATATCTGGCATTTATACCTTTCCATCTCTGAGATGTGGCCCGCTGATCCCTGTATATCATTACAATATTTCTAGTCAATTAGGCGTGGTCCTCAAGAAATCTCCTGTAGAGAAGAATTTAGGATAACACCCATTTAGGAACTAACAAGACTAGATTTACATACAGGGAAGAGGGGTCACATCTCAGGAACGGAGAGGCTCAGGCACAAAAGAAAAACAATGTCAGATTAAGGAGAACGGTGGCATTTACATATGGGGAAAAATACACATTTATGGAAAGTGACAGGTCCACGTTAAAGGGGGTATATACCATATAATATTAATGGCCTATTCATTCCCACACAGCAGAAGTAGTGTTTTCATAGTGATACACAATAAAGCACCACTCTAATTCTAGGGTGCAAGCTAGATCATCTACATTCACTTGTGAAGATACTTGCTGCAGTACCTGATACAGTAGCATAGATCTGTCCAAAATACCATTGCGCCAGTAAGGGCTGCACTTCACAATGAATTGCAACACCATGATCAGGGAACAAATGGATCCCAGGACAAAGAAGTGAACAAAAAAGGTTTATTAAAATATAAATATTTATTAATTAATTACCATAATACAAAAGTTACAATAGGACAAGGTTCCTCATATTAACAGAGAAGCAATAACCAAGACCAAGTAAAAGATATATATACTCTAAATCAAACAAAGCTCACTGACTTTCTTAATTGCATTGCTGAAGTCATTAGCCCTTCGTATATAATGTTGGTAGCAGTGAGACCAAGTTATAAATATGATCTCATAGAATGGATCCAACATGAAAATTAGAGCTGGGTAAAATGTTTTTACCTAAGACAAAGATAATGGTAGTGTCCACAGTAGGTCAGATACTGCGGTCCTCCAACCCGACGCACGTTTCACCATGCTTCTTACAGGGGGTGCCCTCTGGAAGAAGCAAGGCAAACATGTGTCAAGGTGGAGGGACGATTAGGGATCGAGCTCATAGTGGCGGAGGGATTCAGTACCTGACCTACCTAGGACACCACCATTACCTTTGACTTAGGTAAAAACATTTTTAGACTGGATCCATTCTATAAGATCATATCTATACCTTGGTATCACTGCTACTCACATTATATACGAAAGGCTAATGACTGCAATAGGGCAATATATATATATATACTTACTATACTTATATACTTTGATTACTGTGCTTCTGTTAACATGAGGCATCTGTTTTAACTTTTGTATTATGGTAATTAATTAATAAAGATTTATATTTTATTAAACCTTTCTTTTGTTCAGTTCTTTGTCCTTGGATTCACTAGTTCCCAGATTATGAAGTTGTAATACCAGATACAGAGCTGAACGCTGCACTAAAGGGACCACAACCCATATTTCTGTTGATCATGGGGGATATTAAGGGTTTGAAACAAGATTAGACCATCATTATAGCCCATAAATATTATGTGCTGGCATACACACTTAACAAATGGCTTCCATAATCAATAGAATATTGAAAATATATAAAAATGTAATTATATAGTATATCCACCTGCACATTTTTTCCAGTCTATAACATGAAGAAACCAGCCCTCCAAGAAAAGGAACTGTAATCAATCAAATTAACAAAAGAATGACTTACTTGACTTTCAGGCTGGCCAGCATCGCTTTATCAATCCTGCAAGAATAAAATCGATAAACCAATTAATTATTCAGTTTTCACTTATTGTACACAAAGCTTTAACAAGTGCGAATCGACTTAGAGATTAGATGGAGTTGTCACAGCTAAAATCTGTATCTGATTGATCGTCCTTTAAAGCAAAGCAACTTCATCAGCAGAAACGCAAATGACAGCTGCACTTACAGTAGGAAAGGAAACTGCAGCGCCATTATATATAATGTATTATGTAAATTCATTAAGGCATCTGAAAACATTGAATGGCAATGGTTACACTCCCAGGCCGGGGAGGATATTAAATATACGGAGATTCCTGAATATATTAGTTAATATTTGCACTTCACTTTAAATTCTGAAATGCAAATGTCATAAGTTTAGGGGATAATAGGAAAAAACATATGCTATAATTTATTATGCAATTTCTTCCGAATACAAAGATACCCAATATGTGGTCAAAAACTGCTGTTTGGGCACACGGCAGGACTCGGAAAGGAAAGAGCGCTATGATTTTTTGGAACGTAAATTTATCTGTAATAGATTATAAATGTCATGTCACATTTGCAGAGCCCCTGACATGCCAAAACAGCAACCCACCCATTTGATACAAGTCTCATCACCTTTTGGAAACAGTGGCACTGACATCCCTCAAATGTCGCTGCTGTGGGAGGTCAGTATCTACTATTTTATTTTAGATTAATTTATTACTTATATTTTATTTTATATTTATATATCCTGAAGTGATTAAAATGGGGTTGTCCAGTAATGGAAAAATGTAATTGACAAGCCCATTAAGGTGCCCACACAACTTAAGTAGCTGTCAGTCAAACAGTTATTGAGCATTTCTACCCCAATCATCCTTACCCTTCCACACTTGGCTCAACTGAGCGTGCCTATGTGCTGTATGATCACAGGGGTAAGCCTCTGACAGACAACTGTGGCATTGGCTTACCTCCCACATTAACAAAAGTATTGAGAGTTGTATTTCAACATACCCAATCTATTGAGATAGGCCTATACACAGTGGGGAAAATAAGTATTTGATACACTGCCGATTTTGCAACTTTCCCACTTACAAAGAATGAAGAGGTCTTTATTTTTTTTATCGTAGGTAAACTTGAACTGTGAGAGATAGAATCTTAAAAAATCCAGAAAATCACTGTCTATTATTTTAATATAATTAATTTGCATTTTTTGTTGTTGCATAAAATAAGTATTTGATCACTTACCAACCAGCAAGAATTCTGGCTCTTACAAACCTGTTAGTTTTTCTTTAAGAAGCCTCCCACTCTGCACTCATTACGTGTATTAATTGCACCTGTTTGAATTTGTTACCTGCGTGAAAGATACCTGTCCACACACAATAAATCACACTCCAACCTCTCCACCATGGCCAAGTCCAAACAGCTGTCTAAGGACCAGGGACAAAGGATCAGGGAGAAAATTGTAAACCAGCACAAGGCTGGGATAGGCTATAGGACAATAGGCAACCAGCTTGATGAGAAGGAAACTGTTGGCACAATTTTTAGAAAATGGGATAAATACAAGATGACTGTAAATCTTCCATGCAAGATCTTGGTTCGTGGGTTAAGGATGATTCTGAGAACGGCCAGGAATCAGCCCTGAACTACAAGGGAGGACCTGGTCAATGACTTGAAAAGAGCTGCGACCACAGTCTCAAAAATTACTGTTCTTAACACACTATGCTGTCATGGATTAAAATCCTGCAGGGCATGCAAGGCCCCCCTGCTCACACCAGCACATGGCCTGGCCTGATTGAAGTTTACCAATGACCATCAGGATGATCCAGAAGAGACATAGGAGAAGGTCATGTTGTCAGATGAGACCAAAATAGATATTTTTGGTATCAACTCTACTCGCCGTGTTTTGAGAAAGAAGAATGAAGATTACAACCCCAAAAACATTGTCCCAACGATGAAGCATGGTGGGGGAAACATCATACTTTGGGGGTGTGAGATTTTGGCCAACAACGTCCCTCCCTCAGTAAGCGCATTGAAGATGGGATGTGGCTGGGTCTTCCAGCATGAGAATGACCCGAATCACACAGTCAGGGCAACTAAGGAGTGGCTCCGTAAAAGCATTTCAAGGTCCTGGAGTGGCCTAGCCAGTCTTCAGACCTGAAACCAATAGAAAATCTTTGAAGGGAGCTGAAACTCAATGTTGCCCAGTGACAGCCCCGAAACCTGAACGATCTGGAGAAGATCTGTCTCTCACAGTTGAAGTGTAGCTATGATAAAAAATCCAGACTTCTATTCTTTGTAGGTGGGAAAGCTTGCAAACTTGGCACTGTATCAAATACTTGTTATCCGCACTGTACATAGTAAAAGGCCCCTATTCATCATTTGCATTTTTCGTCACTTTTTTGTATTGTGCATGCTGACATTTTTCTTTAAAATGGTTCATAAATTTATCGCAAAGCCAAAAATGGTCTTTATTTTTGTCTTTAACCTTTTTTGTGATATTTTAGTGTAAAAAATTGCACAAAATATCTGATATACATGAAATCACTCTAAGGGACGAGGGACTGGACTACATTTCAGTCAAATTTTGAAAGTTTTTGAAAATCCGCAAATGATGAATCAGGCGAAAATATATGGAAACCATAAACTCTGCCCTCAATACTGAATATAAAAAAAAATTAAGGCCATTACATAGAAAATAAATTTGTGAAAAATCAAAAGAAGAATTAGGAGAAAATGAAAAAGAGGTGAAAAACACCAAAACTAGATAAAAAAAGGCACAAACGTATCTGTAAATAATGAATAGGGTCCATTGTATCAAGTTGGGCATCTACAGCAGTGAAAACTTTGACCATAGCCCATAGATAGATAGATAGATAGATAGATAGATAGATAGATAGATAGATAGATAGTAAAGAATGATTTACATAGAAATTATACATTATACTCCTAGCCAGCAGCTAGCTATGTAGATTGTAATTGGCCTATCAATACATGAATTTGGTGTCATAGATCTGTGTTTAGTTCACACAGCTCTCCAAGATCATTAATTAACAATGATTACAGAGTAATAGCTTTTCTTCTAATAAAAAGAATGGGTGGTAACTGTTCTATTTAGTGACACCTGCATTGTGGTTTTACTATAGAAACCACAATGTAGACCAATGCGGTGTATAATGTGACTCATATTCGTTTTATATTACTATTTCTCACGACTTTGACCTGCAAATTACTTTTAAACGCCTTCCATGGTCACACATTTTCTAGGTGCTACTTATAAAGCAAGAATGATAAAACAAATGCAGAGGCAAATAACAAAGGGTGGAATTATGAAAACCGTGTGTCTGAGATATAGGAGATCATAGGGTACACTCACTAATTTTGGTTGTAAAAACTAGACACAACACAAGTGTAGCTGAGTTGCCAATCGTCCAGAAATTCCTGGACAGTCCATAAAAATAGGGCACTTTAATATTAGAGACTGGTTAGTACAGGCTCGATGGCTAGACCTTGTATTGGTGGGACGTTTTTCACCCCTTTTTTTAATCAAAATACCGTTAACTAAATATCATATGTTATTTACATGTAGCTTTAATACTAGAGACAAGTTAGGACAGTCCCATGGATACGTGCTGTCGTGGTGGGATGACTTATGCATTTTGATCAAAATAGCATTTACTAAGTATCCTATTGTACTTACATATCTACTATATAATTGTCTAAGGGTCACTTCCATCTTTCTGTGTGTCTTTCTGTCTGCCTATGCAGCATAAATAGTAAAAAGATCTAATGTTAAAAATAATAAAAAAAATTAAAAATCGCGCTATTCTCACCTTCCGGTGCCTTTCCCGTTCCTCGCGACGCTCCAGGCCATGCATTGCGGTCTCGCGAGATGATGATGTAGCGCTCTCGTGAGACCGCTACGTCATCATCTCGAGAGACCGCAATGCATTCTCGGGACCAGAGCGTCGCGAGGAGCATCGCTAAACGCCTCGCCTGGATCCGGGGGCCGCCGGAGGGTGAGTATATAACTATTTTTTATTTTCATTTTTTTATTTTACGGGGATATGGTGCCCACACTGCTATATAGTACTTGGGCTGTTATATACTGCGTGGCTGCTATATACTACGTGGGCAGTGTTATATACTACGTGGGCTGTGCTATATATTACGTGGGCAGTGTTATATACTACGTGGGCAGTGTTATATACTGCGTGGGCTGTGTTATATACTATGTGGGCAGTGTTATATACTACGTGGGCAGTGTAATATACTGTATGGGCTGTGTTATATACTACATTCCTGTGTTATATACTTCGTGGGCTGTGTTATATATTATGTGGGCTGTGTTATATATTACGTGGGCTGTGCTATATATTACCTGGGCTGTGTTATAAACTACGTGGCTGTGCTATATACTATGTGGGCAGTGTTATATACTAAGTGGCTGCTATATACTAAGTGGCTGCTATATACTACTTGGCTATGCTATATACTACGTGGCTGTGCTATGTACTACGTGGCTGTGCTATATACTATGTGGCTGTGTTATGCGGGCTGTGTAATATACTGTGTGGGCTGTGCTATATACTGCGTGGGCTGTGTTATATACTACGAGGCTCCTATATACTACGTGGCTTTGTTATATACTGCATGGCTGCTATATATCATGTGGGCTGTGCTATATACTACGTGGGCTGTGTTATATACTATGTGGCTGTGCTATATACTACGTGGCTCCTATATACTATATGGCTGTGCTATATACTACGTGGCTGTCTGTGTTACATGAGCTGTGCTATATACTATGTGGCTGCTATATACATGCATACATATTCTAGAATACCCGATGCGTTAGAATCGGGCCACTATCTAGTAGTATTACTATTTGCTTATTTACTTGATGTAGGGTATATTCTCTTTTTTTTTTTACTTGGATTTTGTCTATGAAATGGCCGGGTGAAGTGCTCTTACATTTTGCAGGTATACCAGCTTATATTCTAGCTCATTTCTTTGAATTTGCTGTAATCTCCTGTTCTTTGTATAAAAAGGGCATGGCCCACCTTTCTCAGCTAAGTACTTCATTTGTATAGCTTCCCAAGGATGAGTGTCTCAGCTGGGATTCTGTCCTGCTCTGCCCTTATTCACATTAAGGTCCTTTAACACATGGTAAGGTTTTAGTACTATTGACAGGTTAGGACCTTCCCGATTGGTACAACTTATCATGGTGGAATGGCTTTTATGCTTTTTTTAAATCAAAATAGCCTTAACTAAGTATCCTATGGTATTGACTTGTAGTATTACTATTTACTTATTAACTTGCTGTGGGGTATATGCTCATTTTGTTTTTTTCTTGGGATTTATCTGTAAAATGGTCAAAGTATGAAGTGCTCTTACACTTTGCAGGTATACCAGCTTATATTCTAGCTCATTTCTAGTTTTTCTGCAATCTCTTGTACTTTGCACGAACATGGCCATGGCCCACCTTTCTGAGCTAAATATTTCATTTGTTTAGCTTCCCACGGACGGGCGTCTCAGTTGTGACTCTGTCCTGCTCTGTCCTTATTCACATTGAAGTCATCTGACATATGGCAATGTATTAATACTAGAGACAGGTTAGGACCGTCCCGATTGGTATACCTTGTTGTGGTGGAATGGCTTTTACGCTTATTGTTTTATCAAATTAATGTTAACAAAGTACCCTATTTTATTTACACGTATTACTACTTACTTACTTACTGAAGGATAAATGCGCATTTTGTTTTGCTTTTTTTGTGCTTGTTTTTTTATTTGGTTTGGTCTGTGAAATGGCCAGAGTGTGAGTTTGCTCTTACAATTTGCACATATATATCAGCTTAAAGTCCAGCTCATTTCTTTGGTTTAATTCACTAATTTTGATTGCAAAAACTAGGTACAACACAAGGCATTTGAGTTGTACATACTGCAGCTACTAAGCAAAGGCTGGTGGTGATCCAGGATCGTAGAATGACTCCCATGGCAAATAACACTGATGTGAACAGAATCTCTGATGAGAATGGGAATGTAGTTTGCAAAATGTATTCCAATAAAGTTTTTCAAAGTTGGATCATTTTTTTCTTGAGGTCTGAAGTCATAAATTAAAGTTAAAATGCACGGCAAGAAACTTTGTGAAGTACACTAGCAGTCTCAAACTTTCTTTATCTAACAGCGATCTTAATTTGTCAAATATTTTTTATACACCAGATGTAAAAATACTCCAAGCTTTCATGGATAGCCTGCACAATCAGTGACTGAATATTATATGCTGTTGTCATTTTCTGATTGGGAATTTACATTGTAAGCTCCCTGGGGATATTGAGGGATTACAATGTCTGTAAAAACTGCAGAAAATGTGGGTGCTATATATACGCGAGATAAATCAATGAATGAATATCTCCCATTTATGGAAAACTTATACTTAGTGAATTTTGCAGTATTAACCACTTCACCCCCTAGCCTATTTTCTGGTTGATGACCAGGCCAAATTTTACAATTTTGACCAGCGTCACTTTATGAGGTAATAACTCTGGAATGCTTTACTGGATCCTAGTCATTCTGAGAAAGTTTTCTCAAGATATATTTTACTTCATGGTAGTCATGAAATTTGTACGATATGACTTGCTTTTTTTTGCGAAAAAATTGAAAATTTAGTAAAAATTTGGAAAATTTTGCAATTTTCAAACTAAATTTTTATGCCCTTAAATCAAAGAGTTATGTCACAAAAAATAGATCATAAATGACTTTTACCATTTGTCTACTTTACACCATCATAATTTTTGAAATATAATTGTTGTCAGGAAGTTAGAAGGGTTAAAAGTTGACCAGCCGATTTCTCATCTTTCCAACAAAATTTACAAAACCATTTTTTTAGTGGCTACATCACATTTGAACTGAATTTGAGGTATCTATATGACAGAAAACACCCAAAAGTGACACCATTATAACAACTGCACACGTACAGTGAAGGTGCTCAAAACCACATTAAAGAAGTTTATTAACTTTTCAGGTGCTTCACAGGAACTGAAGCAATGTGTAAAAAAAATATGAACATTTAACTGTTTTTCACAAAATGTTTACTTTAGACCCAATTTGTTTTATTTTCTCAAGGGTAACAAGAAAAATAAACACCAACATTTGTTGTGCAATTTCTCCTGTGCACGCTGATACCCCATATGTGTGGAAAAACTACTGTTTGAGTGCACGGCTGAAATTGAAAGCAAATGCCATGTCACATTTAATGGGAACCTGATATGCTTAAACAGTGGCAAACCCCCACAAGTGACACCATTTTAGAAAATAGACTCCCCAAGGAACTTATATAGAAGAGTGGGGAGCACCTGAATCCCCCAGGTGCTTCACAAAAGTTTAAAACGTACAACTGTGAAAATAAAAAAATCTATTTTTTCCACAAAAATGTTCTTTTAGTCCCAACTTTTTATTTTTACAAGGGTGACAGGAGAAAATTGACCCCCCAAAAAAATAGTTGTCCGATTTCTCCCCCGAAGGAACTTATCTAGATGTGTGGTAAGCACCTTAAACCCAATATTAAGAAGAGTTAAAAGTTGACCGGCGATTTCTCATCTTTTCCACAAAAATGTTTTTTAGCCCCAAATTTAGTATTTTTACAAGGGTAATAGGAGAGAATGGACACCAAAACTTGCTTTGCATTTTCTCCTAAGTATGCTAATACCACATATGTTAGGGAAACTACTGTTTGGGCACACGGCAGGCCTTGGAAGGGAAGATCACCATTTGACTTTTTGAGCGCAAAATTGGCTGGAATTGAGAGCAAATGCCATGTTGCGTTTGGAGAGCCCCTGATGTGCCTAAACAATGAAAATCCCCAACAAGTGACCCCATGTCAAAAACTAGACCCCTCAAGGAATTTATGTAGATGTGTGGTGAGCACCTTGAACCCCTAGGTGCTTCACAAAAAATTATAACAATGAGCTGCGGAAATAAAATAAAAAAAATAATAAAAAATGTCCACAAAAATGTTTTTTTATCCCCAAATTTTTTATTTTCACAAGGGTAACAGGAGAAAATGGACACCAAAATTTGTTGTGCGATGTCTCCTGAGTGTGCTGATAACCCATATGTATGTGGGGAAAACTACCGTATGGGCACATGGCAGGGCACGGAAAGGAAGGATTGACATTTGAAACGCAGACTTTGATGGAATGGTCTGCGATCATCATGTCACATTTGGAGAGTCCCAGATGTGCCTAAACAGCGGAAACCCCCCCCCCCATTAGTGACCCTATATTTGAATTGACCTAGTGGTTTCCTGTTATGTGCCTTTTTTAAGGTGGTGTTACGCGTGAGTTGGGTAGTGTGCATCAAGTTGGCTTACATGAGTTGTGTAGAGTGCATCAGGTTGACATACGTGTGTAGTGTAGTGCATCAAGTTGGCTTATGAGTTGCGCAGAGTGTATCAGGCTGGCATAAGAGTTGTGTAGAGTGTATCAGGTTGGCATATGTGAGTTGTGCAAGTCAGAAAATAATTTATTAGTCCATGGATGAGTGGTAGACTCTGAAACAGACTTTCATATGCAGACAAGGTTTGTCAGGGCAGATGTCACACTGATGAATGGTGTATTTTCGTATCCCCCTTCTGTAACACACTTTGCACCTTTTTTGTGACCTTCCTTTCTTTGAGGTTTGAGGGACCTCACCTGAGAAATGTTGCCCTGGTACTTCACAGGCACCTTCAGTTCTGGAAGTACTGGGGCCTGCTCCTTCCTTACTACTAAATATTAAGGCCTTGATCACTACTTCCTGGAACAGAAGGAAGGTCTGGGTTTGGCCTGCACCTGTGATAGTATGAAAGAGTTATGCATTGTGATCTGTACAATGTGCATGGCCAGCTTTTTGTACCACACCTTGGCTTTTCTCATGGCACTGTATGGCTGGAGGACTGATCAGAGAGCTCAACTCCCCCCATGATCTTGTTGTACTCCAGTGTACAGTTGGTTTGTGGACCTGTGTAGAGGTATCTCGTACAACAGTGGGGGTGCTGCATCACCATGTATAGTGGTCAAGAAAAGGGCATCCCTCTTGTCCTTGTTCTTGACTACCATCATGTTGTTGCTTTATTGGGCTCTGCTCTCACTCTTCTGAGCAGCAGGCCAATTAGCATCCTAGGGAGGCTACTCTGATTTTTGCAGATAGTACCCCATGCAGCAGTAGCTCACGCAGAGAGGGACTTGAAGAGTGGGATGCTAGTCTAAAAGTTATCAACATAGAGTTGATAACCTTAATCCAGCAGTGAGTGCACCAAATCTCACACAACTTTCCCACTCACCCCACGACATGGGAGTATTCAAGGGGTTGAATCCGGGTGTCTTTCCCTTCATAAACCCTAAACCTGTGGGTGTACCCTGAGGTATGCTCACACAGTTTGTAAAACTTAATTTCGTACCTGGCCCTCTTACTAGGCAGGTAGTGCCAGAATTTGAGCCTCACAATTTAAATGTATTAGGAACACAGATGTGCGTTTGAAAAATGTACACCTCAGCAAACTTGTTAATAAAGTGCTCAATGACTGTCCTAACTTTGAAAAGATACAAAGGTACATGTTGCCTCCTCCTCCTACTCGGCTTCCTCCACCACCTCCTCATCTGCTCACAGTGAGTCCTGCACCACTAATTTTAGCACAGCCAGGAATGCCAGCAGGCTGTTCTGCAACTCATTTGTTTAGGGGACAGATCCCACACCCCACAGGAGCTGTAGATGGGCATCAAGCAGAAGACAGATGAGTGGTTGTGGTGCGTGTGAACCTCAAACCTGGTCGGTTTGAATCACACCCCTTTCCATGCACATGTGCTGAACTTGGTGGTGGAGAGCTTCCTGAAAACCTACCCAAATATGTCTGATTTGCTGCTGAAAGTGTGTGCAGTGTGTGCACACTTTCAGTGCTCTTACCCTGCTTCTGCTTGCCTGTGGGCACTGAAGCATCACTTCTTCTTTCCAGCTCACCACCTTATATGTGACGTACCAACAAGGTGGAACTCCACCTTGCAAATGCTGGAGATATTGTGTGTGGAGCAGCAGGCAATAGTGGAGTTTTACCTGCAACAGGCACGAGTCACTCAGCGGAACACGACATCATCACAAATGAGTGGGCCTTCATGCGGGATGTTTGTAGGGATGTTTGTACTATGTTGCACTGCTGTGACTATTCCACCAACATGGCCAGCGCTGATGATGTCATCACTAGCGATACTATCCCACTGCTATGTCTGCTTAAAAACCCCTTCAGGCCATGATGGTGGTGGCACAGAAGGAAGAGGAGCAGGAGGACCAGGCAACATTCACAACTTTATCAGGCTTGTCATCCACACGTCATGGAGGATGGGTTCCTGCACCACAGCGGCCTGGTATGCAAGGGTCCAGCCAAGGGACAATTTTGGATGATGAGAATGAGAAGGACTTTGAGGAACCGTGTTTCCAGCAGAGTGGCGCTCCAAGCTGCTCACGGGCATTACTCGTGCATGGCTGAGGGGATACAGAGGACGCAGACCATACACCTCCCACAGAGGATAGCTTGTCATTGACTTTGGGCAGCCTTACACACACTAGCCAATAGATGATGCTGTGCCTACGAAATGACCACTGAATTGCCTGTATTATTGCCAGTTCTGATTTCAGGGTTTACACCCTGCTTGATCCCAGCCACAAGGACAACGTCCATCCTTACTTCCATCCTTGGACAGGGATAGCAAAATGCATGAATACAAGTGCATGCTGTTAGAGGCACAACTGATTACATTAACACCTAATAGCGCGAGCTCGGTGGAAGAACAAGACACAAGAGGGGGAGAAAGAAGTCGCCTATGCAGCTGGGACACCTCCAACACCTCGGAAGGTAGGGTTAGCATGGCCAAAATGTGGCAAAAAATTATCAACATGCCACAACATCTGGCACCCCAACTGATACGGTCCATGAGGCAGCATTTTCACAACATGGTGGAAGAGTACCTGTCCACACCTCTCCACGTTATAACTGATGGGTCTGCCCCATTTAACTTTGGGGTCTCCAAGTTGGGCACATGGCCTGAGCTTGCCCTTTACATCTTGGAGGTGCTGACTGGCCTGCAAGTGTACTGTCAGAACGTGTGTTTAGCATGGCAGGGGTTGTCATCACAGACAGGTGCATCCGCCTGTCCACAGCCAACTTGGACAAGCTCACATTCATTAAAATGAACTAAGCATAGATCACACTTGTTCGTAGCCTTTGGATGACTAGACAACTACACTCACTGGCCACTTTATTAGGTACACCATGCTAGTAACGGGTTGGACCCCCTTTTGCCTTCAGAACTGCCTCAATTCTTCGTGGCATAGATTCAACAAGGTGCTGGAAGCATTCCTCAGAGATTTTGGTCCATATTGACATGATGGCATCACACAGTTGCCGCAGATTTGTCGGCTGCACATCCCAAAGATGCTCCATACAAGGCAGGATGGATCCATGCTTTCATGTTGTTTACGCCAAATTCTGACCCTACCATTCGAATGTCGCAGCAGAAATCGAGACTCATCAGACCAAGCAACGTTTTTCCAATCTTCTACTGTCCAATTTCGATGAACTTGTACAAATTGTAGCCTCAGTTTCCTGTTCTTAGCTGAAAGGAGTGGTACCCGGTGTGGTCTTCTGCTGCTGTAGCCCATCTGCCTCAAAGTTCGACGCACTGTGCGTTCAGAGATGCTCTTAGGCCTACCTTGGTTGTAACGGGTGGCGATTTGAGTCACTGTTGCCTTTCTATCAGCTCGAACCAGTCTGCCCATTCTCCTCTGACCTCTGGCATCAACAAGGCATTTCCGCCCACAGAACTGCCGCTCACTGGATTTTTTTTCTTTTTCGGACCATTCTCTGTAAACCCTAGAGATGGTTGTGCGTGAAAATCCCAGTAGATGAGCAGTTTCTGAAATACTCAGACCAGCCCTTCTGGCACCAACAACCATGCCACGTTCAAAGGCACTCAAATCACCTTTCTTCCCCATACTGATGCTCGGTTTGAACTGCAGGAGATTGTCTTGACCATGTCTTCATGCCTAAATGCACTGAGTTGCCGCCATGTGATTGGCTGATTAGAAATTAAGTGTTAACAAGAAGTTGGACAGGTGTACCTAATAAAGTGGCCAGTGAGTGTATACTAGTCACACATAGACATGGTTAGACTCTATTTAAATTTGTTTAATTTTCGGGCCTCGTCTACTAAAAAAAAAAGATGTCGGCTACCTGTCACGGACACCTCCACTTTCTCCTCATCCTGCACTTGGACCTCAGCCTCCTGGTTCAAGATAATAAGTTGTTTTTGCATTGAATTTCTGTTATTTTCATTAGTTTGCCTTAATTTTTTTTTAAAAATCCTCCCAAAAATAAATAACGAACCCCCCCTAAAGAAACAGTTATAGAATCATAGAATGTTAGAGTTGGAAGGGACCTCAAAGGTCATCATGTCCAACTCCCTGCTCAATGCAGGATTCACTATTTAACCATCTCAGACAAATGTCTATCCAGCCTCTGTTCCGCTCATTGATCACCTTCACTGTCAAACAGTTTTTTCTAATATCTAATCTGTATCTTTTCCCTTTCAGTTTTCATTCCATTGCTTCTCATGTTTCCATGTGCGAATAAGAATAATGATGATCCCTCTATACTGTGACATCCCTTCAGATATTTGTAGACAGCTATTAAGTCTCCTCTTAGCCTTCTTTTTTGCAAGCTAAAAACTCCCTGATAATTTAACTATTCCTTGTTGGACAGTGTTGATTAGCTCGTACTTTGACTGTTAAACCTTACCTCGTCCTTCACTTGGACCTTGACCTCCTGCTTTAAGATAATACTTTGGTTTTTTTTCTTTAATTTCTGTTATTTTCATTAGTTCCCCTTAAAACAAAAACTAAAAAAGTGATGGCTATATCCTACTTGGACTGTTATACCTACATCACAACGTTTACCTTGGGGTGAAATTTAAATCAATGTCTGTACAGTGTTGAATAACTCGTACTTTAACTGTTAAACCTTCATGACAATGTCTACCTCATCCTTCACTTCGACCTTGGCCTCCAGTTTCAAGATAATTATTTGTTTTTTTTTGTTTAATTTCTGTTATTTTCATTAGTTGCCCATAAAAAAAATAAAAAATAAATTAAAAAAAGAGTGATGCCTACTCCCTACTTGGACTGCTATACCTACACTCCCTGACAGAAGTTATGTCGCTTATCCATGTTATGTAAATAAAAGCTTATAACCTGACGTTAAATTCATCCATTGGTTGCATAAATTATTCTTTTGAAAGCTGAAACCCTCCAAAATGTGGTTTAGGTTAAGAAAATAAATTGGCATCAATGCAGAAATATTGCGCATGCGCACTTCTGCTTTTCAGCTTTGCCTGCAGTTGGGCAAGGCATACTGCGCAAGCGTGAAATGTGATTTGTCTGGGCAGGCGTGAGATATCTCATGGCGATGAGGATGACGCAGGAGCCGTTATCTATGCTAAGGATGGCAAGCAGCAGCCGGGGGGAGGGATGGAGATGATGAAACCATGCCCATCCTACCAGACGGACCAGGTTAGCATACAGAACAGGAGAGTGTTTTTCAGGGCTATACAAGGATTTAGGGAATGAAGCGCAGACGCTGAGTAAAATGATATTTCTAGCGGCTATATGAGAAAACTGGTGAAAGGTTTCCTTTACATAGATAGTGTGCGTGATGTATTCACATATAGTGTGCGTGATGTATTCACATATCGTCAAGGTTGCTGGCCACTACTTGGATAAACCCTACATAAATGTTGTAGCCCTCTGTGCTCCAAAAAATTCAGTTAAATGTCTTGTAAAGATCCCTGAGCTTCCCTTATTCTGTAGCTCTTTTCCATTTTGCGCTGCATAACTCCATTGCAAACATATTCACATTGGTTTCTTCTGCAGCGCAGTATGTGAAATCTCGGCTTTGCAGTCCAGCTAACATTTCTTCACAGTCATATTTTGGGGACGCACACTTTTACCCCTCCGTTCCCTATGCTGCCAAGTTGTGATTGGCGGGAGGGGTGAAAACACAGGCATCCAAAGAAAAATGTTGGACTGCAAGCAGAGATTTCAAATACAGCACTCTAGAAGAAGAAATAAATGTGAATATCTTTGCAATAGAGTGAAGCAGCATAAAAAGGAAAAAAGCTGCAGAATTAAGGGAGCTCAGGGTTTTTTTACAAAGCACTTCATTTTTAATTTTTTTAGCAAATGAGAAGTCCCCAATAATTTTCTACATTCAGCTAGAGATTTTAAACCATAGGCAGCATGGCCACTGTCCGGTGATGACATCCGCGTGTTGCCTGATAACATTTATAGACGTATGAAAGAGGTCTTACTGGAATTTAATTCTGAGTTCACACTTTATATTTTTTCTTGCACGCCAAACCCACCACCTATTTCTATCAGTGTGCAGATGCAATTTAAATAAAATTTTGGTCTATGTGTGCATTTTTACCATCAGTGTGTAATCTGTTTTTCTTGTATGAGAAAACCAAATATGATGGAGGTTGCTAAAGCTTTTCTTAGCATTTCTTAGTGACAAACGGGAAAAAAGGGACTGCATTCAGATGCAACATGAATGACATTCGAGTGCAGTCCATTTTTTGGGGACCTATTCACTTGAATGTGTGATTTGGTCCACACTAAACTCAAACTCAACTCTGTTTTATATTATGGACTACCGGTGTATACATGAATGAGCTGTTGTGCGAATGGAACCTAGGAGAACCTCTTTGTTAGCGCCTGTGCTCTAGCAACTAGAAGTAGATACAAAATGGGTGCATGTGCACTTATGTTTTCGTCTCTGCCGACAGTAGGACAAAGCACAGTGCGCAGGTGAGAGACGCATGGCAATGTGAATGACATTAGGCATCATCAGTGTCAATTAAAGAAGGAGGGAGGCATACAGCAGCGGGTGGGGAAAGGGATGGAGAGGCGTGAACCCTAACCGGATTACCATACAGCGCGGGAGAATGTAAAGCAGTTTTTGGTTGGTATACAGGGGGAGTCAGCGGGATATATAAGCATTTATGGAATGCAGGAATGCAGTACAGGCTCTGAACAAGGTGATAGCTTTAGTTGATATATAACAAAACTGGTGACAGGTTCCCTTTAAGCTCTGTACAGGGATTTTGTCTTACAATGGCGTCCACTTGATTTCTAACACACAAGGCCTGCTGGCCGGAGGAAATACAGTGGTCCAGTAGCCAGGTTAGAACCTGAGAAGTACAGGACCAAAATCGTAAGGTTGAACAATAATAATAAAAAAAAAAAATTCAAAATTAGGAATGTCTACAGTAAATGCAAGAAGGACAACCAGAAGTTCACTGAAGCTAATAACTCATTAAACTCAACTCAGTTAAATTGTTTGCAGATTGATTTTCCTTAGCCCATTGTAACCTTGTTTTTTTCTGTTTAGGTGTTAATGATGGCTTTCGTTTAGCTTTTCTGTATGTAAATCCCATTTCCTTTAGGCGGTTTCTTACAGTTCAGTCACAGACATTGACTCCAGTTTCCACCCATTCATTGCTCATTTGTTTTGTTGTGCATTTCCTGTTTTGGAGACATATTGCTTTAAGTTTCCAGTCTTGACGCTTTGATGTCTTCCTTGGTCTACCAGTATGTTTGCCTTTAACAACCTTCCCATGTTGTTTGTATTAGGTCCAGATTTTAGACACAGCTGACTTTGAGCAACCAACATCTTTTGCAACATTGCATGATGATTTACCCTCTTTTAAGAGTTTGATGATCCTCTCTTTTGTTTCAATTGACATCTCTCATGTTGGAGCCATGATTCATGCCAGTCCACTTGGTGCAACAGCTCTCCAAGGTGTGATCACTCCTTTTTAGATTAGACTAACAAGCAGATCTAATTTGATGCAGGTGTTATTTTTGGGTCTGAAAATTTACAGGGTGATTCCATAATTTTTTCCTCAGAATTGAGTGATTCCATAATTTTCCCCCTATGCTAGGTTAAAAAACGTAACCATTACTGACTACCACATTTTTTGTTCTTGATTTCGTTTAGTGTTTCTTAAAGCCAGAAAGTTGCCATTTGAAATGACTTTAGTTTTGTGCCATGTCTGTGACCTGCTTTTTTCTACAAAATTAAACAACTGAATGAACATCCTCCAAGGCCGGTTATTCCATAATTTCTGCCAGGGGTTGTACAACAGAAAAAAAGCTCTGACCTCTCATTTTGCTTTGAATGAATGGATGCACAAAACAGTCATATTTATTCATTTTTTATTTATCTCACTTAGGCTGGTTTCACATTTGCGTTTTTTTTCCCTATATTTAACATTAAAAACGCATCCTTTTTTTTGTATGCGTTTTGCCGCGTTTGATGACGCATGCGTCTTTTCTATGCTTGCGTTTTTTTGCGGAAATGCAACATGTAGTAATTTCTAGAGGCTTTTTTTGCGGCAAAAAAACATATGTAAACTCATGCGTTTTTAAGCACATGCGTTTGGTTGCTTTTTTAAACACATGCGTTTCCATAGAAAAAAACAAGAATACACACTGACAAGCCACCCCCCACCATCAAGGTGATAAAGGGATCCAAACCCTAACCCTAACCCTAGCCCTAACCCTAACCCTAACCATAGGGATCCTAACCCTAACCCTATCCCTAACCCTAACCTCACCGCTAACCCTAACCCTAACAATATGACAGTGAATACTCTACGAGTTTATATTTTTAGTACTCTATAGCAATACCATATATCTTGGGGTGTCCACATTGAACAAAGCTTTTTATTAGAAGAATGTCCTGGTCACCAGGTCAACATAATAGCCAATCCCTATGGATCCCTAGGATCCCTAGGGTTAGGGTTAGGGTTAGCGGTAGGGTTAGGGTTTGGATCCCTAGGGTTAGGGTTAGGGTTTGGATCCCTAGGGTTAGGGTTAGGGGTAGGGTTAGGGTTAGGGTTTGGATCCCTAGGGTTAGGGTTAGGGGTAGGGTTTGGATCCCTTTATCACATGGGGGGTGGCTTATCAGTGACCTGGTGACCAGGACATTCTTCTAATAAAAAGCTACCCCTAGCCCTAGCCCTAACCCTAGGGATCCAAACCCTAACCCTAACCCTAACCCTAGGGATCCTAACCCTAACCCTAACCCTAGCTATTTCTATTTATAGTGGGTTTTCTAGTTGATTTTGATGATTGCCAGCTGTCACACACTTCTCAGCATGCGTTTCAAAAACGCAAACGCAGGAAAAAACGCATGTAAATGCGTCAAAATGCCGCGTTTTTTTACTGCATGCAAAAACGCAGCGTTTGCACGCGTTTACATGCATTTTTTCACCACCTGCGTTTGCGTTTTAAACGCAGCGTTTTTAAACGCAAATGTGAAACTAGCCTTATTACATCATCATCACTGTCCCTATTGGGATTCACAGTCTACCCTCAATATGTCTTTAGAGTGTGGGATGAAACCGGAGTACCCGAAGGAAACCAACCAAGCATGGGGAGAAGATAAAGTCCTTACGGATGTTGTCCTTGGTGGGAATAAAACCCACAACCCCAATGCTGGAAGACATATAATCATAAACGTATTTCAGACTGACGTCCTACTCAAGGGCTGAGTACCAGCATTGTAGCTGCAGATCATTTTGATTAGGTTACGCTACATTTAGCATCCCGCTGATGTTAATGCCATATCACAGTTATGTTTTCACCAGGTCCAGAGGAAAAATTCAATCTGCCCTTGACAAAGGTAATTTGACTCTGAAGCTGAAGATAGGAACAGCACAACTAAGCTACTTATTATCAGCAGGTCACAAAATGCTCAGGTCACCACAAACAGATCAATGCTCCCATTAATGAGATACATGAAAACATATCTAGGAGTGTTGTAGCTGGGAACATGAACGCACATGTACAATAGAATCCAGTACGGCCTTCACAATTTTTCTAATGCCATGCATCCTGCTGACAGATTCTCTTTACTTAGAGCTGAATATAAGACCACATTCACTTTTTGATTTTTTTTTACCTCAGTATTTGTAAGCCAAAACCAGGAGTGGAACAAATAGAGGAAAAGTATAACAGAAACACATCACCACTTCTGCATTTATCACCCACTCCTGGTTTTGGCTTACAAATACTGAGGTAAAAAACTCACCAAATACTCAATGTGTGCATGTGGCCTAACTGGATCCTACTTGCTCAGTTTATTTTGGAAACCTAGGTCAAAAAGAGGTACTGTAGGCCTATTAGTATAGGACATCATCATTTGCAGATGGGTTTATACAATTTGATCAAAATATGCACTAAGAACCTTCAGTTTTAAAGTGCATCCTACATTGCAGCCATGCATTTAAGATTTCATATATTTCAGCAGTGTGCTGCTGTATTTTTTTTTCTCTGGTATTTCAGCCATACCATTCAGCACCTATTTATTTATTTTGTGGTTTTTGGAAGTGGCAGCCTACTCTGTTTTCTGTAAAATGTGGATTTACTTTTGCCACTAGTGCAGCCTTCCATTCTGACTTATTGACAAGGCTCCCAAGAGGGAAAGACCTCCCTCCATAATGTCAATATGTCCTTTTAGTGCATACGGACGGGGAATATCAATATGAGGCCTTAATATAATCTTAATTTAATCCCTTGCTTAAACAATTCATTCCGTATTGATCACTTAACGTTCAGTCTTTTTCTGGCTATCTTTTCTTATTCAATTCTGCACTAAAAGCTGATAAATGTGAATATTTAGTGCAATGACGCAGAAAAGCTTACGGCTTACTGCCTTACTGTTCTATTTAATTACGATAAAAAGCAAACAGCGACATCATATCTAGTTTTTAATTCTATTGATTCAAGAACGGAAATCCTTTGAGAGAACTGGTAGGGAAGGAGTCTGTTATTCAGTATTCTCATTAATGTGAGAAGACCTTTTATGATTATTTGAAGTCAGTCATAAACCACTTACAGCTTTAAGAGCTAAATATCTTGCATAATGCAAAAATAAAATACTCATAATAAAACTTCTCTAGAAATGACTGTCTAATTATCGTCCCATTTAATGTTACGTATAAAGCACGCTGTGGTGGCATTAGAAATCTGAACTCATATAGGCAAAATTTGAAATCAGACCTATACAAACTTTTTTCTTAAATTACCTTTCCCACTCAAAGGTAAATGAACAAAAAAGTACAATATAGATTCGTAATTCTCTGTCACTTTGTTAAGTATGCCATACCCAGGTATATGACCGCAATCACATTTGCCACAGTATGTCTGCCAAGCAACTAGCCTAGAAACAAATATCATTAAAATGGCTTAAAACAATCTATGGCTGGTATACTTTGGGTCAAAATGGACTCCAGAGCCCCCCTCCCCCATCCCCACCACATTTATACATGTCATTAAGTCATATTTAAAGAGAACCTGGCACTTTATTTTCTAAGGGAGTACAAAAATTCCAGCCATTTTTTTCCAGGTTTGGTAAAAAAAAATCCCAAATTTTATTTTTTACATCTTTAAAAAGGTTCCAAGTAAAATTCCATCAAGAAAAAGAAAAATATCAAAATATTCTATGCTTTTCAGACATATCTCTGTTATTAGTTATTGTATGACTAATGACAGATCATCTTCCAATCACATTAACTTCTTGGATATTACATTATCTGGAAATTCCAGTTCACATAGGACACTTCATTGAATAGAAAAGAAAATACAGGGAACATAAAATTACTATCGTCTAGTCTAGTTTCTAGAGTTGAGAGAATTTTTCAAAATTCGGTTCCGATTACGATCGGCGGCGAATATTGTTTTTGCAATATTCGCTGAACACAGCTGAACGTCATTGGAGTCAATGGGAGTACAAATGTTCGAATATGTTCGGAATCGATCGTAAAACATAAATTCGACCCGAATCGGGCACCAATATGGCGCGAATATGGCAAATTCAGATTCGGTGACTGATTCCAAACATACTCGCTTAACTCTACTAGTTTCCATCCACGACACACGATACAGGCTATTCCATATGGTAAATTCACATAAGCAAGGTGCATTTGCTCAAATGATGAAACTTTTCATTCTGAATTTTTCTACGAAAAAGATTAATGGATGGGGGTACGAAAAATTCAATATCAATAAAGTATTCAAAGAAATCAAATGGAAAACAAGAATATTAATAATACCAATAATTTTGATTCCATCTCTCCAATTACTTTTTTTACTCCATATAGCAGACAATTTAATGACATAAAAAAACTTTCTAGAAATATTTACCCACTGTAAATCAGAACACTATCTTGCACCAAGTTTTAAAGAATGGCTGCAGATGTGTAGCCAGAAGAGGTATGTCACTTGGAAATATGCTGTCTCCCAGCATGTTCAAATCAATGCAACCTTCTCCAACATGGCTTTCTAGCAAAAGCATCTTCAAATGTGCTGGAGATTGTTGCAATGTCTGCGAATTTGCCATTAACAAGAAAAAAAGTGTTTTCTCTTCCACAAGGCACAGTACACACTATCAATTCATTCATTAATTGCGACTCAGATCACGTTATCTATTGCATTGAGTGTCGCGCATGTAACCTTAGGTATATTGGTTGCACAATTACAAAAATAAAAAAATGATTGCAGAACATATTACAAAGATAAATAACAGTATATATTCAGGAGCGGCAAAACACTTCACTTTGACACATAAGGGGGATCTATCGGATTTCGCTTTTTTGGGGATAGAAAAATTCAAGAGGAATACTGGCAAAAATCATTAGCCCTAAAAGAGGCTTCTTGGATCCTCCATATAAATACTAAGTATTCGAGACACATGAATTATACGAATGATTTATTTTATATTTATTAATCATTTAGTAACATTATACATTTCTCTGCAGTTTTGCTTGTTTGACTGTGTAATGTATTTTTTCCATCACAGAATATAAACTGATACAATTGAAATGTCGTTGGAACCACACACCTAATAATGCAATTATCATCACTGACAATTGGTTTCTGTAACACATCCTATGACTAAGGACACCGTGAATGCCAGAAACTCTTCAGTTGTTGTTTTTAATGGGTTTTTCCTTTAATGGATTATACATAAAAGGAACTTTTAATTACCTGGATGTAGTACTGGATTATACTCTTCCTCCCCCTCCAAGTATCCTAAGGATAGGTCATTAATGTAAAAGTAACGGACAACCTCTTTAATGAAGGCACGAATGGCGTGGGTCTACATGACTCTTCACACAAATGGCACCACCAAGATGGGTAATTAGTATGCACATAGACTTCTGGTCAGCCTGATTAAACAGTTAATTAAAGGTATTCTGGCATTAAATTCCTGTTGCCTAAACCATGGGCAGCGTGAATCAGACTCTGGTTGCAGTCAGGTATGCTTTACTATGAAACGCTGACCGAGACTATAGCGCCAATTTACGAAAGTAACTACACCTGAATTCTGGCTTAAATCGCTTTTGAAAAGCTGCCAAATCTTTGCACAACACACAGGCAGAGGGGCAGGGAGTCGCAGACAGAGAGAGGAAGACCCAGTGCGCAGTCCGGCCGAAAACTACAGTCATTGCGGAGTTTTATTAGCAGAAAAGTTAAAATGGTGACTAACCCCTTCACAACCTATGACGCATAGGTACGTCATGTGTCGCGTCCCTCCCTTTGATGCAGCCTCCTGCACTGAGCCTGCATCTTTTATGGCACATAACAGCTAATTTGATCAGCTGTCATGTGCCCCTAACAGCCGCGGGAGGAATCCCGATCCCCCATGGCTGTTAACATGTTAGATGTCGTTGTCAATCTCTGACAACGGCAATTAACATACCTGAGCAGGAAGTGTGTCAGAAACCCTGCCTATGGGCTCCCCTGTCACATGATCGCGGGGCGCCGATAGGTTGGCATGACAACTGGGATTTGCAGAAGACCCCCTGTGCTTGTTATTGTTGATTTGCTATGAATGCCAGCCCGTGGCCAGAATTGATAGCAGATGATGATTTCTGCTAAACGTAGCAGGACTGAAGCACTGCTATGTGCAGCACTAAGTCAATGTGTCCGAGAAGCGCTAACCTTGAAGTGAGCATAGATGACTTTGGATGCTCAAATTACAACCATACGGCAACAGCTCGCATACATGCCCTAATGATGCCAGACTCGACAAACAGATGCTTTGGTAGTTTAATGAAAGTCTTCACAAATAAATAAAGCTTATGTCACCCATAATACATTTTAATTAGCTAAAAAGATAGATTTCTACCGGATTGACAAGCCAATATATTATAAAAAGTAAAATATACTTACATAGCAAATGGTTAAAGGGTTATTCATCGAAAGGATAGGTGAAAACTTACTGATCGCCGGGAGTCTCAATACTGAGCCCCCCACTAATCATGAGAATGGGACATTGAAGTGGCCCACTAAGTGGAGCAATGGTTGCACATGCACAGCGCCGCTTTATCCATTATCCATGGTATTGCTGAAGAAAGCTGAGTACTATCCTTTCAACAGATGATAACTTTGCTCAGCTCTTTAACTTGCCATTTTACAAATTATATGTAACTTTATACCATGTAATTAACGATTAAAGCACCACTCCATCATTCTTTTATTTCACCGCTGGAGCGCTGTTGAAAATCCTAGTGCCCTTCCCCCTGTCTCATCTAATCACCTTCCAGAATTTTCATCCATTTTCACAGCCACTCTGGTCCGTCTCCTACAGTTTGTGACCTGCCGGTGTTTCATGGAGCGAGCAGGAGGTCACTAATCAATGTAGGTATATGAGAACCTTGTTCTGGCCTTGTCCTGGCTCTCATACGTTTGCATTGAGAGCTTGTGACGTAGCTTCTGACTTCCAGCCAGTCAGAAGCTACATTCCCAAGATGGCATCACAGGGCTTAATTGGCGCTGAAAAACGGTGAAGACGCTGGAGGGTGAGTGTTTGACTGGGAGCAGGGGGCTTACGTTTAAAGCACCACTCCAGCAGTCAAACAAATTCTGGAGTGGTGCTTTAAGATGACCTGGCAGTTCTGTGAAGTGTTTGCCTTAATTAACGTACTCCCTATGGAATAACGATAAAGTAACCAGTAAAAATTCTTAGACTGCACATATTTTTATTTGGTCTCTCAGATGATTGTTATTAGTGGCATGAGGATGTTGGCCCTAAGAAATTGTATAGAAGACCCCAATATATTGTGTTATGTCCGCTTTTGTAATAAAAATATGCAGCGCCCCAGAGTCCTGGTCGTTGCAGTACTGTCACTCCGCCACTAAGGGGAGTGATGGTACGTCTGATGGCACTAAAAAAGTTCACCTGACCAGGTATCACAGTCACACATTACACTTCACACTCCGGCCACCAGGGGGAGCAAAGGGTTCTATGTATTAGGCCACTCCTCACACTCTGGTAAAACTGGGGGCTGGATAGGAAGTTAGGGAGAAGCTGACTGGGTGGGTTTTGCCCAGGTAACATCTAGGGAGAGAAGAGCGTTGCTTCGGAAGATTCAGGGGGGTCCCTGTCAGGGGTGGGATCCTGACAGAGGCCTAGCGAAAGGACAGATCGTTACGGAGCCGCGCCTGCACTTCATTGCGGCGGCATCTTAAGAAAGGACACGAAGCGAAGTATATTGTGAAGAAGTGAGAAGCGAGATCACAGCACAAAGGCGATAGAACCAGTAGGAGTCGTGCCCCGAGATCGGCAACATCCTACTGAGGCGCGTAGCCGGTGGCCGGAACGCCGAGGAAGTATTGGGCTCTACGCATTACTTCAAACCAATGGCAGGGCAGTTAATTTTAGGTTGGCTGCCTCACCTTAATCACCTAATGAAGACAACGGAGGCAATTGTGGGAGAGGGGCGTCTTTAGGGTCCCTATAAAATAACTCCAGGCCTACCCCGTCATACGGGTGCGTCCTATCCATATCATCTGGGGGACGGAGAGAAAGAACAGAAACATATACGACAGTTGTGAGGACTATCCCGTGGTGCTCAGCAGGGAAGTACTACAACACCCAGGCGCTAGTAGGTAGGCACTGATTTCCACCTGCAAAGGGAACTCTGGATGTGCCTTCGGACCGGCCGGTCTCAGCCAGCCCTGTTAGCAGTGCTCTGGACTGCGGATGCTGAAGCCTTCAGTAAAGAGGTAAAGAGACTGCAACCCTGTGTCCTCGTTATTTACTGCAACCTACACCGTCACCTACACCTTTTATTGGGCGCCCCTTAGCAGGACCACGGACCGGGTCAGGCCACCGTGACATCCTCAGAACCGAGAGACCCGGATCCGAGTACCCCGTTGTCCTGCGTCTGGGGGCCGCTCCAAATATATGACAATTAAATAATGAAGACATTTAGCTGCTACCTATAGTTCCTATACTGCTACATAGTACCTATAGTTTAGATCAGGTTTTTGTGTTATGTGTATATTTTAAACAATTTTGACAATTTTTTTTACATTTCACAATCTGTATTAAAAATAAAAAAAAACAGAAATCTTGCAATTTTCACACTGGCATATGTTTTTTTTTAACTTTTTAACTTTAACTTCCAGTTGTTTCAGGAAACAACGTATGTACAGAGCCACAATGATCAGATGTTGACTCTATCTTTTATATTGAAGTGTCTAATGAGTCTGAGCAAATGTAATTGTGAGGGGAGCTGTGATATCACCTACTGTGATTGGTGGATCCTGTGCTATGAGCTCTGTTACAGGTGTTACCTGTCATGGTAATCCTGCCTCTGATAATAAGAGCCTGCTGTAAACCTTTCCTGAAAGGACAGGAAGTATACAAGTCTAAAAAAAAAGCCCCAGTGGTCAGTGTGAAAAGTGCAAGTTTGCTTATTTTGCTTTTTCAATAAAGATGGTAATATGAGAAAAAAAATATTGCCTTTATTTGTTGCAAATACATGTAACAAACACCTGATTTAAACAAAAGTTAATTTTCTGCTTCTCCTTAAGTGCTTAATATTAAGGGAATATTATCAATAGATCTGACTTATCTATAAGCTCTTTCTTAAATTTAAATATATATATATATATTTATTTATTTTTCTCTGCCAATAATTCAATTTCAGATACTGTAAGTAAAAAAAGAGACTTCACAAATGAAATAACAGATACAAATGGACATTATCTCTGGTTGCTATGTCAGGCAGCGTCCATTTTCAACAGTTTGTCTGATGCACACTTTTCTTCTAATTTACATTATCCCAAAAATTGGTAAAGCACCTACTCAAAAATAGTAGAGGTTAAAAACAAACAAACACACCCCTCAAGCCACAATCAGTGCCAGGGCCGGACTGGGACCAAAAAGCAGCCCTGGCACAAATAAAAATTCACCAGCCCACATACGAGTGTTGTAGAATCAAATCGTAAAGCACTGACAGGTTGTGCTGACTTTTTTACTTTATTTGTTACACGAATCAAATGTGTTAAACCACTTTATATATGTAACCTGCAGTGGACATAGGGGGAAGAGACATCAGATCAACACAGATGGCCTGCAGACTATTATCACACTGCAGAATATGCTATAAAATACAGCACTGATCACACACAACACACACACACTACAGATACCACACGTTACAGATACCACACGCTACAGATACTACACACACACACACACTACAGATACCACACACACACACTACAGATACCACACACACACACACACACTACAGATACCACACACACACACACTACAGATACCACACACACACACTAGATACCACACGCTACAGATACCACCCACACACACTACAGATACCACACACACACACACTACAGATACCACACGCTACAGATACCACCCACACACACTACAGATACCACACGCTACAGATACCACCCACACACACTACAGATACCACACACACACACACTACAGATACCACACACACACACACACTACAGATACCACACACACACACACACACTACAGATACCACACACACACACACACTACAGATACCACACACACACACACACACTACAGATACCACACACACTACAGATACCACACACACACACACACTACAGATACCACACACACTACAGATACCACACGCTACAGATACCACCCACACACACTACAGATACCACACACACACTACAGATACCACACGCTACAGATACCACCCACACACACTACAGATACCACACGCTACAGATACCACCCACACACACTACAGATACCACACACACACACACTACAGATACCACACACACACACACACTACAGATACCACACACACACACACACACTACAGATACCACACACACTACAGATACCACACACACACACACACTACAGATACCACACACACTACAGATACCACACGCTACAGATACCACCCACACACACTACAGATACCACACACACACACTACAGATACCACACGCTACAGATACCACCCACACACACTACAGATACCACACGCTACAGATACCACCCACACACACTACAGATACCACACACACTACAGATACCACACACACACACACTACAGATACCACACGCTACAGATACCACCCACACACACTACAGATACCACACACACACACACTACAGATACCACACGCTACAGATACCACCCACACACTACAGATACCACACACACACACACACACTACAGATACCACACACACTACAGATACCACACGCTACAGATACCACCCACACACACTACAGATACCACACACACACACACACACTACAGATACCACACACTACAGATACCACATGCTACAGATACCACCCACACACACTACAGATACCACACACACACACACTACAGATACCACACGCTACAGATACCACCCACACACACTACAGATACCACACACACACACACACTACAGATACCACACGCTACAGATACCACCCACACACACTACAGATACCACAAACACACACACTACAGATACCACACACACACACACTACAGATACCACCCACACACACACTACAGATACCACCCACACTCACACACACTACAGATACCACCCACACACACACACACACTACAGATACCACACACACACACACTACAGATACCACACACACACTACAGATACCACACTCACACACACACACTACAGATACCACCCACACACACACACACACACACACTACAGATACCACACACTCCTCTGTGCTGCAGCAGAGGCTGATATACATGTGCAGCTCCTTCTGCTCACAGCAAGCACTTTCCCAGCACCTCCCCCGCTCTCTCTGTCGGGGCTGTGGAAGAGAGCAGGAGAAGCTGTGACCATGAGGAATTGAGCTGCTTCTCTATCTGTCCCTCGGAGCTCAGCACATACAGGTAGATATGGCTGACCTTGCAGCTTGATTGCAGGCTCTCTCCCTCAGAGGCGCCCAGTGCAGGAGGACAGGAGCACTGGCCAATCAGCTCTTCTATCAATCTGATGCTCATTGGCCAGTGTTCTTCTCCAGCATGGCACGCCCCTTTTTTGAATGGCTGAACCCAGCGCAGCAAAGAAAAAAAATAAATCAGTGTCTAGAAAAATGTTTGCACCCCCAGCCAACCAGTGGCACCGTGAGCAGGCGGCTACCCGTCCTCTGTCCCAAAAAACACAGAAACTTACTGCTGCAGTCTCCCTATGTTCTGTCACTGCTATCAGGGACATCTTCAGTGTAAATACTTTCATGCCCTGTCGCCGCACTAGACAGGAAGAGGTGGGCAGTCTCATGTCCTGATCACACGCTGTAGTGGGAGGCATGGCTGGAGCAGCACAGCGCAGCGCGGCCCCCATCCTGTTCTATGTTACCTCACTGCAGCGCTAGTGATCAGGTCTCAGGACATCAGCCGCCCACTTCCTCCTTTCTAGTGCAGCGCGATCAAGTGCGCAAGGCAAGCAAATGCCGCCCGGCGTGCTGGCTGCTGAAGTGAACTCTGGAACGCCCGCTGACAACGCGGAAGGGGCGATATCTCTAGCGGCCCATTACAAGGACCGGCCCTTCTGGCATTTGCCAGAAATGCCCGATGGCCAGTCCGGCCCTGATCAGTGCTCTGATCAGCTCCTCTGTCTTCTGCATTGTGTCACCTTTTTCAACCTCTTATTTTATCCTCTTTTATCCTCAGCACGTGTCACTGATGTCAATGACATACATCCCACCCTACGTGACGCCATGGGTCCTAGTGAAGCCTAGTGAAGCCGCAGAAATAGAAGAAGGGAGAAGACAGAAGGCAAAGGATCTGACCCGAGGGCCAGCAGTGATGGGACTGGTATGGGGATGGCCAAGCAGATTAAGAATAAAAGTTTTTTAACCCCTTCCTGGCAGATTCAATTTGACCCATATTTATTTGACACAATATCAAATCTCTCTTTAAATTTGATCGAATCAGAAAAAATCAAAATTTTGCATATTTGCTGATCCTTAGACTCATCCATTAAGGTCACCATCGATATTATTGTGTGTTGCTCTTGTTTTTGAAAAATACTGAAAACTAGTTATGCCACGGCTTTTTGCTCTTAGTAATCTATGACTGACTGGTTGGAATTACTTAAGCTGCATTTACATTGCAAGATAGTTGTGAACAAGCATTGTTAAAAATGCTCATTTCACGATTATCTTGCCGTGTTAACAGGCCACTGATCACCGGATGAAGGAGCAGATTCCTATTTATCAGGTGAAATGATCTTTTGCACAGTGCATCGTTCTCGACATCACATCCTCCTGTATAAACTGAACTCGTGCTGCCGAGAACAATGACAGCCGATGCGCACTGAGTGATCTAGTATAGATCGTTCAGTGCCCATTGCGTACTTTGGTTTGGTTACATAAACAGGCATTTAACCACTTTAGAGGGGTAAAGATGTACCTAAAAGCGGCCGTATTTGTGCCAATGCTTGGTCCATGTAAATGACCTTTACTGTCAAAAGACATTGAATAGACTAAGGTCATCAGGTAGAATGTCTCAAGCAGCCAGGTATAAGATATGACTCAGCTCAAAGTTGCACTGGCAATATGGTGCCGTAAGAGAAAATTAGTTTGGCAGCAGTCAAACCATGGTATTCCCCATCTCCGTTTACGTTGTAAATCATTTTTTATTTTTTTTTAAAACAAACTTTAATTTTATCATGCCTTTTTTGTTATACAACAGTGAATAGGAATGCAGCTTCTCTTAGCCCCAATGAAAAGCCAACCACAGTTGTCCATAATGATTAATAAAAAGCAATCACGAAACTATCAAGGATTATAAACAAACTTATAAAGTATTGATATAGCGATCTGCAAATGCAAAGATGAGTCCACGAGATCACAGATCATAGCTACTGTGCAATATTTCCTATAATTCTTTACAGAAGTAAAAGCAGAACATTTAAAGAAGTATATAATTGATGCCTTGAACCTTTCTGTGGTCAAAAACTTTTGAGAAAACAAGAAGCCACAACCATATGTTTGACTAAGCGCTATAGCTTAATGGAGAAATGACCCAAACGAAATTATTTTCCTTTAGATATAACATGAGAGGCCCCAGCTTACTTGGAAAGACAGTGAAATGTTAAAATAAAAGGGAATAATCAGTAAAAGGATCCTTGACATTTGTTCCAAAAGACAAGAAAACCTCATTAAAGGTTTAGTCTTAACATCACTAATAGATAAAACTGGAAAGTGTCTGTAAAACAAGCAACTTTACCATTTTCTTATTAAAAATCCTCTGCTTAAAGGCGTTATTTGTAACTTTAGTTATATTTTTTTATTGTGCTAAGAACATACCGGAAGGTAGTTGCTCACTACCTGCCTGTTCTGCAAAGCAATGATCTTTCCCAGCTCAGGCAGTGATTCTCCTGCTTCCTATGACCTTACGTTAGAGCAGCTCTTTTCCTTCCAGCCTGCTCTGTCTAAATTCTTATTAATAGACCTTGTAATCGCTGATCTAAAACTGGCAGAATTGTTGAAGTTGAAAACAGAGCCTCTGTGTTCCTCCAATTCTGCTGCAGCATCAGAGAGCACAAAGTTTGGGCTCAACCATGTCGCTAGTATAAACTGTCAATCTTCAGGAGTGAACCGCACCCAACTAAGAGGAAGTCAAGAGGGAGGCGAGTGGTACACTACTGAAGATGAAATATGAGAACAACCTATTAAAAAGTCAGAAATATCAAAATCAACAGAAGTCAGATAATTTACTAAGTTCCATTGTCATTATCATTTTTGATGTAAGAAATAATTAAAACTCTTTTCCAGCCCCGTGAAAATGCTTGCAGTTATGAGAACAAAGCTGTAATATATTGCAGTTGCTTTTTCTATTCATTATTATTACCATTCCTTAGCAGGAAGTCATGCCAGCGCTGCCACTAGTGATTAGCATGAACATATTGACAAGTCTAAAAGGTAAGTGGAGCGGCCGCCAGGACCATGGGGTCCTCGGGCTGGGTCAGACGGTTCTTAAAGAGTCAGTGACCTGTCCGTGGCCCTGGGCATCCAATAAAAGTGTCAATGAAATAAAAGGGGAAATAAAGTTTATAAGAGATGAGTCATGACGCCACCTGTGGTACTTCGCTAGAAATCGCCGACGCTGCTTAAAGAGACCGCTGGGGCTGATGTGATGCAGCAGAGTTGTTACAGCTCTCCACAGGTAGAGCTTAGTCCCAGTGCATTTATATTGTTAAAGATGGTGATGATGGATATAGTGCAGGGTGAATGGCGCAGAAATAATTCAGAGGACACAGCAGGGTGCAGTTTTCACAGTTTACTCACAGTTCTTATAAGCAGTCCCCAGCCTGGGTGCTGTGTCCTCCGAGTTTGTGGTCCAGCCAGCTCTCAGGTAATTTGGAGTACACTTTGCCAAAAGCTCCTGACTGTCTCACTGTGCTGGCTCCCTCCTCTCCTGTCCTGCGCCTTCACACACAGTGTCCCAAGCCAGCAGCCTTGGATCTTGTCGGGCAATGTCCTCTTGGTCCCCTTGACCCTATGTGGCTGCCTTTTCAGCGAGTGTGTGTGGTTGTGGCTGTGGCACGTACAGATACCACAGCCTCCGGCTGGCTAGCTGAGCCTTGTAATTCTTCACTAGTCTGGGGAGGCTGGTTCCCCCACTGTGTCCTGGTCCCTCCACCCAACTACAGTCGGCGTAGATACGGGTTCCACGGGTGGATTGCTCACTACTAGTGATGAGCTAGTATAGTCGGTACTCGAGATTTCCTGAGCACGCTCGGGTGTCCTCCGAGTATTTGTAAGTAGTCGAAAATTTAGTTTTCATTGCTGCAGCTGAATGATTTACATGTGGGGATTCCCTAGCAACCAGGCAACCCACACATGTACTTATGCTGGCTAACAGATGTAAATCATTTAGCTGTGGCGATGAAAACTAAATCTCTGAGTACTTACAATTACTCAGAGGACACCCGAACATGCTCAGGAAATCTCGAGTACCGAGTATACTCACTCATCACTACTCACTACCCGTGCCCCTAGGACCCCTTCTCTCTGTTTTGAGCTTCTCTCTATTCTCTCTGTCCTCTGGTGCTGAGATGAACTCCTCACTGCTCAAGTCCCCAGCTCCAACTGTCTAACCCTCTAGCTAAGTCCTCCCTCTTGTTTCCATGACCACTCAACTCTCTCCACCCACACCCTCTACCTAGTCCCTCCCTGCGCCTGAGAGTTCTGGTGTTGGATGTGTGTTTGGGTTCTGGGTAGTGCCTCCTCCTTACCTGACAGCGGAGGACCACACCTCTGGATGAGTTGCAGTACCTCTGTGGCGACTGAACACTCAGGGGCGCCACATAAGTATGGTATATGAGATTTTTTTATACATTTGGATACATTTTTATAAGAGTTGGAAAATCCTTTTAATATTCAAGAATCCTTTTTTTAATTTTAATAAAAAGACTACTTATTACTGAGCGATTCTGGTCTTTATCTGTACAAGTAGAAGAAATCTCATAGATTTTCTGATTTTATTAATAAGGTTAGTGAGAATCCGGGTAAGAAGACAAATTATCAAATAAAGTACATAAGATGTACCCTAGGAATCTGGAAAATCCAACTGTTAAAAGAAAATGGTTGCAGCTTTCAGGCCACAAGGGTAATAATCCAGTAAAGGAGTAAATTGAATAACACCTACGCATCAAATAACGCTGAGCCTGCTACATAAGTCTTTTGAAAGGTCATGAAGATCAGTAATTTCTGTAGTCATTTCACTGAAAAGATGAGATAAACTCTTATAATTCAACATAAAACTGTAGCTAAAAGGAACCTATCAAGTCCAAAAATGTTACTTACCTGTGTATATGGGGTTAAACTTCAGGTAAATTGTTTTAAAATGCTGTTTTTCCACATTACTGAAAGTGTGACTACCGGAAGAAAAAGAACTTATATCCTCCAGGGCGCCATCCGTTTTCAGTCATAGGGGTGTGTGTTACAGTTATCGCTCAGTATACTGCGAGTGGGAGCTGTCCTCTTTCAGTAATAGGGGTGTGCGTTACAGTTATCGCTCAGTATACCATGAGCAGGAGCTATTTGCTTTCAGTCATAGGGGTGTGCATTACAGCTATTCCTCACTATACCGCGAAAGGGACACTTCCGCTTTCAGTCATAGGGGTGTGCATTACAGCTATTCTTTACTATACCGTGAGAGGGAGAAGTCTGCTTTCAGTCATAGGGGTGTGCGTTACAGCTTTTCCTCACTATACCGCGAGAGGAAGATGTCTGCTTTCAGTCATAGGGGTGTGCGTTTCAGCTATTCCTCACTATACCGCGAGAGGAAGATGTCTGCTTTCAGTCATAGGGGTGTGCGTTACAGCTATTCCTCACTATACCGCGAGAGGAAGATGTCTGCTTTCAGTCATAGGGGTGTGCGTTACAGCTATTCCTCACTATGGGCAGTTAACTTACAGGGTTACAGTCTGTTTAGAAAGGATCGTAAAAATCGGAGAGGAGGAGGGGTTTGTCTCTATGTAAAGTCTTGTCTAAAGTCCACTTTAAGGGAGGATATTAGCGAAGGTAATGAGGATGTCGAGTCCATATGGGTCGAAATTCATGGAGGGAAAAATGGTAACAAAATTCTCATTGGGGTCTGTTACAAACCCCCAAATATAACAGAAATCATGGAAAGTCTACTTCTAAAGCAGATAGATGAAGCTGCAATCCATAATGAGGTCCTGGTTATGGGGGACTTTAACTACCCGGATATTAACTGGGAAACAGAAACCTGTGAAACCCATAAAGGCAACAGGTTTCTGCTAATAACCAAGAAAAATTATCTTTCACAATTGGTGCAGAATCCAACCAGAGGAGCAGCACTTTTAGACCTAATACTATCTAATAGACCTGACAGAATAACAAATCTGCAGGTGGTCGGGCATCTAGGAAATAGCGACCACAATATTGTACAGTTTCACCTGTCTTTCACTAGGGGGACTTGTCAGGGAGTCACAAAAACACTGAACTTTAGGAAGGCAAAGTTTGACCAGCTTAGAGATGCCCTTAATCTGGTAGACTGGGACAATATCCTCAGAAATAAGAATACAGATAATAAATGGAAAATGTTTAAGAACATCCTAAATAGGTACTGTAAGCGGTTTATACCTTGTGGGAATAAAAGGACTAGAAATAGGAAAAACCCAATGTGGCTAAACAAAGAAGTAAGACAGGCAATTAACAGTAAAAAGAAAGCATTTGCACTACTAAAGCAGGATGGCACCATTGAAGCTCTAAAAAACTATAGGGAGAAAAATACTTTATCTAAAAAACTAATTAAAGCTGCCAAAAAGGAAACAGAGAAGCACATTGCTAAGGAGAGTAAAACTAATCCCAAACTGTTCTTCAACTATATCAATAGTAAAAGAATAAAAACTGAAAATGTAGGCCCCTTAAAAAATAGTGAGGAAAGAATGGTTGTAGATGATGAGGAAAAGGCTAACATATTAAACACCTTCTTCTCCACGGTATTCACGGTGGAAAATGAAATGCTAGGTGAAATCCCAAGAAACAATGAAAACCCTATATTAAGGGTCACCAATCTAACCCAAGAAGAGGTGCGAAACCGGCTAAATAAGATTAAAATAGATAAATCTCCGGGTCCAGATGGCATACACCCACGAGTACTAAGAGAACTAAGTAATGTAATAGATAAACCATTATTTCTTATTTTTAGGGACTCTATAGCGACGGGGTCTGTTCCGCAGGACTGGCGCATAGCAAGTGTGGTGCCAATATTCAAAAAGGGCTCTAAAAGTGAACCTGGAAATTATAGGCCAGTAAGTCTAACCTCTACTGTTGGTAAAATATTTGAAGGGTTTCTGAAGGATGTTATTCTGGATTATCTCAATGAGAATAACTGTTTAACTCCATATCAGCATGGGTTTATGAGAAATTGCTCATGTCAAACCAATCTAATCAGTTTTTATGAAGAGGTAAGCTATAGGCTAGACCACGGTGAGTCATTGGACGTGGTATATCTCGATTTTTCCAAAGCGCTTGATACCGTGCCGCACAAGAGGTTGGTACACAAAATGAGAATGCTTGGTCTGGGGGAAAATGTGTGTAAATGGGTTAGTAACTGGCTTAGTGATAGAAAGCAGAGGGTGGTTATAAATGGTATAGTCTCTAACTGGGTCGCTGTGACCAGTGGGGTACCGCAGGGGTCAGTATTGGGACCTGTTCTCTTCAACATATTCATTAATGATCTGGTAGAAGGTTTACACAGTAAAATATTGATATTTGCAGATGATACAAAACTATGTAAAGCAGTTAATACAAGAGAAGATAGTATTCTGCTACAGATGGATCTGGATAAGTTGGAAACTTGGGCTGAAAGGTGGCAGATGAGGTTTAACAATGATAAATGTAAGGTTATACACATGGGAAGAAGGAATCAATATCACCATTACACACTGAACGGGAAACCACTGGGTAAATCTGACAGGGAGAAGGACTTGGGGATCCTAGTTAATGATAAACTTACCTGGAGCAGCCAGTGCCAGGCAGCAGCTGCCAAGGCAAACAGGATCATGGGGTGCATTAAAAGAGGTCTGGATACACATGATGAGAGCATTATACTGCCTCTGTACAAATCCCTAGTTAGACCGCACATGGAGTACTGTGTCCAGTTTTGGGCACCGGTGCTCAGGAAGGATATAATGGAACTAGAGAGAGTACAAAGGAGGGCAACAAAGTTAATAAAGGGGATGGGAGAACTACAATACCCAGATAGATTAGCGAAATTAGGATTATTTAGTCTAGAAAAAAGACGACTGAGGGGCGATCTAATAACCATGTATAAGTATATAAGGGGACAATACAAATATCTCGCTGAGGATCTGTTTATACCAAGGAAGGTGACGGGCACAAGGGGGCATTCTTTGCGTCTGGAGGAGAGAAGGTTTTTCCACCAACATAGAAGAGGATTCTTTACTGTTAAAGCAGTGAGAATCTGGAATTGCTTGCCTGAGGAGGTGGTGATGGCGAACTCAGTCGAGGGGTTCAAGAGAGGCCTGGATGTCTTCCTGGAGCAGAACAATATTGTATCATACAATTATTAGGTTCTGTAGAAGGATGTAGATCTGGGGATTTATTATGATGGAATATAGGAATATAGGCTGAACTGGATGGACAAATGTCTTTTTTCGGCCTTACTAACTATGTTACTATGTTACTATACCGCGAGAGGAAGATGTCTGCTTTCAGTCATAGGGGTGTGCGTTACAGCTATTCCTCACTATACCGCGAGAGGAAGATGTCTGCTTTCAGTCATAGGGGTGTGCATTACAGCTATTCCTCACTATACCGTGAGTGGCCGTGGTGCATTGATTGAAACCCTATTGTGCACACATGCACTGTAGATCGAGAGGTCAATCAAAGCACGGGGATTGTTATAGTCGCTGCTCAAAGCATGATGAGAGGTGACTTTGACCGCTCCATGCACACTTTTATGACTGTGAGCTCTATGGAGAATATAAGCAAATTTCTCCCAGTAGCCGTATTTTCGGTAAGACAGCCAGGCAGTATTTTAATGCTATTTACCTACAGGCTCTCCCTATGTCTGCAGGTAAATAGTTGTTTTTGGCACATGATAGGTTCCCTTTAATACGCTTCCTGTCGGGTCTGTTTTCCATTGTCCTTCCTAATACAAGGTATACAAATGAAAATATTGTGTATTTAGTTATGTTTAATTCACAACTATGACAAGCATTCAATACTGTCTACAAGCTTACCAACTTGACTTTTTATTTTTTTCTGCACAGCTTATCAAAAAATCACAGTCAGACAATATATTTTACAGACAAAATAGAAAACAAAAAACTGATACATGTCTACAGCCCATATTTCTGACAAGAAAATATTGTCTACATTCATTGTAAACTATAAAATTATGATAATTACAGTCAAAATAATCTGTGTAGGTTTCTCAAGCTTCAAAAAAAATCACGGACGCCTTAAAAAAAATTTATGGACAAGGCAAAAAAATCCCCTATTTTATAGACTGTCCTGGAATTTCGGGATGGTTGGCAACCCTGACTGTCTAATTCAAGACAAAAAAATGGATGAAACCCAAGTTATCTTTATAAATGAGGAACAAGCTTGCTAAAAATGACATAGAAACTGCAGTTCTCACTTTCCATCGTTGAAATGACAGTGAAGGCAGATATTCAGGGAACACTATACCCATTTTAAATGGGTTTTCTAGATTTCTGAAAAAAAACTTAATTAGTAGGTAAATCAAAAGTATATTAATCCAATTTTATAATACTTAAAAAGAAGAAATTAAATATTAGGAATTGAAATAAAAAGTTAATGCAGATATTTTTGGCTAAAAATGATTTTTGCTATTGGATTTCATTAAAAAAAATTATGCCATTTGCATTCCAAAAGGCCAATGAAACAATCTGCCAGCTCACTACTTAGTTTCTGTAGACCAGAAACTACTGTGCATAGACATTCAAAACTCAGGTGGATGATACTTGCCGTAACTAATTACATATCTGACTAAAACGCGTGAGATGAAGATACAGGCCATGTATTTTTAATGTAAATGAAATAAACTGGATAAACTCCATAAATCCTCTAAAACGCCATGTACATAATATACCCTTAGGTTTGTACACATTGAGCTTTGGGAGGATTTTTTACTTGCTTCAAAAAAATCACCAAAAAATTGCTCAAAAAGTGATTGAAAAACCAATTTGGGGCTCACACATTCAATCTTTTGAGACTTTTTTATCAGGTGATCTCATTTATAGTATTATTGGTATTACAGGTACAATTATTCACCAATTAGTTGAATTATAGGTGTCGAAAGAAAGGATTTTGCATGTGCACCGTATACAAAGCTCAGTCTGTGGGATAAGGAGAGAACTGTTATGTAAAAAATATAATAACAAAATTAGGCAACATCCTAGATACTGGGAGAGGTAAGATAGTGCTGGATAGTGCAAAACTACCCCTCACCATAAGAACCCAACTCCATATGAGCCATGGAAGAAAAAGGAGAGACTAAGGAGCATATGGGTAATAGATACTTTATTAAATACAAATACAAAACAATTTATCCATACAAAAATCCGTATAAAATACACAACCAGGATGGTTAAAAGGAGTGAGTGGGGATCACCAGGTGTGTACCACCTTATGGAGCCAGCATGCAAACCGTACAGGGTAAGAAGCCTATAGCTATAGTAGCACATAAGTCTATGGGCCAAAAACTGGCATGAAGATAACGAGTAATGAAGGTAATTCTTACCGCTGCTGAGCCCCACAGTGGCACACACCCGGACAGATCCTAGGCACGGTCCCCGACGCGCGTTTCGCCCACGATATTAGGTAGCTTTATCAAGGGGATATTAGGTAGCTTTATCTCCCCTTGATAAAGCTACCTAATATCGTGGGCGAAACGCGCGTCGGGGACCGTGCCTAGGATCTGTCCGGGTGTGTGCCACTGTGGGGCTCAGCAGCGGTAAGAATTACCTTCATTACTCGTTATCTTCATGCCAGTTTTTGGCCCATAGACTTATGTGCTACTATAGCTATAGGCTTCTTACCCTGTACGGTTTGCATGCTGGCTCCATAAGGTGGTACACACCTGGTGATCCCCACTCACTCCTTTTAACCATCCTGGTTGTGTATTTTATACGGATTTTTGTATGGATAAATTGTTTTGTATTTGTATTTAATAAAGTATCTATTACCCATATGCTCCTTATGTAAAAAATATGCTGCACAATAATATATAATAAACCACAAATTTAAATTCTTAGCAGCCTATCTAGTTCACTATTATACCTACAGGGCGATGTCAGGGAAAATGAATTCTCTGAATTTATATTGTTCAAGCATTTCTACTGATCAACATAAAGACTTTAATTCAAAGAATTGTCTTTTGTGACATTTCCAAGCTTTGGTGATATAAATCCTTGCAATCCTTTTTATAACGTCCCCTAATGCGGGAAGAAACAACAATACATTATAGGAGCTCATCTAAGCTTATAATTTTGTGTATGGAGACAAAATTGTTGTCTGTTTTCAGTAACAACCAACAGATTTCTGAATGTGGCTCTGAGCTATAACACCGATTGTCAGGGCCGGTCTGGGACTAAAATTCAGCCCTGGCATTTGAAGTTACACAGGCCCACTTGTCACATGGTGACTGTATAATATTTTTGGACACTTGTAGGTTACAAGAAGTGAGGGGAGCATTACAGCTCAGTCCTATTTATTGCTTTTAGTTACAGTACCAAGAAAAGCCGCTACTTTACCTACATAACTGGATCTCGTAGATAACCTCATTCTGATGCTCCATAAACGTTGCCTACAGCCACTTTTGTTTCCGCTGCTCAGCATGGGACCCGGTGACTCTGAAGAGCGGTGACATCAGTAATGCCACAGCTCTTCAGATATTCTGGGTCTTGCGCTGAGCTCGGGCACTGTGAAGAGCGGTATTTTTACTACCGTCACCACTCTTCAGAGTCGCTGGTTCTGGCCAGGTATGGGCTAGTAGTGGGGGTGTCTGATGGACACCTCTCCATTACTTACACCAGGGATTGATAGCAGCTGACATTACACAGCTGACATCAACCCTAAAAATTATTACACATACCAGAATTAAATGCTCTGGCGGCTGGGAAAGGCAGTAGAGTTAGCGCTATTCCCAGGTGCCGGGTGCTAACTACAACTGTCATCATCCTTGCCTGGTCTCCCTGCGAAGCATTTCTCTTGTATTTACATGCGCTGATCTCAGGCCGCTAAACGAGTGTGATCGACAATACTGAAGTCGTTCGCTTATTTCCTGGCCTCTTTTCACCAACTGAGAAAGAATGAAGGGAACAGAACAATTACAATTAGATCAATCTGTTCCGATACAGTATCATGTTATCAGGAGCACAACTACAGTTTACACCGGCGATGTGATGCTGAGAACAAAGATTTCTGTTCCCACGTAAACAATCCAATCACTCGATGAATAAGCAGCATTTTGCTTGTTTAGTATAATATACCGCATAGTCCTCCATATATTATAATGTGCACCTCAGTCCTCCATATAGTATAATACACTCTTCAGTCCTCCATATAGTATAATACACTCCTCAGTCCTCCATATAGTATAATACACTCCACATAGTCCTCTATATATTAAAATACACTGCTCAGTTCTCCATATAGTATAATACACTCCTCATAGTGTTCCATATAGTATACAGTAATGCACCGCCATATTCATCCATGTAGTACAATTCACTTCCCATAGTATAATGCACCCCATAATTCTTCATATAGTATAATGTATTCCCCATTGTCCTCGATTCAGTATAATGCAGCCCACATATAGTATAATGATGCCACCCCAGAGTATAATGCAGCCACCTCACAGAATATATTGTAGCCCCCTGAGTATAATGTAACCCCCCAGAGAATATAATGCAGCCCCCTCATATAGTATAATGCAGCCCCAGCATATATAATATATGGTAGCCCCCTCATAGAGCATAATGCAGCCCCCCATAAAATATAATGTAGCCCCTCTATAGAATACAATGCAGCCCTCCTCATATAGTATAATGCAGCTCCCCATAGAATATAATGTAGCCCCATCATAGAGTATGATGCAATCACCCCCCATAGAATATAATAAATTTAATACATAGAATACATTTAATACATAGAATATAATACAGCCTACCTCACCACAGAATATAATGCAGCCCCATAAAAGAGTAAGATGCAATCCTCCCTCATAGAATATAATACAGCCCCCCATGGAATATAACGTAGCCCCCAGAGAATATAATACAGCCCCCCATAGAATGTAATACAGCCCCCCATAGAATATAATACAGCCCACCTCTCAATAGAATATAATACAGCCCCCCATAGAATGTAATACAGCCCCCATAGAATGTAACACAGCCCCCATAGAATGTAATACAGCCCCTATGGAATATAATACAGCACAGTCCCCCATAGAATGTAATACAGCCCTCCCCATAGAATGTAATACAGCCCCCCCCATAGAATGTAATACAGCCCCCCATAGAATATAATACAGCACAGTTCCCCATAGAATGTAATACAGCCATACAGCCCTCCCCATAGAATGTAATACAGCCCCCCAATAGAATGTAATACAGCCCCCCCATAGAATGTAATACAGCTCCCCATGGAATGTAATAAAGCCCCCCATAGAATGTAATACAGCCCCCCCCTAGAATATAATACAGCATAGTCCCCCACAGAATGTAATACAGCCGTCCCCATAGAATGTAATACAGCCGTCCCGATAGAATGTAACACAGCCCCCCATAGAATGTAATACAGCTCCCATAGAATATAATGTAGTGCCCCCAATAGCCCAACATTTCAGTTATCACTCATTGATATATTTAAAACAAAAGACAATCCTCACCTCTCCTCGTTCCCCGCGCTGCTCCTGGCTCTGGTCTCAGCGGCTGCAGTGACAGTCTGCCAGGCACACAGCAGGTACGCGATGAAATGACATCATCACTCACCTGCAGTGTCAGAGGCAGAGCGGGGAATGATGGGAGAGGGAGCGTCAGCGGACGCTCTCTCCTCCATGATTGCATTCAACTGTACCGGCATCATAGATGCCGGTATAGTTGAATGCGGTGGCGCTGGCGGGGCAGGGATCGAGCGGCCCACTACTGGCACTGGCCCTTCTGGCATTTGCCAGAAGTGCCCGATGGCCAGTCTGGCCCTGCCAACTGTAAGGCCAACCGCATAAGCTGCTCCAGGCTCTCACTTGTCCAACAATCAGCTACATGCAAGTCAATCAGTGGTCATCTACTGGACTGTTTAGACAGGTCGAACCAAAATCTGTGTGCACAAAAAAACAATCATTAATATCTCTTTGTGCACGTAGAATATCATCATTATTGGCAGCACATGACAATATGCTCCTGAGATTGAGGATTTATTTCCCAGCAAAAAAGATCCAATCACCCAGTAAACGAGTGTTTTGATAGTTGCTCTGGTGATTGTCAGCATTTATACCGAAGCTGATAATCACCAAACACTGTATTGTATAACAATAATCTAAGGAACACACATGGGTTACCCCATGAGCAAAGTACATTTTAGTCAATAGATCTTGGAATAAAAACACGTTCTACAATCGGATGTTTTTTTTTTCCTTAAAATGTTCCTGTGCTGAGATAATCTTATAAATGTGTCCCTGCTGTGTACTGTGTAATGGCCATGTCTGACTGTGTGGGAAAGAAAGAATAATTACATTTTTAACCTTAACAGTTGTTTTTCATTTTTATAAGGGCTAATAGGAAAAAATGGACCTCTCAGTTTGTTGTGCAATTTCTCCTGAATGTACCGTCCGTAATCCTACTTTTACTCAGAATTTGATCTGAGTGTCACCTTAGTGTGATCTGATTCTCTCACATGAGAGAATCGCATGATAAAAGTGGAGAAGATGGAGAACATAGTTTCTTCATCTTCTACATTGCCTCTGTCTACAGAGGTCGGACTGAACTCAGATGACATCTAATCTAATGCAGTCTAATGTTTCACACGCACCCATAACATTGTATGAGTGTGTGTGATCCAATGATCGGATGCAGGGCCGACCAAAAGAGTCTCAGTGTGCCCCTTTAACCACTTAGTGACAGAGCCAATTTCGTACTTAATGACCAAGCCAATTTTTACAATTCTGATCACTGTCACTTTATGAGGTTGTAGCTCTGGAAAGCATCAACGTATCCCACTGATTCTGATACTGTTTTTTCGTGACATATTGTACTTCATGTTATTGGTAAAATAGACCAACTTATATATAACTTGCGTTTATTTATGAAAAAAATGGAAATTTGGCAAAAATTTAGAAAATTTTGCAATTTTAAAACTTTTAATTTTTGTACCCTTAAATCAAAGAGTGGTGTCATACAAAATACTTAATAAATAACATTTCCCACATGTCTACTTTACATCAGCACAATTTTGGAAACATAATTTTTTTTTGTTAGGACGTTATAAGGGTTAAAAGTTGACCAGCAATTTCTCATTTTTCCAACAAAATTTACAAAACCATTTTTTAGGGACCACCTCACATTTGAAGTGAGTTTGGGGGGTCAATATAACAGAAAATACCCAAAAGAGACACCATTCTAAACACTTCATTCCTCAAGGTGCGCAAAACCACATTGAAGAAGTTTATTAACCCTTCAGGTGCTTCACAAGAACAAAAGCAATGTGGAAGGAAAAAATGAACATTTTACTTTTTTCACAAAAATTTACTTTGGAACCATTTTTTTTTATTTTCACAAGGGTATCAGGAGAAAATGGATTACAAAATTTGTTGTGCAATTCCTCCGGAGTACGCCAATATATCGTATGTGGGGGAAAGCCACTGTTTGGGCGCATGGTGGGGCTCAGAAAAAAGCGAGCAACGTATGACTTTTTGAATGCAAAGTTGGCTGGAATCAATGGTGGCGCCATGTCACGTTTCGAGACCCCTGATGTACCTAAACAATGGAACCTCGCCAATTCTAACTCCAACACTAACCTCAACACACCCCAACCCTAATCCCAACCCTAACAGTAATCCCAAACGTAACCACAACCCTATCCCTAGCCCAACTCTAGCTTTAGCCCAGCCATAACCCTAGCTTTAGCCCAACCCTAACCATAGCCCTAACCCTAAACCTAGCCCAAACCCTAACCCTAGCTTTAGCCCAAAACTAACCCTAGTTTTGGCCCAACCCTAAACCTAGCTTTAGCCCAACTCACTTTAGCCCAACTCTAACCCTAATGGAAAAATGGAAATAAATATATTTTTTTTATTTTAATAGTTTTCCCTAAGAAGTGATTAAGGGTTTTCTTTTATTTTTATCACTGTGATAGAGTCTACCACAGTGATCAAAATGAACCAATAGGAAAAATTTCAGGTAGAGGAGGAGCCAGGGGCACAGGAGCTCGCCCACGACTACCTCGCTTGGGCATCTTACACACCCAAGGATGGTGAGTAATAAAGTTTGTTTCTTTTGTTGTTATTTTTGCCTTTATGAGTCTCTGCAGTGATAATTAGATAAGATTATAATCTTTGAAAAAAAGACCACACCTTTGAATGTTCCAATTTGGCCAAAAGTAATGTACCAAAATTTGCTTTATATAGACAAAACGACAGTCTACAAAATAGACAGAATGAAATAACAAGTCATCATTAGTGTTGAGCGATACCTTCCGATATTTGAAAGTATCGGTATCGGATTGGATTGGCCGATATCCAAAAAATATCGGATATCGCCGATACCGATACCCGATACCAATACAAGTCAATGGGACACAAATATCGGAAGTGATCCTGGATGGTTCCCAGGGTCTGAAGGAGAGGAAACTCTCCTTCAGGCCCTGGGATCCATATTCATATAAAAAATAAAGAATAAAAATAAAAAATATGGATATACTCACCCTCGGACGAGCCCTGGCTGTCACCGCTGCAACCGGCAGCCTCCGTTCCTAAGAATGCAGAGTGAAGGACCTTCGATGACGTCGCGGCTTGTGATTGGTCGCGTGAACGCTCATGTGCCCGCTCACGCGACCAATCACAAGCCGCGACGTCATCGCAGGTCCTACACTCACTGCATTCTTAGGAACGGAGGCTGCCGTTTGCACCGCTGAGGTCCAGGGTCTGTCGGAGGGGTGAGTATATCCATATTTTTTATTTTTATTCTTTATTTTTTACATGAATATGGATCCCAGGGCCTGAAGGAGAGTCTCCTCTCCTCCAGACCCTGGGAACCATACGCACCGCACACGCCTGGAAACTTATAGGAATTTCCGATTCCGATTTCCGATATCACAAAAATATCGGAACTCGGTATCGGAATTCCGATACAGTGAATATCGGCCGATACTCGATATTTGCAGTATCGGAATGCTCAACACTAGTGTTGAGCGATACCGTCCGATACTTGAAAGTATCGGTATCGGAAAGTATCGGCCGATACCGTCACAGTATCGGAATCCAATCCGATACCGATACCCGATACCAATACAAGTCAATGGGACTCATGTATCGGACGGTATCCCTGATGGTTCCCAGGGTCTGAAGGAGAGGAAACTCTCCTTCAGGCCCTGGGAACCATATAAATGTGTAAAAGAAAGAATTAAAATAAAAAATATCGCTATACTCACCTGTCCGACGCAGCCGGGACTTCAGCGAGGGAACCGGCAGCGTTGTTTGTTTAAAAATCGCGCTATTACTTGGTTACGTGAATTCCCGGCTTGTGATTGGTCAGGTCGGCCATGTTGCCGGGACGCGGACCAATCACAGCAAGCCGTGACGAAATTACGTCACGGCTTGCTGTGATTGGTCCGCGTCCCGGCAATATGGCCGCCCTGACCAATCACAAGCCGGGACGTCACGGGAGGCTGGACACGCGCTCATTTTAAAATGGGCGCGTGTCCAGCCTCCCGTGACGTCACGGCTTGTGATTGGTTGCGCCGCGATCAACCAATCACAAGCCGGGAGGCTGGACGCGCTCATTTTGAAATGGGCGCGTGTCCAGCCTCCCGTGACGTCACGGCTTGTGATTGGTTGCGCCGCGATCAACCAATCACAAGCCGGGAGGCTGGACGCGCTCATTTTGAAATGGGCGCGTGTCCAGCCTCCCGTGACGTCACGGCTTGTGATTGGTTGCGCCGCGATCAACCAATCACAAGCCGGGAGGCTGGACGCGCTCATTTTGAAATGGGCGCGTGTCCAGCCTCCCGGCTTGTGATTGGTTGACCGCGACGCAACCAATCACAAGCCGTGACGTCACGGGAGGCTGGACACGCGCCCTTTTTAAAATGAGCGCGTTTCCAGCCTCCCGTGACGTCACGGCTTGTGATTGGTTAATGGCGGCCATGTTGCCGGGACGCGGACCAATCACAGCAAGCCGTGACGTATTTTCGTCACGGCTTGCTGTGATTGGTCCGCGGCCCGGCAACATGGCCGCCCTGACCAATCACAAGCCGGGACTTCGCGTAACCATGTAAAAGCGGGAATTTTAAACAAACAACGCTGCCGGTTCCTGCGCTGAGGTCCCGGCTGCGTCGGACAGGTGAGTATAGCGATATTTTTTATTTTAATTCTCTATTTTACACATTTTAACATTAATGTTGTTCCGATACCCGATACCCGATACCACAAGAGTATCGGAATCCCGGTATCGGAATTCCGATACAGCAAGTATCGGCCGATACCCGATACTTGCAGCATCGGAATGCTCAACACTACTCAACACTAGTCATCATACTCATTTTTACAGTTTCCTATACCGCTCATTCAACATATACATATATATATCTTACAGAAATCGATTCAACCACATACAGTATAGCAAAACCCTCTGAGATATGAGTGCTGCCCTCTGGCATTTAGGAACATATTGTCTGCCAGTGAAACTGTCCAATGTTTTATCCACACATATAATCGATTTCTAGAGCTCAGAGATATTTTAGAACACCATAACCCATATTTATGCATGAATCTATCAGTAAAAGGAAGTTTAATGAGACCTCATTTAAGCATCTTTTTTTTTTGTTGTCACCAAATACATACAATTTTCCCATCAGGCTCATATGTGTTTTTTGCTATACAGGTTTCTTCAATTTTTCTAGCATACAAAATAACACTAGGATGAAACTGATGGCATTTGTGTGCTGTTTTCTCACTGACACATTGTTACTATAGGAAATTTACTTTGTTGTTCACATGAGGAGTTTTTTGAGTGTTTTGTTCCCTGGAGAACCTTTGAAAAATGCCTGATGGGGAAAACAAGTGCATGTCACTTTGTAGCTGAACCTAATGGAATGACTTTCGAAAAAAAGGCTGCAAAAATAATGCCTCAGGAAAGAAAAAACCTCTTTCAAAACTATTCAAAACTGGTTTAGGAAATTAATCATTAAGGCTATGTTACCATGGTGAATATTTAGTGAGTTTTTAAAGTTGCCCCTTTATTGTGCCTATTGTGTAAATTAGGTTACTTGCTTTTTTTACATGCGTTTTTATTGGGGGGGGGGGGAGGGTTGCTGTCTGTTTCTGTTTTTGTCATGCATAGATAAAGCTGCTTTGTTTTTGATACTTCATGGTATTTGGCTTTCAAAATTTTTTATTGATACACTCATATGTAGATTACATGTCTTTTTAGTGCGATTTGACAGCAGAAAAGCTCTAAAAACACAAATGTGTTATTTACCTGTGGATTTTCCGCATCTACTGCAATTCATTGGTAAAAATGCACATGTAAATATCAGTGAGCTCACAAGAAAAAACTCACCATTCATTGTGGACATGAGGCCTAAGACCTTATTCACACACTGTACAGGAAAAATCAGTACTGATGAGATCCATGGTCCATGTACGTGTGTACATATGTGACATCCGTTTGAAGTCAGTGTGTCTGTGTTATCCATGTGTTACATTCGTGTGCTGTCCGTGTGACAAGTAAAAAGCAGTACAGATCATGCTGTTCCCAGGTGTCGGCTGCTGAAGGCAGCTCTCACAATTGTCTCCTGCTTGCGCTGTGATCAGGGCAACGAGGAGACAGTGGTGGGAGTTGTATTCAGCAGCTGTGTAACTCCTGTAAAAAATAAAGAATAAAATAAAAATCATGGCATCGTTCATGTTGAAAACCGGATATCGCGGGAATGGATTACGGCGTGGGACAGTATTGCTTATCTGCTTTTCGGACAGGCGAGGGATATGGTTGTTTATTATTTTTGTTTTTTTTCCAGGGGACATGGGCATCAGTGGATTTTAATTTATAGGGGGACCCCACGTCATTTTTTCTGGGGTTCCCCTATAAATTCACCAGTAAAGGCTAAGCAAACAACTCTGAGCTGATATTAATATCCTGGGAATCTTTTGGGATATTGTCACTTGTTCTCGATTATTAACATCAGCCCCCAGCCGTGGGCTTTCCCTCTGCTGGCTATGAAAGTTGCGCAGGAGCCCATGCCGTTTTTTTTTTACTTAATTCGTTATTTTACGCAGGAGTTTAACAGCTGCTGCTGATTACAACTCCCATCATTGTCTCCTCGTTGGGCCGGAATCACACTAGCGTATAATACGGACGAGTGCTATGCGAGAAAAAATCGCATAGCACTCAGACCGCTATTAATCTATGAGGCACCGTTTTTTTTGTGGCCGTTTTATACTTGCGAGTGAAATCGCAGCATGCTGTGATTTGCAGCGTATATCGTCCGAAACTCGCCAAAGCAAGTCTATGGGTATGAGAAAAAATTGCACACCACACGGACCATCCTTGTGACTTGCGAGAAATACGCATCGGTGTCCTTTGAAAAGCCAGCAATTCATGTGCGGTGTACAGTAAAATCACGCTGACAGATTAGAATAGAATAGATAGAATACATATATACACATAGAATAGGTGGATATATATATATATGTCAGTGACACACACACACATATATATATAATCTTTATATTGCATAGGGATATACTGTAGATACAAGAATAGCCAGTAATTCATTTGTCGGCCTCTGTAAAATCAATGCAGGAGCCAACAGGATAGATAGGAGACATGGTTTACATACAGTAAATCCATGCAGAATAGTTAGATATATAGATGTGTGTGACCAATATAGTTAGAATAGTGTGTGCAAATTATGGGACTTGTATGTATTTAAAAGAATCTTTTGCGGAAAAAATGGTGTGGGCTCCCGCACAATTTTTTGCGTCAGAGAGGGAAGGCCAGCGACTGGGGGCTGATTTTTATAGCTTAGGAAGGGATTAATACCCATGGATCTTCCCAGGCTATGAATACCAGCCCGAAGCTGCATATTTAGCCTTTACTGGCTATTAAAATAGGGGGCCCCCCAAAAAATGATATGGGGTCCCCCTATAATTAAGACAGATAAGGCTATGCAGACAGCTGTGGGCTAATATTCATAGCCTAGGAAGGGACCATGGTTATTGCCCCCCTGGCTACAAAGACCAGCTCATAGCCGCCCCAGAAATGGCACATCTCTAAGATGCGTCAATTCTGGCACTTAGCCTCTCTCTTCCCATTGCCCTGTAGTGGCATATGAGGTAATAGTTTGAGGTTGATGTCACCTTTGTATTGTATGGTGACATCAACACCTATCCATTACTAATCCTATAGTTGGTACAGGGTTAAAGAAAGACACAGCCAGAATAAAGTCTTTTAATGAAATAAAACACGAAACACAGTTTGCCATCTTTACTATTCTGCTAATCCATGCAACACCCTCGTTCTCCTGTAATAAAGAAAAAATAAAAAAACAACAATATACCCATACCTGTCCGGCTTTCAGTCCCACGCCGAAATCCATATCTGTGGATATATAGTTTACAACTAGGAACGGTGCTAATGTGACCACCCCAGCTGTAAACCACTGATGAATGAATGAGAAGCTGCCGGCAGCAGCATCATTGACTACCGGTGATGTCACTAATGCGGCACTGCCTCACAGCCTGACCCGCTGTGAACTCTTGAGCGTGGGAAAATGAACTGGCATTTTCCCATGCTCCAGCGATCAGCGCAGGTCAAACTGTGAGGCAGTGTAGTGGTATTGTGTTTCATGTGGGCTTCCTCGGGGGGCTGTGATTGTAATGATTACAATCACAGCCCCCTGAGGAAGCCCACAGGAAACACGCGTTGGGGCTGCCAGCACCAGACCTTGTGTGGAGATTATGGGTAAGACCTTTATTGCAATGTCTGTAGTTACGGCTATGGCTTTACTTCCGGTGTTTTCTCTACCCGTGACCACTAATGGTAGCTGTTGTGAATTAGACTTTTTTGGCTCCCTCTTGTGGTCACTAGTGATATTACTCTGGGATTGTCTTTCCTCTGTTTGGCACCCACCTGGGTTGTTAGTCCAGGGGTGTTGCTATATAAACTTCCTGAATTCTCAGTCTGGTGCCTGGCATCGTTGTAATCAGTCCTTTCTGTTTGCTCCTGTCTGCTGGTCCTGGTTCTTTCAAAATTAAGCTAAGTCCTGCTTCCTTGTTTTTTGGTTATTTGCATTGCTCTTATTTTTTTGTCCAGCTTGTACTAAATGTGATTCCTGATTTTGCTGGAAGCTCTAAGGGGCTGGTATTCTCCCCCCGGGCCGTTAGACGGTTCGGGGGTTCTTGAATATCCAGCGTGGAGATTTTGATAGGGTTTTTGCTGACCGTATAAGTCATCTTACTATATTCTGCTATTAGTCAGTGGGCCTCTCTTTGCTAAATATCTAGTTCATTCTTACGTTTGTCTTTTCTTCTTACCTCACCGTTATTATTTGTTGGGGGCTTGTATCCAACTTTTGGGGTCTTTTCTCTGGAGGCAAGAAAGGTCTATATTTTCCCTTCTAGGGTTAGTTAGTTCTCCGGCTGGCGCGAGACGTCAAGAACCAACGTAGGCACGTTCCCCGGCTGCTGCTATTTGTGGTGCTAGGATTAGATATATGGTCAGCCCAGTTACCACTGCCCTATGAGCTGGTTTTTTGTGTTTGCAGACTTGGTATTTATTTCTGAGACCCTCTGCCATTGGGGTCATAACAGTATGCCAGGCTGTCATGATCTCCATGGCCAGAGAACTAGCATAAGCCTCTATAGGAACAAGCTCTTGGAAGATGTAACTGTACTGACCATGAACTAAACCTACCGCATCATCTAGAAGTAGCCAGGTAGCATGTCCTACTTTTTATCCCTATATGCCCAGCGCCGGCCGGAGAACTAAATAATGCTAGCAGAGGGAAATATAAGACCTGACTCACCTCTAGAGAAATGCCCAAAAGGAGACAGAAGCCCCCCACATATATTGGCGGTGATATGAGATGAAACAACAAACGCAGCAGGAAAATAGTTTTAGCAAATTTGAGGTCCGCTTTCTAGATAGCAGAAGACAGAAAGCATACTTTCATGGTCAGTAGAAAACCCTAACAAAACACATCCAGAAATTACTTTAGGACTCTGGCATTAACTCATAATACCAGAGTGGCAATTCCTGATCAACAAGAGCTTTCCAGACACAGTAACGAAACTGCAGCTGTGAACTGGAACCAAAATACAAAAACAAAACATGGACGAATGTCCAACTTATCTAGTAGATGTCTGGGAGCAGGAACAAGCACAGAGAGGCTTCTGATAACATTGTTGACCGGCAAGCATCTAACAGAGAAGCCAGGTTATATAGCGACACCCAGATCTAATCAGAACAGGTGAACAGGGAAGATGATGTCACAAGTTCAATTCCACCAGTAGCCACCGGGGGAGCCCAGAATCCAAATTCACAACAGTACCCCCCCCTCAAGGAGGGGGCACCGAACCCTCACCAGAACCACCAGGGCGATCAGGATGGGCCCTATGAAAGGCACGAACCAGATCAGAGGCATGAACATCAGATGCAGTGACCCAAGAATTATCCTCCTGGCCGTATAGCTCAACACAGACATAGCTCTCCAGTCAAGGACTGGGTTGTGAGACTGCAGCCATGGCAATCCCAGCACCAAATCCTCATGTAGATTATACAGCACTAGAAAACGAATAGTCTCCTGGTGATCCGGATTAATACACATAGTCACTTGTGTCCAGTATTGTGGTTTATTATTAGCCAATGGGGTGGAGTCAATCCCCTTCAGAGGAATAAGAGTTTCCAAAGGCTCTAAATCATACCCACAACGATTGGCAAAGGACCAATCCATAAGACTCAAAGCGGCGCCAGAGTCGATATAGGCGTCAGTAGTAATAGATGACAAAGAGCAAATCAGGGTCACAGACAAAATAAATTTAGACTGTAAAGTGCCAATGGAAACGGATTTATCAAGCTTTTTAGTACGCTTAGAGCACGCTGATATAACATGAGTAGAATCCCCACAATAGAAACACAACCCATTTTTCCGTCTAAAATTCTGCCGCTCGCTTCTGGACAGAATTCTATCACACTGCATGCTTTCTGGCGTCTTCTCAGTGGACACCGCCAGATGGTGCACAGGTTTGCGCTCCCGCAGACGCCTATCGATCTGAATGGCCATTGTCATGGACTCATTCAGACCCGCAGGCACAGGGAACCCCACCATAACATCCTTAATGGCATCAGAGAGACCCTCTCTGAAAGTAGCCGCCAAGGCACACTCATTCCACTGAGTAAGCACAGACCATTTACGGAATCTTTGGCAGTAAATTTCAGCTTCATCTTGCCCCTGCGATAGGGACATCAAAGTTTTTTCTGCCTGAAGTTCCAAATGAGGTTCCTCATACAGCAAGCCCAAGGCCAAAAAAAACGCATCCACATTGCGCAACGCAGGATCCCCTGGTGCCAATGCAAAAGCCCAGTCTTGAGGGTCGCCGCGGAGCAAGGAAATCACAATCCCAACCTGCTGTGCAGGGTCTCCGGCAGAACGAGATTTCAGGGACAAAAATAACTTGCAATTATTTCTAAAATTCTGAAAGCTAGATCTATTCCCTGAGAAGAATTCCGGCAAAGGAATTCTCGGCTCAGATACCGGAGCATGAATAATAAAATCTTGCAAATTTTGTACTTTCGTGGTGAGATTATTCAAACCTGCAGTTACACTCTGAAGATCCATTATTAACAGGTGAACACAAAGCCATTCAAAGATTATAAGGAGAGAGAAAAAAAAGAAAGACTGCAGCATAGACAGACTGGCAAGTGATCCAATTAAGAGCACAGAGGAAAAAAAAAAAAAAAAACTCTCAGCAGACTTCTTATTTCTCTCCTTTCTCAGCCAAGGATTTTAACCCTTTAGTGGGCCGGTCAAACTGTCATGATCTCCATGGCCAGAGAACTAGCATAAGCCTCTATAGGAACAAGCTCTTGGAAGATGTAACTGTACTGACCATGAACTAAACCTACCGCATCATCTAGAAGTAGCCAGGTAGCATGTCCTACTTTTTATCCCTATATGCCCAGCGCCGGCCGGAGAACTAAATAATGCTAGCAGAGGGAAATATAAGACCTGACTCACCTCTAGAGAAATGCCCAAAAGGAGACAGAAGCCCCCCACATATATTGGCGGTGATATGAGATGAAACAACAAACGCAGCAGGAAAATAGTTTTAGCAAATTTGAGGTCCGCTTTCTAGATAGCAGAAGACAGAAAGCATACTTTCATGGTCAGTAGAAAACCCTAACAAAACACATCCAGAAATTACTTTAGGACTCTGGCATTAACTCATAATACCAGAGTGGCAATTCCTGATCAACAAGAGCTTTCCAGACACAGTAACGAAACTGCAGCTGTGAACTGGAACCAAAATACAAAAACAAAACATGGACGAATGTCCAACTTATCTAGTAGATGTCTGGGAGCAGGAACAAGCACAGAGAGGCTTCTGATAACATTGTTGACCGGCAAGCATCTAACAGAGAAGCCAGGTTATATAGCGACACCCAGATCTAATCAGAACAGGTGAACAGGGAAGATGATGTCACAAGTTCAATTCCACCAGTAGCCACCGGGGGAGCCCAGAATCCAAATTCACAACACCAGGCCAAAGTTGAATGTTTAATGCATTGCAGAAGTGGGATAATAAGAAAGGAAATTCTGAGTTTTTTTTTTTTTTTTCCTCTCTTTCTTCCTCCCCTTTACCTCTGAGTGGCTTAAGCTTGCTGCAGACATGAATGTCCAGACTTTGATTACAAGTGTGGATCAGCTTGCTGCTCGTGTGCAGGGCATACAAAATTTTGTTACCAGTAGTCCAATGTCTGAACCTAAAATACCTATTCTTGAACTGTTCTCTGGAGACCGATTTAAGTTTAGGAATTTCAGGAATAATTGTAAATTGTTTCTATCTCTGAGACCCCGTTCATCTGGAGACTCAGCTCAGCAAGTTAAAATTGTTATCTCTTTCTTGCGGGGCGACCCTCAGGATTGGGCTTTCTCGCTAGCGCCAGGAGATCCGGCATTGGCGAATATTGATGCGTTTTTTCTGGCGCTCGGATTGCTTTACGAGGAACCCAATCTTGAAATTCAGGCAGAAAAAGCCTTGCTGGCTATTTCTCAGGGCCAGGATGAAGCTGAAGTGTATTGCCAAAAATTTCGGAAATGGTCCGTGATTACTCGGTGGAATGAGTGTGCTCTGGCCGCAAATTTCAGAAATGGCCTTTCTGAAGCCATTAAGAATGTGATGGTGGGTTTCTCCATTCCTACAAGTCTGAATGATTCCATGGCGCTGGCTATTCAAATTGACCGGCGTTTGCGGGAGCGCAAAACTGCTAATCCTCTGGTGGTGTTGTCTGCACAAACACCTGATTTAATGCAATTTGATAGAATTCAGACTAGAAATGAACGGAAAAATCATAGACATCAGAATGGGTTGTGTTTTTACTGTGGTGATTCTACACATGTTATATCAGCATGCTCTAAACGCCTAACAAGGGTTGTTAGCCCTGTCGCCATTGGTAATTTGCAACCTAAATTTATTTTGTCTGTGACTTTAATTTGCTCATTGTCTTCCTACCCTGTTATGGCGTTTGTGGATTCAGGTGCTGCCCTGAGTCTTATGGATCTGTCATGTGCCAAGCGCTGTGGTTTTGTTCTTGAGCCATTGGTAAATCCTATCCCTCTTAGAGGTATTGATGCTACGCCATTGGCGGAAAATAAACCGCAGTTTTGGACACAGGTAACCATGTGCATGACTCCTGAACATCGGGAGGTGATTCGTTTTCTTGTTCTGCATAAAATGCATGATTTGGTCGTTTTGGGTCTGCCATGGTTACAGACCCATAATCCAGTCTTGGATTGGAAGGCAATGCCTGTGTCAAGTTGGGGCTGTCAGGGAATTCATGGTGATTCCCCACCGGTGTCTATTGCTTCCTCTACTCCTTCGGAAGTTCCTGAGTATTTGTCTGATTTTCAGGATGTATTCAGCGAGTCCAGGTCCAGTGCGCTGCCTCCTCATAGGGACTGTGACTGCGCTATAGATTTGATTCCAGGTAGTAAATTTCCTAAGGGAAGACTATTTAATCTGTCCGTACCTGAGCATACCGCAATGCGTTCGTATATCAAGGAATCTCTGGAGAAGGGGCATATCCGTCCATCCTCTTCCCCTCTTGGTGCGGGATTCTTTTTTGTGGCCAAGAAGGAGGGATCTTTGAGACCTTGTATTGACTATCGGCTTCTGAATAAAATCACTGTTAAATTTCAGTATCCTTTGCCTCTGTTGTCAGACTTGTTTGCCCGGATTAAAGGTGCCAAGTGGTTCACCAAGATAGATCTTCGTGGTGCGTACAACCTTGTGCGCATTAAGCAAGGAGATGAATGGAAAACTGCATTTAATACGCCCGAAGGTCATTTTGAGTACTTGGTGATGCCTTTTGGGCTCTCTAATGCTCCTTCAGTGTTTCAGTCCTTTATGCATGATATTTTCCAGAAGTATCTGGATAAATTTATGATTGTTTATCTGGATGATATTCTGGTTTTTCCTGATGATTGGGACTCGCATGTAGAGCAGGTCAGGATGGTGTTTCAGGTTTTGCGTGAGAATGCTTTGTTTGTTAAGGGCTCAAAGTGTCTCTTTGGAGTACAGAAGGTTCCCTTTTTGGGTTTTATTTTTTCCCCTTCTGCGGTGGAGATGGACCCAGTCAAGGTCCGAGCTATTCATGATTGGACTCAACCCATGTCAATTAAGAGTCTTCAGAAGTTCTTGGGTTTTGCTAACTTCTACCGTCGTTTTATCGCTAATTTTTCGAGCGTTGTTAAACCTTTGACAGATATGTCCAAGAAAGGTTCTGATGTTGCTAACTGGGCTCCTGCAGCCGTGGAAGCTTTCCATGAGTTGAAGCGCCGGTTTACTTCAGCGCCTGTTTTGTGCCAGCCTGATGTCTCACTTCCCTTTCAGGTTGAAGTGGATGCTTCTGAGATTGGGGCAGGGGCCGTTTTGTCGCAGAGAGGCCCTGGTTGCTCTGTAATGAGACCATGTGCCTTTTTCTCTAGGAAGTTTTCGCCTGCTGAGCGGAATTATGATGTTGGCAATCGGGAGTTGTTGGCCATGAAGTGGGCATTTGAGGAGTGGCATCATTGGCTCGAGGGTGCTAAGCATCGTGTGGTGGTCTTGACTGATCACAAAAATCTGATGTATCTCGAGTCTGCTAAACGCCTGAATCCTAGACAGGCCCGTTGGTCATTGTTTTTCTCCCGTTTTGACTTTGTGGTCTCGTATTTACCAGGTTCAAAGAATGTGAAGGCTGATGCTCTTTCAAGGAGCTTTGTGCCTGATTCTCCTGGAGTCGCAGAACCAGTTGGTATTCTTAAAGAGGGAGTAATCTTGTCAGCCATTTCTCCAGATTTGCGACGTGTGTTGCAGAGATTTCAGGCTGGTAGACCTGACTCTTGTCCACCTGACAGACTGTTTGTTCCTGATAAGTGGACCAGCAGAGTCATTTCCGAGGTTCATTCCTCGGTGTTGGCAGGGCATCCGGGAATTTTTGGCACCAGAGATTTGGTGGCTAGGTCCTTTTGGTGGCCTTCCTTGTCACGGGATGTGCGGTCATTTGTGCAGTCCTGTGGGACTTGTGCTCAAGCTAAGCCTTGCTGTTCTCGTGCCAGCGGGTTGCTCTTGCCCTTGCCTGTCCCGAAGAGGCCTTGGACACACATTTCCATGGATTTCATTTCAGATCTTCCGGTGTCTCAAGGAATGTCTGTCATCTGGGTGGTATGTGATCGCTTTTCCAAGATGGTCCATTTGGTATCTTTGCCTAAGCTGCCTTCCTCTTCCGATCTGGTTCCTTTGTTCTTTCAGAATGTGGTTCGTTTACACGGCATTCCTGAGAATATCGTGTCTGACAGAGGATCCCAGTTTGTTTCCAGGTTCTGGCGATCCTTTTGTGCTAAGATGGGCATTGATTTGTCGTTTTCATCTGCCTTTCATCCTCAGACTAATGGACAAACGGAGCGAACTAATCAGACTCTGGAGGCTTATTTGAGGTGTTTTGTTTCTGCAGATCAGGATGATTGGGTGACCTTCTTGCCGTTGGCTGAGTTTGCCCTTAATAATCGGGCTAGTTCCGCTACTTTGGTTTCGCCATTTTTCTGCAACTCTGGTTTCCATCCTCGTTTTTCCTTGGGACATGTGGAGCCTTCTGACTGTCCTGGGGTAGATTCTGTGGTGGATAGGTTGCAGCAGATTTGGAATCATGTGGTGGACAACTTAAAGTTGTCACAGGAGAAGGCTCAGCGTTTTGCCAACCGCCGCCGCGGTGTGGGTCCCCGACTTCGTGTTGGGGATTTGGTATGGCTGTCTTCTCGATTTGTTCCTATGAAGGTCTCCTCTCCTAAATTCAAGCCTCGCTTCATCGGTCCTTACAAGATATTGGAAATCCTTAATCCTGTGTCCTTTCGCTTGGATCTTCCGGTGTCGTTTGCCATTCACAACGTGTTCCATAGGTCTTTGTTGCGGCGGTACGTTGTACCTGTGGTTCCTTCTGTTGAGCCTCCTGCTCCGGTATTGGTTGAGGGCGAGTTGGAGTACGTGGTGGAGAAGATCTTGGATTCTCGTCTCTCCAGGCGGAGGCTTCAGTATCTGGTCAAACGGAAGGGCTATGGTCAGGAGGATAATTCCTGGGTGGTTGCCTCTGATGTGCATGCGGCCGATTTAGTTTGTGCCTTTCACGCTGCTCATCCTGATCGCCCTGGTGGTCTTGGTGAGGGTTCGGTGACCCCTCCTTAAAGGGGGGGTACTGTTGTGAATTAGACTTTTTTGGCTCCCTCTTGTGGTCACTAGTGATATTACTCTGGGATTGTCTTTCCTCTGTTTGGCACCCACCTGGGTCGTTAGTCCAGGGGTGTTGCTATATAAACTTCCTGAATTCTCAGTCTGGTGCCTGGCATCGTTGTAATCAGTCCTTTCTGTTTGCTCCTGTCTGCTGGTCCTGGTTCTTGCAAAATTAAGCTAAGTCCTGCTTCCTTGTTTTTTGGTTATTTGCATTGCTCTTATTTTTTTGTCCAGCTTGTACTAAATGTGATTCCTGATTTTGCTGGAAGCTCTAGGGGGCTGGTATTCTCCCCCCGGGCTGTTAGACGGTTCGGGGGTTCTTGAATATCCAGCGTGGAGATTTTGATAGGGTTTTTGCTGACCGTATAAGTCATCTTACTATATTCTGCTATTAGTCAGTGGGCCTCTCTTTGCTAAATACCTAGTTCATTCTTACGTTTGTCTTTTCTTCTTACCTCACCGTTATTATTTGTTGGGGGCTTGTATCCAACTTTTGGGGTCTTTTCTCTGGAGGCAAGAAAGGTCTATCTTTTCCCTTCTAGGGTTAGTTAGTTCTCCGGCTGGCGCGAGACGTCTAGAACCAACGTAGGCACGTTCCCCGGCTGCTGCTATTTGTGGTGCTAGGATTAGATATATGGTCAGCCCAGTTACCACTGCCCTATGAGCTGGTTTTTTGTGTTTGCAGACTTGGTATTTATTTCTGAGACCCTCTGCCATTGGGGTCATAACAGGTAGCCTCTGAATTACCACTATTGAGTTTGGACTCTGGACTTGAACATTGCTTATTGTGACATTAGATAATTAAGGCACACTGTGAACTGGGTAGGAATAATTTGAAGCACTGACACTTTACATGTAATGCTACTACTTTCATTGGCCTCCCATCCTATATTTTGTAGGTCTGGGTGCTTTTTGCACTTTGTTCCACATTATCCATTTTTTTGGTCATTTTCAATGTAATTGTGTCTAAAACTGTTGTTTTAAACCATGTGTTTAATAAAATTGGTTACTTTTTATCCTGGACTGTTCCTCACTTTTCTCCTCTTTGTGTTCATATATAGGAGTGTCCCAGGGTACCTAGACCCTTTGTACTACTTGGTATAGGGTCTCATTTATTATACTATGTTTTCTGTTCTATGGATCTTGTTTTCAAGCTACTCACTGTAGTATGTCATGTTGCGAAACTGATCCTAGGTCCCTTTGCAGAAATGGCTGTACTGATTCTGCCACCAAATCAATGTAACGCCAAGCTGGAATGAAGATTAGAGGGGTTCGATTACCATACATCATGCTAATCCACACCATAACACCAATGAGTAGGACCGGTGTGATGTTCACTTGTGAGGCCTCTTCATGGCATTACCCGTGTGGCCTTCAGACCACCAATCTTTGGCTATCATTGTATCCAAGACAAAAGCAAGACTTTTTACTGAAGAGTATAGATTCCAATTCCAGCCTTCGGTGCACATCTGGAGAAAATGTGGGCAAGGCCATGAAAAGGTCTTTATGAAGGAATGTCACATCTGTTTTATTTCTGTAATTATGGTGTGAGATGACATGATGCATGTAGCCGGACCTTTTTCGTCTTTCTTCCAGCTCAGTATTATATTGATTTGGTCATGGAATCAGTGATACGGCCATTTCTATCAAGTTTCTCACAAGCCATTTTTTAACATGACAACATGAAGCTACATGTTGCTCGTGCTACTGTTCTTCTCCGGACTTTGATGTTTTTGGTTCTAAGGTTGTGGGTTGTAATAATCTCCTAGACAGGTTAATGATGTAACTGTTTTTATTCCTTATGTCCACGGTCTTACAGCAACTCAAGGTAAATGGACATAATGCAATGCCCTCAGTCTACAAGATCTCAACCTGGGGCCAGTTGCTACACTGCCCCTGTACCAGGTGATACCCACTCTCTCACATCTTTTTGGTGGCCCATAGCTTTTGTATCTCCTGCCAGTATAGTTTGCAGTCACAGCCCATGCTCTTCCAGATGATGGATAGCATGACCATAATGCGTGTATCCAGCTCCAGCCGGCAACAATATATAGTACAGTCCCCACCTGGGTTCTCCAAACTTCTTCATGGGTTAAGAGATGGGCACTGTAGCAGATCTGTATTCCACCAACCAGCCATGGTTCCTTGAGCTCATGTCCTATAGAGTATCTTGGAAGATGGAAGATTTTTATATTCGATAGCTCTCATTCCAGGAATTATCCCATAGGATTGGGGGAAGGTGGGATTAAGTAATTCCTCATTGTCGATGATTGTTCAATGAACCTGCAAATTTGTAATTCAAGGTGTGTAGACTAGTACACCGCAAGGGCTGATGCAATATGTAATCAGCAGGCTTTCCACATATTAACATACAACAAGAGTCAATGTACAGTCTCATGTAAAACAATGGCTCATGTCCAATGACCCACAGAACAAAAGAACAATACATCTAGCATAATTAAAAGTAATTCACCCCCACACCAGACCAGAGTGACGCTGTGTCATCACAGTCAGCAATTGCAAAGATAACTGCCAGCAGTGGACCTTGATGATGTGCCCAAATGCATTCAGCGTGTCAGAACATTCCTCAGACAATCATTAATAACTTAATTGATTATATGCCAAGGAATAGGTATAAGGGCGTGTATTTGTGCATGTGGCGCTTAGGCCGGTGTCACACTCAGCGTAGGGAAATACGGTCCGTATTTTACATGCGTAATATGCAGAAATGTTTCCAAAATAGTGATCTGTATGTCATCCGTAGGCAGGGTGTGGCAACGTATTTTACGCATGGCATCCTCCGTATGTAATCCGTATGGCATCCGTACAGCAAGATTTTCTCCCCGGCTTGCAAAATGGACATAGAATGGATCCATGGGCTCAAATATTCGTGAAAACCTATATAGTATATATATATATATATATATATATATATATATATATACAGTATATGTCAGTGAGACACATATATATACACATAAATTTATATTTCATACAGCGCTAGATAGCAGAAAAGCCGGTAATTCAATTGCCGGCTTTTGCTATCTCCTTCCCAAATGCGACATGATATGAGACATGGTTTGCATACAGTAAACCTTTTCATATCCCTTTTTTTTGCATATTCCTCACTACTAATGTTATTAGTGTGTGAGTGTGCAAAATTTGGGGGCTCTAGCTGTTAAAATAAAGGGTTAAATCGCGGAAATTTTCTCTGCCAGAGTGGGAAAGCCAGTGACTGAGGGCAGATATTAATAGCCTAGGGAGGTACCATGGTTATAGGACCCCCCCTGGCTAAAAACATCTGCCCCCAGACACCCTAGAAAAGACACATCTGAAAGATGCGCCTATTCTGGCACTTAGCCTCTCTCTTCCCACTCCCCTGTAGCAGTGGGATATGGGGTAATAAAGGAATAATGCCACCTTGCTATTGTAAGGTGACATTAAGCCAGGTTAATAATGGAGAGGTGTCAATAAGACACCTATCCATTATTAATCCATTAGTAGTAAATGGTTAATAAAACACACACATTAGGAAAAAAGTATTTTAATGAAATAAAGACACAGGGTGTTGTAATAGTTTATTATACTTTTAATCCAAATGACGACCCTCGTTCTGTAATAAAAGCAATTGAATTACCGGCTTTTCTGCTATCTAGCGCTGTATGAAATATATATATATATATATATATATATATATATATATATATATATACATATATACACATATATATATATATATATGTATATATGTGTGTGTGTGTGTGTCTCACTGACATATATATATATATATCTATATCTCCTATATCTCCCTATACTATGTGTAGACATTAGTGTTGAGCATTCCGATACTGCAAGTATCGGGTATCGGCCGATACTTGCTGTATCGGAATTCCGATACCGAGATCCGATATTTTTGTGATATCGGGTATCGGTATCGAAACAACATTAATGTAAAAATGTGTAAAAGAGAGAATTAAAATAAAAAATATTGCTATACTCACCTCTCCGACGCAGCCTGCACCTTACCGAGGGAAGCGGCAGCGTTCTTTGTTTAAAATTCGCGCTTTTCTTTCCTTTACGTGAGTCCCGGCTTGTGATTGGTTGCGTGCCGCCCATGTGACCGGGACGCAACCAATCACAGCAAGCCGTGACGTAATTTCAGGTCCTTCAGGATTTTAAAATTACGTTCCAGCGTTGTGATTGGTTGCGTCGCAGTCACATGGGCGACGCAACCAATCACAGCAAGCCGTGATGTAATTTCAGGTCCTTAAGGATTTTAAAATTACGTCCCGGCTTTGTGATTGGTTGCGTCGCAGTCACATGGGAGACGCAACCAATCACAAGCCGTGACGTCACGGGAGGCTGGACACGCGCGCATTTTAAAATGGGCGCGTGTCCAGCCTCCCGTGACGTCCCGGCTTGTGATTGGTTGCGCCGCGATCAACCAATCACAAGCCGGGAGGCTGGACACGCGCCCATTTTAAAATTTTAAAATGCGCGCGTGTCCAGCCTCCCGGCTTGTGATTGGTTGACCGCGGCGCAACCAATCACAAGCCGGGACGTCACGGGAGGCTGGACACGCGCCCATTTTAAAAAGCGCGCGTGTCCAGCCTCCCGTGACGTCACGGCTTGTGATTGGTTAATGGCGGCCATGTTGCCGGGACGCGGACCAATCACAGCAAGCCGTGACGTAATTTTGTCACGGCTTGCTGTGATTGGTCCGCGTCCCGGCAACATGGCGCCGTGACCAATCATAAGCCGGGACGTCACTGGAGGCTGGACACGCGCGCTTTTTAAAATGGGCGCGTGTCCAGCCTCCCGTGACGTCCCGGCTTGTGATTGGTTAATGGCGGCCATGTTGCCGGGACGCGGACCAATCACAGCAAGCCGTGACGTAATTTCGTCACGGCTTGCTGTGATTGGTCCGCGTCCCGGCAACATGGCCGCCCTGACCAATCACAAGCCGGGACTTCACGTAACCAAGTAAAAGCGCGAATTTTAAACAAACAACGCTGCCGGTTCCCTCGCTAAGGTCCAGGCTGCGTCGGACAGGTGAGTATAGCGATATTTTTTATTTTAATTCTTTCTTTTACACATTTATATGGATCCCAGGGCCTGAAGGAGAGTTTCCTCTCCTTCAGACCCTGGGAACCATCAGGAATACCGTCCGATACTTGAGTCCCATTGACTTGTATTGGTATCGGGTATCGGTATCGGATTGGATCCGATACTTTGCCGGTATCGGCCGATACTTTCCGATACCGATACTTTCAAGTATCGGACGGTATCGCTCAACACTAGTAGACATTTATTTGATCTGTTCTATTCTAACCTGTCTGTGTGATTTTACTGTACACCGCACTGAATTGCCGGCTTTTCTATAGAACACCGGTGCGTATTTCTCGCAAGTCACACTGTTGGTCCGTGTGTTATCCGTATTTTTCTCACCCCCATAGACTTTCATTGGCGGATTTTTTTGCGCAATACACTTACAAATGCTGCATGCTGCGATTTTCTACGCCCATAAAATATGACTGAGAAATATACGGCAGATAGGAGCTGCCCCATAGAGAATCATTGGTCTGTGTGCAATGCGTAGTTTTTGCGCCTCTCATACGTCTGTAAAACTCTCTAGTGTGACGCCGGCCTTATACTCAGTATTGAATAAATCGAGATGTTTGGACATTTTTTTTACAATTTTTTTTATCAATTATAGATCATTAACATATCTATCCATCCTGTAATTTCCATATTACCACAAATTTTCCTTCTTGCTGTTGCAATTTTAATATTGACAATTGTGATTTGAAAATAAGAAATGTGGTTTACAAATTGCTTCCTACGGCAAAAAAATGACACCTTACTTGCAGCTTTTTTTTGCAAATATGGTATACTCTCACCATATGTTGGCTGGAAATTAATGTATATTGTCATGTACATATAAAAAATTTATAAAAATGCTTGTGAAACCAGCATGAAAAATAAAAATCATAATGGACAACTATGGACTAATAGACTACTAATGTGGTCCAAGATTACAAACTTTTCACATGCATGTATGACTAGTGTTGAGCGATACCGTCCGATACTTGAAAGTATCGGTATCGGAAAGTATCGGCCGATACCGGCAAAGTATCGGATCCAATCCGATACCGATACCCAATACCAATACAAGTCAATGGGACTCAAGTATCGGACGGTATTCCTGATGGTTCCCAGGGTCTGAAGGAGAGGAAACTCTCCTTCAGGCCCTGGGATCCATATTAATGTGTAAAAGAAAGAATTAAAATAAAAAATATTGCTATACTCACCTCTCCGACGCAGCCTGGACCTCAGCGAGGGAACCGGCAGCGTTGTTTGCTTAAAATTCGCGCTTTTCCTTCCTTACGTGAAGTCCCGGCTTGTGATTGGTCGCGTGCCGCCCATGTGGCCGCGACGCGACCAATCACAGCAAGCCGTGACGTAATTTTAGGTCCTTCAGGATTTTAAAATTACGTTCTGGCTTGTGATTGGTCGCGTCGCGGTCACATGGGCGACGCGACCAATCACAAGCCGGGACGTCACGGGAGGCAGGACACGCGCGCATTTTAAAATGCGCGCGTGTCCTGCCTCCCGTGACGTCACGGCTTGTGATTGGTCGCGTCGCCCATGTGACCGCGACGCGACCAATCACAAGCCAGAACGTAATTTTAAAATCCTGAAGGACCTAAAATTACGTCACGGCTTGCTGTGATTGGTCGCGTCGCGGCCACATGGGCGGCACGCGACCAATCACAAGCCGGGACTTCACGTAAGGAAGGAAAAGCGCGAATTTTAAGCAAACAACGCTGCCGGTTCCCTCGCTGAGGTCCAGGCTGCGTCGGAGAGGTGAGTATAGCAATATTTTTTTATTTTAATTCTCTCTTTTACACATTTTTACATTAATGTTGTTTCGATACCGATACCCGATACCACAAAAGTATCGGATCTCGGTATCGGAATTCCGATACCCGATACTTGCGGTATCGGAATGCTCAACACTATGTATGACGCATCCCAAGTGATGGATTTCCAAAAGTCAAAAGGTGGAGTTTCTCTTTATTGGCATTATCTCATTATCTTTTTGAGATGTCCCTCTTTATTAGGCCGGTTTCACACGTCAGTGGCTCCGGTACGTGAGGTGACAGTTTCCTCACGTACCGGAGCCACTGACACACGTAGACACATTGAAATCAATGCATCTGTGCAGATGTCATTGATTTTTTGCGGACCGTGTCTCCGTGTGCCAAACACGGAGACATGTCAGTGTTCGTGGGAGCGCACGGATTACACGGACCCATTGAAGTCAATGGGTCCGTGTAAAACACGTACCGCACACGGACGTTGTCCGTGTGCAGTCCGTGTGCAGTCCGTGTGCCGTGCAGGAGACAGCGCTACAGTAAGCGCTGTCCCCCCCACATGGTGCTGAAGCCGCCATTCATATCTTCTCTGCAGCAGCATTTGCTGTAGAGAAGATATGAATAATCCTTTTTTTTTTTGTTTCTCGTGTTTAACATAAAGATCCATGTCCCCACCCCCCTCCCACCCCCTGTGCGCCCGCCCGCTGTTATTAAAATACTCACCCGCCTCCCTCGCAGTGTCCTGTCCTGGCCGCAGCTTCTCCTGTATGCGGTCACGTGGGGCCGCCCATTACAGAAATGAATATGCGGCTCCATCCCTATCCCTATGGGAGGTGGAGCCGCATATTCATGACTGTAATCGGCGGCCCCACGTGACCGCTCATACAGTAGAAGGTGCAGCCAGGACAGGAAGCAGCGCCAGCGAGGGAGCCGGGTGAGTATTTTAATAACAGCGGGCGGGCGCACAGGGGGTGGGGACATGGATATTTATGTTAATCACGAGAAACAAAAAAAAAAAGGATTATTCATATCTTCTCTACAGCAAACGCTGCTGCAGAGAAGATATGAATGGCGGCTTCAGCACCACATGGGGGACAGCGCTTATCTCTAGCGCTGTCTCCTGCACGGTGCGTGTGGTACCCAGTCGGCACACGGGCAGCACACGTGTGCCGCACGTGTGCTACACTGATGTGCCACAGAAACGCACGGGCACACGGACACGGATATCTCCGGTACCGATTTTTCCGGTACCAGAATTATCTGGACGTGTGAGACTGGCCTTACATGGATGGACATTCATCTGAATGGTCGCCATTAGTGATGAGCGAGCGTCCTTGGATATCATGTTATCCGAGTATCTCGGGCGTGCTCGAATAATATGTTCGAGTCCCTGTGGCTGAATGATGCGCAGCGGTTAGACAGCCACAACACATGAGGGGATTGCCTGTTTGTTAGCTGCATCCTCGGAAAACACGATATCCAAGCACGCTTGCTCATCACTTGCTACATTTCTGATTGGCAGCAGCTTCTCCACACTGATGGTTCTCCAGGAGCCAGGCTTATACAGTCAGCTCATCTAATGAGACATTCCCTTTGACGGCAATGCCAAGTTAGATAAGTCTTTTTTTATTTTATTTTATATTTTATGAGCCTTTACATAAAAAGGTTATGTACAAGATTCTATTTGGGCAAATTTCATTTGAAATAGCAGAACTGAGATTCTGACGTTGTTTCTCAGTTTCCCGTCAACTTCTGCTGCCAATTAATTTTTTCTTTGCACATATTGTGACTTCAATGAGCACGGAGGAGGAAGCGCAGAGTGATTGATCTGTGTGTGAACGTGCGCTTTCTCACTCAATTGTTGTGAGTAGGAACTAAATTTCAGCTGATAGGGAACAGATATTATGGTAAAGAACGAAGGGAGAGTGTGTGGAAAGTGGAGTCACAGCAATGTCAAGAGAAGCGATTCTGACTCCTAGAATCAGTGCAGATCACTTCCCTTTTTTTGGATAAAGTTCATTATATTCTTTGCTTTTTATCCAGTCACTATGATTTTAAAAAGAGAAGAAGCTGATCGGTTGTCATATTAAAGTAGATTTATCATACAATTTGCTTCAAAAACCTTGCATAAAGCTGTTTGAAATGTTGCAAACATTTTGCACCGTCCAGTTTTATGCCAAATTTTTGAAAAGTGAAAGGAGCAGAGACAGCCGGGAAATTCATCACAGTTTACGCCACAAAATCGGTCATTAATTGGTGCACATTCAGCAACTGAAAGATATGCCAAAGGCACACGCCACAAATTCAATTTGGCATGTGATACTAAAATGAATTCTTCATCAAGACTGGTAGAACAGAACGCCAGCATTGCTGAACTGGCCCTATCCTTCCCAAACACAGCAGTGGCTTGAACCATTGAAGTCAATGAATGTTTGTAACTTACATCGCACACGCTGTACTTTTACTGCCCACCCGAAGGTTACTTCTCATAAGAATTCCCTTGTCCCTTGTTTCTGTCCTACCAGTTTTAGGCAGTCCACTTGCCCCTTGTAAGAACAGCTGATCCTTATGGTTAGACAAGCAGAACGTGGGCTATCATCTCATCACCGCATGGGCTTTCAGTTAAGAAGGGATTGCCTTAATGAAAAACCTCTTCAAGCATATAGAGAATCATTTGCATTTGAAAAATGAAACTTTTGATCCACATTTTTTTGGAAATGATAAAAATGGCAGGGGATCAATCATGGGATTTGCAGTCAAATCTTGTACAGTGGGTTATTATCTGCAAATATTATATTTATGGACAAAAACTTATTCCAGGTATATGGGGCTATATGATAGGATCAGTGTTGGACCGGGGATCCAAGGGCCCACCAGTAACCAACTCCAGGGCCCCACTTTTCAGCCTCATGCAAATGTGACATTATCCTCAATTACAAATTTAGATAACAATGAACGGGGTAGATTGATAAATGAATAAAATGCCGCCTGTGTCTGTACATAGGGATTCAAGTATAATGTGCCAAGTAATGCTCATATAAGAGGGTGGTGGGCCGTTCCTGCACTGAGGCCCACCGGAGGATTCTCATGTTTTCCTGTGGGCCAGTCCAAGACTGAATAGGTTCTAGTCTAGTGTTGTACCCCAAAGGGAAAATGTAGCTTATTAAAATGATTCCGTATCCTAAACTGATACCATCTCCATAATACCACTACATGAGTTTTCAACTGTTTAGGAATACAAGAAACCTGTTAAACACAATACAATGTCTGCCATAACCTGTATCATGCCTTAAGGGCGAAATAACTTTCCTCCTTGTACTTGTAACATTGTAATACAAACATGACAAATTAGAGTTAAATGGAATCTGTCACCAGGTTTTTGCTATGCAATCTGAGAACAGCATGAAGTACAGGCAGAGAACCTGATTCTAGCGATGTATCACTTATTGGGCTGTATTTTAATGTTTCAATACAATCAGTGTTTTATCAGCAGCGGATTATCACTGCAGGACAACTGGTTTCCTGCCTCCTAGACCAGTCACACCCCCAGCGCTGATTAGCAGCTCTCTGTCACTGTACAATGTACACAGAAAGCTGTGATCTGGGTGAGGTTATACACAGCTGAACATCTGAACTCTGCAAGATCTGCAGCAGAGAAGACTTCAAGTACCACTGTTGCACCCAGAAAGTGTACATTGCTGGAATCAGGGTCTCTGTCCCTACATCATGATCCTGTCAGATTACAGAACAAACACCTGCTGACATATTCTTTTTAAGATAATAGTTGAATTAGGTTCTTTCAATATGCTGTTACTTTTGCCAATCTCATGCATTTTGCCAATGGAGAAAAGATCAGAGACCAGAATACCCGACATAAGATCAAAGATTTAAACACAGGTTGTAATGTAACAAAATAGGAAAAATCCAAGGGGATGACTACTTTTTCAAGCCACTGTAACTGTACTGTGAAGACAAAGTGACAAGGACATACTGATCACCTTAATAGAATAATTAGGTTCTGTACACACTGGAGTCACAGCCTATGCCGGCAGGATTCTGTGGCTCCATAATAACATGGTCTGTTGTACCCTTCCATTCTGTACTTGTAAACAGTTCAGACTGCCCTCCTATAAGTCAGTGCGATCTTTCAGGATTTCTTACTAGGTGTTGCAAATATTATTCATGTCCCCTGAAGCTATGCCCCCAATGTGAACAGAGACGAACCCAAAATGTAGTAGATACCCTTTAGTAATTAGTCCAATTTAAACAAGACACATCTTCCCATGAAGCTGCACCAACCTAATTACAGCAATGTCATCCTGCTCACAAGCCACCAATATTATCTGTCTTCACCATATCACACGCATTGTGCTTTACACATATCCCTTTTCCTGTGAGGCATAACGACCACAATAAAGGCGTCTCCCCATCTCATAAAGTGCAAGGATACGCCATTACTTTATGATCTAAGACTCTCTATCTGGAGAATAAAGAAGATGCAACCCTGGTTTAGTGCTGTGCAGCCTTTACTCAGTGTCATCTGTATGGGAAAGAGGCTGGCTGCAGTTCCCGTTAAGGTCAGATGGCTAGTGGGGGCACTGTTGTATCATCTTTATTCCCAGGATCGGTGAGGATCCTCGAATAAAACTCAACCATCATGGAACTGCATGTTCCTTGAGGCTATGTGCCCACGTTGCGGATTCGTGTGCTGATTTTTCCGCACCGTTTTTGCACTGCGTTTTACCTGCGGATATACCACGGAATTCCTGCGTTTTTTGTGTGGATTTCACCAGCGGTTTTACACCTGCGGATTCCTATTGAGGAGCAGGTGTAAAACGCTGCGGAATCCACACAAAGAATTGACATGCTGCGGAAAATACAACGCAGCGTTTCTGCACGTTTTTTTCCGCAGCATGGGCCCAACGGATTTGGTTTTCCATAGGTTTACATGGTACTGTGCAACGCATGGAAAACAGCTGCGATTCCGAAGCGGCCAATCTGCTGCAGATCTGCAACAAAACCTGCAATGTTTGCACATACCCTTAGGCTTTTCCTCCTTTCCGAAATTAATAGTGCAGTAAACAATTGGACCCATGCCATAAATGTCAGAAAGACCAATGGAACCCCACTGAAGTCAACAGTGTTTGTCAGCGACCCTCGCATACATCAGATATTTAACCTGTCACACTATCAATGTTTTCTTTATAAGTTGATACCAGCCAGTGTGAACACAGTCCGAGTGTGAATACAGCCCGAGAGTGAACACAGCCCGAGTGTGAACACAGCCCGAGTGTGAACACAGCCCGAGAGTGAACACAGCCCGAGAGTGAACACAGCCCGAGAGTGAACACAGCCCCAGAGTGAACACAGCCCGAGAGTGAACACAGCCTGAGTGTCAACACAGCCTGAGTGTCAACACAGCCCGAGTGTGAACACAGCCCGAGTGTGAACACAGCCCTAGAGTGAACACAGCCTGAGTGTGAACACAGCCCGAGAGTGTACAGAGCCCAAGGGTAAACACAGCCCAAGGGTGAACACAGCCCGAGAGGGAACACAGCCCGAGGGTGAACACAGCCTGAGAGTGAACACAGCCTGAGAGTGAACACAGCCTGAGTGTGAACACAGCCCGAGAGTGTACAGAGCCCAAGGGTAAACACAGCCCGAGGGTGAACACAGCCCGAGAGTGAACACAGCCCGAGAGTGAACACAGCCCGAGAGTGAACACAGCCCGAGAGTGAACACAACCCGAGTGTGAACACAGCCCGAGAGTGAACACAGCCCGAGAGTGAACACAGCCCGAGAGTGAACACAGCCCCAGGGTGAACACAGCCCGAGGGTGAACACAGCCCGTGAGTGAACACAACCCGAGTGTGAACACAACCCGAGTGTGAACACAACCCGAGTGTGAACACAGCCCAAGAGTGTACAGAGCCCGAGGGTGAACACAGTCCGAGAGTGTACAGAGCCCGAGGGTAAACACAGCCCGAGGGTAAACACAGCCCGAGAGTGAACACAGCCCGAGAGTGAACACAGCCCGAGAGTGAACACAGCCCGAGAGTGAACACAGCCCGAGAGTGAACACAGCCCGAGTGTGAACACAGCCCGAGAGTGAACACAGGCCGAGGGTGAACACAGCCCGAGGGTGACCACAACCCGAGTGTGAACACAGCCCAAGAGTGTACAGAGTCCGAGGGTGAACACAGCCCGAGAGTGTACAGAGCTCGAGGGTAAACACAGCCCGAGAGTGAACACAGCCCGAGGGTGAACACAGCCCGAGGGTGAACTGAGTCAACAAGTATTTATATTGTTCCTATAAACTACTGGATATAGCTGCTGTGATTTGCATTTGTGTTCTGGGGTTCTACTAGGGGTTAAATTATTTTAACAGCTATATTATCTTTGCCTATTCTTTCTGTTAAAAATACCAGAAAGACAAGAAAAACCCTGACAGTTTTGCAAAAAAAGTGTGAGGTTTATCAGTATACGTCTGGATTCTTTAAAAAAAATTGTTTTGAGTCTACAGTTAGTAAATAAAACCATGCAAATAAAATAGAATATAATTTTTTTTATCTATGCTTACTGACTGAGCACTCCTCCCCTCACCATCTGGTTTTTAATTACATCTAGTCACACTTGGTTCCGGCCAACCTATATGTAGGCTTTGCTGAGAGAGGTGTCCATATTCACCCAAGCATACAGACATTAGCCTTTGGTAAGTGTTCACATTTGGACAGGGAGGTCAGGTACCCATCAGTTTAATGAGACCACCTTGACGATGGTTGATGGGCTCACACTATTTGATTAAATCAAATTCTGTGCAAAGCGTCTCTTAAATATTTTTCTAATGTTCAAAAGCCATTTTGCTATTCAAATTTCATGTATTTCATATTAGACATACTTTGGCACGATAGAGTGCAACTTTTTTTTGTATATTATATATGGAGGTAGCTGCTCCTGGTATGCACCTATTCACACTAGTTTGGATGTGCCAGTCTTTTTTCTGTCATTTCTATGTTAGCTTACTGACAGAGCACTCCTCCCCTCACCATCTGGTTTTTAATTACATCTAGTCACACTTGGTTCCGGCCAACCCATATGTTGGCTTTGCTGAGAGAGGTGTCCATATTCACCCAAGCATACAGACATTAGCCTTTGGTAAGTGTTCACATTTGGACAGGGAGGTCAGGTACCCATCAGTTTAATGAGACCACCTTGACGATGGTTGATGGGCTCACACTATTTGATTAAATCAAATTCTGTGCAAAGCGTCTCTTAAATATTTTTCTAATGTTCAAAAGCCATTTTGCTATTCAAATTTCATATATTTCATATTAGACATACTTTGGCACGATAGAGTGCAACCTTTTTTTGTACAGCCCGAGGGTGAACACAGCCCGAGGGTGAACACAGCCCGAGGGTGAACACAGCCCGAGGGTGAACACAGCCCGAGGGTGAACACAGCCCGAGGGTGAACACAGCCTGCGTGTGAACTGAGTCAACAAGTATTTATATTGTTCCTATAAACTACTGGATATAGCTGCTGTGATTTGCATTTGTGTTCTGGGGTTCTACTAGGGGTTAAATTATTTTAACAGCTATATTATCTTTGCCTATTCTTTCTGTTAAAAATACCAGAAAGACAAGAAAAACCCTGACAGTTTTGCAAAAAAAAGTGTGAGGTTTATCAGTATACGTCTGGATTCTTTAAAAAAAATTGTTTTGAGTCTACAGTTAGTAAATAAAACCATGCAAATAAAATAGAATATAATTTTTTTTATCTATCTATATACAGTATATATGTGTGTATGTGTGTATATATATATATATATATATATATATATATATATATATATATATATATATATATATATATATATATATATATATATTTGTCTTTGTAGATGTAAAAAGGAAGTAAAAATTATGGAATAGTTTTTCTATTACGTTACAATGATTCCATGCTATAATGAGACATTTCAATAAAATAACTTATATGATTCTCCAAAATAAAGCAATTGTGCACTATGAGAACATGAGAGTCCCTATAACAAAACCCTCCCCTCTGCAGGACTGCACTTCAATAACTACTATGGCACAAAGCACAATCCACAGACATCCATTAGGTTTTTATGCCTTTATAATGCTACAGTAAATATACATCACAAAAACACTGAATAATGCAATTGGGTTACCTGCAGTCCTATGTAAAATGTAGACTGCATCTTATCATAAATGGGAGTGTTGCAGGCTATATCTGTATCAGATGTATAGTAAGAATTAGTTACATGTGAAAACATTAGAAATAAAGAAGAGAGGTAGTAAACCCACCAGCCGTAACCGCCGAATGATACACTGCGTTTTCTTCTAAACATCTTTGCAGTTCTTGCTCCACCGAGCGTCTCTAGCAACGATTTGTGCTCTTGAGCTCCGCACAGCCAGGAGAGGAGGAGAGGGCAGCTGTAGGCCAGGAGAGGAGGAGAGAGGAGCCGTAGGCCAGGAGAGGAGGAGAGCTTCTGCAGATTCGAAGACTCCGTAAAGCTGCTATGGTTGTTTGCCTGAGGTTTTGTGTTTCAAGCTTAGTGGGAAAGTCACTTCTCAGTTTCCTGTGTGGTGCTTCTGCCTGCTGACCAACCCTGTGAAGCTCTTAATTCTACTGTCTGAACTTCTTACTATTAAGGAGGAGTTTTGGAGCATGTTCTTTTTCTTTTTTGTTGTACTGTACATACATATTTTTGTATATATGTCTATTCAGTGACTACTGGCAGACACAGACCCAAGAGGGACCCTGTGCAAGACCAATATAAGGGCCCTTTCCTGTCCAATAGCTCATCATAATGCACTATTCCACCTGCTTTGTAGGTATAAATCGCCCCCTTACCTCTTGTACCCCTGTGAGGCTTCACAGTTTGCACCACTGGTATGTCCACCCCTGTGTGGATCTGTTACTATTTACCTCTTGTCTAGTGATGAGCTAACATGCTCGGATAAGGTGTTATCAGGCCATGCTCGGGTGCTAAACGAGTGACTTCAGCATACTCGAAAAATATGTTCGAGTCCGCACACCTGCATGTCTCACGGCTGTTCGACAGCCACAACACATGCAGGAAGACATGCAGCCGAGGGGATTGAGCATGCAGCCGAGGGGATTGAGCATTTTTTTGCAAGCACACAGAAGATACTTCAGTAGCGCCCGAGCGTGCTCTGATAGCACCTTATCCACGCACGTTCATCACTATCAGTCAAACTCAGAAAAAAATATGGTTGCTCAAGCATGTTGATATTTGTATTAACCCAAGCTGTATAACCCACATTTCAGATGATGAAAGATGAGTTTGATGCCCAATATTTCATACATGTCCATACCCTTTAGTGATTTTCCAGTTAAAAATCTGGAAACTATGACTCCCTGTGAGGAGCTGAGGTTTTGGGTTGTAATAATCACCTAAGAAGGTTAACAACGCAATTATTTTTTATTCCTTACGTCCTTGGTTTTACAGCAAATGCAGGTAGATGGCAAAAATACATTGCCCCCAGTCCACAAGACCTCCACGAGGCTGGTAGTCCCATTGCCCCCGTACCAGGCGATACTCACTGTCCCCAACTTTTGGTTGGCCCACAGATTTTGTATCTCCCGTCAGTATAGCCTGTAGTCACAGTCCATGCTCCTGCAGATGACAGATAACACAACTGACACTCATGTATCCTGGAGCAATAGTCCTTAAGAAAGTTCATGAAATCCAGAAGGCAGATCCCTCAACCTTAGCATGGTATCCTGTCCAGCCGGCAACCGATCTTCAAAACTCCATAAATCATCCATCCATGGCTGCAGGACCTCAGCCTAGATCATCTCCTCTCAATGTCACTATCCCAAACACGTGGCTTCTTTTCCTCCCTCCCCTTCAACATTTGCTTTTAGCTCAAAGAATGAAGAATATTCCAGAAGCCCATCTCCTGGGACTGCATGTGAGACACCCTCTAGTGACAGCTTCATTTGGTCTATAATCCGCATCAACACAGTGGGACTAGTGGCTGGGAGAACAATGGAATGATTGAGTTCCTGGATTAATAATCTTGGGTCTGGCCTCATGTATGCAAAAGATGTAGAAGGCACGTCTTCCTCTGCTTACTGTCACTGGATGGAAGCATTGATATCTGAGGCTGAACTGACGAACAAGAAAATCTCTAATAAAACACAACAATAATATCGACACAACTGGTTTCCGTGCTGGAAAAAGTCTACATCCCTAAGAGCCGTGGACTTTATGTGCATTGGTCCAATAGTCTTTAGTAAGTGGCCAGCTCCACAGAACCCCAATTCAGCAAGACCAGTATTGTTCTTTTCAGTGTTGGTGAGGGGAAATGGTAGAGTCAGACACACCTGATTCATTAAGGGGAGCATGCCTCTTGATGAAACCGATGATTCTCCACCAATCTTACTAAAGTCATGGACTGGAATAAGATTTCTGTTGTAAGATGCGAGATGTGGCATCATGCTGCCGTTCCCCCCCCAACTTCACTTATTTTGGCAGAGATGGTTGAAACTGGTGTGAAAATGTTAAAAGTTTTTTGTGAAATTTTGGATTGTGCAAACTTTTTGAGACTCATCAAAGTGTTTAACACCAGATTGTTGGCGAAAACACTTTGATAAATGGTGGCCTGTAAGTATGCATCAGTAATTTATGAAATATTGTACAATAATAGAATGACTACTACTAACAATAACACACCATATGCATACTTTCTTAAACAATATAGAATATACTATATGTAGAAAAATATTGTGATACTCCTCAATAGTCATTAGTAAATCATTAGTTTGTCATTCAGTTCCATTGCCAGAGTTGTATAAAAGCCAGCTCCTCGTCGTGCAGTCTGCCATTACTAACATTTGTGAAAGAATGGCTCATTGTAAAGAGCTCACTGAATTCTACCATGGTCCTGTAATAGAATGCCCCCATTGTAACAAACAGTTCATAAAATGTCTTCCCTTTTTAATATTCAATTATTAACTGGGTGACATTATTGAAAAGCAGAAGCATTTAGGAACCAATGTAACTCAGCCAAGAAGTGGCAGACCACAGAGTGGAAAAAAGTTGCCAAAGCTAAACTAGTCCAACAACTGCAGAGCTCCAAACCTCCATAATAGCAGCAGAAAATCATGCATTTTGTACATGTTTTTTTCTAAGCCAATGGGGAAGAGCATAAAGACATCTCAATTGCATGAACAAAAATAAACCATAATATTAAAATCACCTGTATAATTTTGTTTAAGTTTGGAAAGGCTAGCCTTTTCTCTCTATGTCTAGTTGACAGTCATATATGGCACATGCACATGGTCTGTCATAAATGTCTAACAGATCTATGACAATTCTGCCAATTGATTCCCTTTAATTTCAGCTTCAATAAATTAAAAATACCCTATTGTTCTAAATACAGACTGTGACGACAAAGCATTTTATCTTGATTAAACACATAGTTTTACCCTCACTCTGTGTTGTCTGAGTCAGAGGTGTCAAACTGCATTCCTTGAGGGCTGCAAACAGGTCATGTTTTCAGGATTTCCTTAGCATTGCACAAGGTGCTTGAATCATTCTGTGCAGGTGATTAAATTATCACTTGTGCAATACAAGGAAATCCTGAAAACATGACCTGTTTGCGGCCCTCGAGGAATGCAGTTTGACACCTCTGGTCTGAGTAGTATTATGCCCACGTTAAAAAGAGAGCGGGCTTTTGTTGGATGATCTCTGGTCTATGCGGTTTTGGCTAGCGGACCAGGGCACCCGCTGACCCCTCTGTGTGTCCACACAGACAATCGAGGTAGTTTGTGACTCCAATATGGCTGCCTCCACTCTTGACAGCTTACCATGTAGCTAACCTTCTACAAGAAAACCTGTCATTCAGGCTTTATTCATTAGATCTGGAAAATATTTAGGTGGCTTTTCACATGTAAATAATAAATCAACTATAAACCAAACAATGCATAAGAATAGGTTTATGAAGCCATATGTAAGAAAAACGTAACAAAAAAAAGAATAATAAAGCTGACGGCAAAATATCACCACAACAATGTTACTGCACAAGACCTAAGTGACATTGTATATGGCCTGACAACAAGCTCTGATATATAACCCCAAAGAAGAGACCATGAAAAATAAATTGTTTTGGAAACAGAATTCTAATAAATGTAAGATGTTCTATCAAAAGGTGTCAATATAAATTCAATTTGGTCAACAGATTGAAAGACCTGGGCAATGTTCTTCTCATTCCTTGAGAGGTTTGTGAAGAAAATAAATCGCTGGTAATCTAAAATTTATTGCAGTTTAACAAAAAGAAATAAATAACATTTTAAAAGCGAAAACCGAGAGGTTTTGGAACTGTTCTATTCAACTTGAATAGAGTTTGCGGAAACCCTATTCATATGTACTGGTCATATTCCTATGAGAGCAGGAAAGTCAGTTAATCACAAAGCTTCTAAATGTCCTCATACTCTGAGGAGCAAAGTCAACCAAATCCACTGAGTTTGGACGAGCAGGAGGAATATCTTATGTATATGAGGGCCACTTGACTCTGTCAAAAGAAAAGTTAAAAAATAAAAACTAAAATAGGGCATGATGATTTCCTTTTCTTTTCCGGGAACATAATCATTTGCCAGAAGTGCTTGGTAGCGACTTAATCTCCTCTCCGCAGAACACTGGTCAGACTGAGGTATGAGCATCTTTCAAAGGGAATTTGTCAGCAGATTTTTGCTGTAATCTGAAGACAGCATGCTGTAGGGGTTAAAATACAGATTTCAGCAATGCCTCTCTTATCAAGCTCTATGCTTTTGTTTGTTTCCTATGATTACTTTAGCACCCGGAGCTTATCATTGCTGGACTACAGCAGCCTGTGCCTGGTAGTCCAACACGCCCCCTTCTGTGATAAGCAGCTCACTGTTTATGGACATTGTATATACAGAGCCTGGTGTGGGTGGGGCTAGCTTTCTCAGCTCTGCTGCATTGCTAAATCTAAAAACTTTGATTGTGTCAAAACTGCTACACCCTGTAAACTAATGATTACTTCATTTTATTCATGGTGTCTTTGTGTACATTATGCTACTCTCAGATGAGGTAGCAAAAACCTGCTGACAGATTCTCTTAAAGAAATCAATAGAAACAAGAGAATACATTCTGAAATACTAAACACCTTAAGGGATAAACTCCCTAAATATGATAATTGTAACTAACCAAAGACACTTTGCATTGGAACGGTCTATGTTATTTTGCTAAAGTATCAGTGGTGTTAATGTCTTTCCAAGTTAAATACTCAACTCAATTACATTAAATTAGTAAAAACATAACACTGACTCATTTAGGCACATTTCCAAAAAAATGTTATTCAATGAGGTAGTGCTGATGCACAATTTTTTTCACTGACAGAATCTGCATTCACTTTGAAGTCAGATGCCACCCTCATTCAAGTCTATGGGTGCGTGGAAAATGTTGGACTGCACTGGGGGGTGCCCTCCAAGTAGTCTAATTTCCATGGACTCACAGAATGGAGAAGATGGTGATATTTTGTTCTCCATCTTCTCCTCACAGTGTTCTACGATTCTCTCATCCGACAGAATCGGATCACACTAGGCTGACACTGTGATCAAACTCAGATCCGAGTTTGATCAGAGTGTCATTACCATAACTGATCTGATTTTCTTGGATGACAGAATCTACAGCCATCTGACACTAGCCTTAAAGTAAGTATAGATTATACCAAAATAAATAAAGCTATTTCTGTTCATATTTTCCATTTTCTGTCAGTTTTTTGTTGTGGCCATTTTTTGATGGCCAAAGTAGCGTAAATTGCTTTGCTTGAGTTGATTTACAAACAGCAGGAATAGCTGCCATTATGCTAATGCCTGGTGGCCAATTTCCATTCTTAGGCTGTTTTCACACATCCATGTGTAAGGCTACTTTCACATTAGCGTCGTGCACTGCACGTCGCAATGCGACGTTGCGGCGCACCGACGCATAATGTGGAAGCGCCGCACAACGGGGGGCAGCGGATGCAGTTTTTCAACGCATCCGCTGCCCCATTGTGAGATGCGGGGAGGCGGGGGCGGAGTTCCGGTCGGAAATGCTGGACACGATGCACCAAAAAACGTTACATGCAACGTTTTTTGGTGGCGACGGCCCGACGCAACACGACGCAACCGTCGCGATGTGTGGCAATGCATCGCACTGCGTCGCTAATGCTAGTCTATGGAGAAAAAACGCATCCTGCAAGCACTTTTGCAGGATGTGTTTTTTCCACAAAACAATGCATAGCGACGTGCAGTGCATGACGCTAGTGTGAAAGTAGCCTTAAACATGAGAAATGGAATGATTTCTTTTCATATGTCATCCTAGCTGCATACGTAATTTTTCAAATTTTTTTTAGTGAGGCATGAAGACTGTTTGAACTTTTTTTATCTATTAGAAATTGATCAGTTAAAAACAGATGAAACTTGGATGGAAGTCTGTAGCACATGGCCTGTCTTCCAAGTTTCATCCATTTTACATGGATACCCATGGGCTTTAATGGGCGAGTCTGATCTGCAAAATGGATAAGAATAGGATGTGCTGTGAGTCCCATGGACCAGAGACACTGATCCATTTGTATAACTTATGTGTGTATGGATCAATGAAACTATGGGTCAGTGTTCTGTCCAAGAAAAAACAGATGTGCAAATGCAGCCTAAGGCCTGTCCCACACGTCCAGATAATTCCGGTACCGGAAAAAATCGGTACCGGAGTTATCCGTGTCTGTGTGCCCGTGAGCTCACGTAGGCCATACGTGCGGCACACGTGTGCCGCCCGTGTGCCGAGTGGGTACCACACGGAGCGTGCAGGAGACAGCGCTAAAGTTTAGCGCTGTCCCCTGGATCGTGCTGAAGCCGCGATTCATATCTTCTGTGCAGCAGCGTTTGCTGCATAGAAGATATGAAGAATAGTGTTTAAAAGAAAGATCTATCTGTCCGCCCCCCCCACCCCCTGTGCGCCCCCCCCGCTGTTCTGAAAATACTCACCTGCCTCCCTCGTTGGCTGTCGCTGCTTCCTGTCCTGGCCGCGCACCTTCTACTGTATGCGGTCACGTGGGGCCGCTCATTTACAGTCATGAATAGGCGGCTCCACCCCTATGGGAGGTGGAGCCACATATTCATGAATCTAATCGGCGGCCCCACGTGACCGCATACAGTAGAAGGTGCGCGGCCAGGACAGGAAGCACCATGTGGGGGGACAGCGCTTACTGGAGCGCTGTCTCCTGCACGCCACACGGAGAACGTCCGTGTGAGGTACGTGTTTTACACGAACACTGACATGTCTCCGTGTTTGGCACACGGAGACACGGTCCGCAAAAAATCAATGACATCTGCACAGATGCATTGATTTTAATGTGTCTACGTGTGTCAGTGTCTCCGGTACGTGAGGAAACTGTCACCTCACGTACCGGAGCCACTGACGTGTGAAACCGGCCTAAAGGTATGAGTTTCTGAATTTTTTTAATCTGATTTTTCATTAAAGTTTGGTCCGTTTTTACCATTAGAGTTTCATCAGTTTTTCTAGTACGAATAAAAAAAAGAGAGAAATTTCTCCAGCTTCTCCAGTCAAACATTGACCTATAGACTTGCTTTGGCAATTTTGACCCGTCATTGACACTCGAATAATTAACAAACATATCTGTGAATTGGAGCAGGCGATTCAGTCAACAAAAATACTCGGTCATGTCAGCAGATCCATAGGCTGTAAGAGGTATGAGTGCTGTCCATGGAAAACACAAATCAAACTCGTACAAGAAAATATGATGTCTCAGTTAGATCTTAGGTGAGGTGCAATTTTTAATATGTATAGATGATAGAAGGTAAGAGTAGGAAAATTATTGCAGATCACAGAGAAGCCAGGGAGGTTTACAAAGAAAATGCTTGGTGCCTACAGTAAAACATGGTGGTGGCAGTGTCTTTATGTGGGGCTGCATGAGTGCCGCCGCTGTTGGGGAGTTATATTTAATTGATGGTATCATGAATTCACAGATGTACTGCTCTATATTGAAACAGAAGATGCTACCATCATCCCTTGGTAGACATGTCCTTTTCCAACACGAAAGTGATGTAAAAAAACAAACATCTAGGCCTCTGTTGCATCTCTAAATGTGAAAGGGATGCAGATGCCAAGTGTCTCTTCATCTGAACACAACCGAATACCTAAGGGGAATTCTGAAGAGATACGTAGATTATCACCCCCATCCAGCAACCAGGTACTAAAAGAGGTCGTTCTTGAAAAATGGAAGAAGATAGATATTCTAAAACATCGCCAATTTGTTCATCCACTGCCTAAAAGACCTGACCTTAAAAATCTTGAAGGTCATATAAATTACTAGATGAAGTAATGTTTGATGTGTGGTGTAAGTTGCATTATTAACCTTACTTTCATGATTATATATATATATATATATATATATATATATATACACAGCACAGGCCAAAAGTTTGGACACACCTTCTCATTTAAAGATTGTTCTGTATTTTCATGACTAGAGAATGCCAAGAGTGTGCAAAGCAGTCATCAAAGCAAAAGGTGGCTACTTTGAAGAACCTAGAATATAAGACATAATTTCAGTTGTTTCACACTTTTTCGTTAAGTATATAATTCCACATGTGTTAATGCATAGTTTTGATGCCTTCAGTGTGAATGTACAATTTTCTTAGTCATGAAAATACAGAAAAATCTTTAACCCCTTTACCCCCAAGGGTGGTTTGCACGTTAATGACCGGGCCAATTTTTACAATTCTGACCACTGTCCCTTTATGAGGTTATAACTCTGGAACACTTCAACGGATCCTGATGATTCTGACACTGTTTTCTCGTGACATATTGTACTTCATGATAGTGGTAAAATTTATTTGATATTACCTGCATTTATTTGTGAAAAAAATGGAAATTTGACAAAAATTTGGAAAATTTCGCAATTTTCCAACTTTGAATTTTTATACAATTAAATCACAGAGATATGTCACACAAAATACTTAATAAGTAACATTTCCCACATGTCTACTTTACATCAGCACAATTTTGGAACCAAAATTTTTTTTGTTTAGGGAGTTATAAGGGTTAAAAGTTGACCAGCAATTTCTCATTTTTACAACACCATTTTTTTTTAGGGACCACATCTCATTTGAAGTCATTTTGAAGGGTCTATATGATAGAAAATACCCAAGTGTGACACCATTCTAAAAACTGCACCCCGCAAGGTGCTCAAAACCACATTCAAGAAGTTTAGTAACTCTTCAGGTGTTTCACAGCAATTTTTGGAATGTTTAAATAAAAATGAACATTTAACTTTTTTACACAAAAAATGTACTTCATCTCCAATTTGTTTTATTTTACCAAGGGTAACAGGAGAAAATGGACCCCAAACGTTGTTGTACAATTTGTACTGAGTATGCCGATACCCCATATGTGGGGGTAAACCACTGTTTGGGCGCATGGCAGAGCTTGGAATGGAAGGAGCGCCATTTGACTTTTCAATGCAAAATTGACTGGAATTGAGATGGGACGCCATGTTGCGTTTGGAGAGCCCCTGATGTGCCTAAACATTGAAACCCCCCACAAGTGACACCATTTTGGAAAGTGGACCACCTAAGGAACTTATCTAGATGTGTGGTGAGCACTTTGACCCATTAAGTGATTCACAGAAGTTTACAATGCAGAGCTGTAAAAATAAAAAATAATATTTTTTCACAAAAATGATCTTTTTGCCCCCAATTTTTTATTTTCCCAAGGGTAAGAGAAGAAATTGGACTCCAAAAGTTGTTGGACAATTTGTCCTGAGTACGCTAATACCCCATATGTGGGGGTAAACCACTGTTTGGGCGCAAGGGAGAGCTCGGAAGGGAAGGAGCGCCATTTGACTTTTCAATGCAAAATTGACTGGAATTGAGATGGGACGCCATGTTGCATTTGGAGAGCCCCTGATGTGCCTAAACATTGAAATTCCCCACAATTGACACCATTTTGGAAAGTGGACCCACTAAGGAACTTATCTAGATGTGTGGTGAGCACTTTGACCCACCAAGTGCTTCACAGAAGTTTATAATGCAGAGCCGTAAAAATAAAAAATCATATTATTTCACAAAAATGATATTTTCGCCCCCAATTTTTTTTTCCCAAGGGTAAGAGAAGAAATTGGACCCCAAAAGTTGTTGTCCAATTTGTCCTGAGTACGCTGATACCTCATTGTGGGGGTAAACCACTGTTTGGGCACATGGCAGAGCTCGGAAGGGAAGGAGCGCCATTTGACTTTTCAATGCAAAATTGACTGGAATTGAGATGGGATGCCATGTTGCGTTTGGAGAGCCACTGATGTGCCTAAACATTGAAACCCCCCCACAAGTGACACCATTTTGGAAAGTAGACCCCCTAAGGAACTCATCTAGATGTGTTGTGAGAGCTTTGAACCCCCAAGTGTTTCACTACAGTTTATAACGCAGAGCCATGAAAACAAAAATTATTTTTTTTCCCCACAAAAATTATTTTTTAGCCCCCAATTTTGTATTTTCCCAAGGGTAACAGAAGAAATTGGACCACAAACTTTGTTGTCCAATTTGTCCTGAGTACGCTGATACCCTATATGTGGGGGGAACCACCGTTTGGGAGCATTGGGAGAGCTCGGAAGGGAAGGAGCGCCATTTGGAATGCAGACTTAGATGGAATGGTCTGCAGGCGTCACGTTGCATTTGCAGAGACCCCTAATGTACCTAAACCGTAGAAACACCCCACAAGTGACCCCATATTGGAAACCAGACCCCCCCCAAGGAACTTATCTAGATGTGTTGTGAGAACTTTGAACCCCCAAGTGTTTCAGTACAGTTTATATTGCAGAGCCGTGAAAATAAAGAATCCTTTTTTTTCCCACAAAAACTATTTTTTAGCCCCCAGTTTTGCATTTTTCCAAGGGAAACAGTGTAAATTGAACCCCAAAAGCTGTTGTCCAATTTGTCCTGAGTACGATGATACCCAATATTTTGGGGGGGACCACCGTTTGGGTGCATGGCAGAGCTCGGAAGGGAAGGAGCGCCATTTGGAATGCAGACTTAGATGGATTGGTCTGCAGGCGTCACGTTGCATTTGCGGAGCCCCTAATGTACCTAAACCATATTAACGCCCCACAAGTGACCCCATATTGGAAACTAGACCCCCCCAAGGAACTTATCTAGATGTGTTGTGAGAACTTTGAACCCCCAAGTGTTTCACTACAGTTTATAACGCAGAGCCGTGAAAATAAAAAATCCTTTTTTTTCCACAAAAACTATTATTTTGCCCCCAGTTTTGTATTTTTCCAAGGGAAAAAGTGTAAATTGAACCCCAAAAGTTGTTGTGCAATTTGTCCTGAGTACGATGATACCCAATATGTGGGGGGGAACCACCGTTTGGGTGCATGGCAGAGCTCAGAAGGGAAGGAGCGCCATATGGAATGCAGACTTAGATGGAATGGTCTGCAGGCATCATGTTGCATTTGCAGAGCCCCTGATGTAACTAAACAGTAGAAACCCCCCACAAGTGACCCCATATTGGAAACTAGACCCCCAAAGGAACTTATCTAGATGTGTTGTGAGAACTTTGAACCCCCAACTGTTTCACTACAGTTTATAACGCAGAGCCGTGAAAATAAAAAATATTTTTTTTACACAAAAATTATATTTTTTAGCCCCCAGATTTGTATTTTCCCAAGGGTAACAGGAGAAATTGGACCACAAAAGTTGTTGTCCAATGTGTCCTGAGTACGCTGATACCCCATATGTTGGGGTAAACCCCTGTTTGTGCGCACGGGAGAGCTCGGAAGGGAAGGAACACTGTTTTACTTTTTCAACGCAGAATTGGCTGGAATTGAGATTGAACGCAATGTCGCATTTGGAGAGCCCCTGATGTGCCTAAACAGTGGAAACCCCCAATTCTAACTGAAACCCTAATCCAAACACACCCCTAACCCTAATCTCAACTGTAACCCTAACCACACCCCTAACCCTGACACACCCCTAACCCTAATCCCAACCCTATTCCCAACCGTAAATGTAATCCAAACCCTAACATTAACTTTAGCCCCAACCCTATCTTTAGCCCCAACCCTAATTTTACCCCAACCCTAACCCTAACTGTAGCCCTAACCCTAGCCCAAACCCTAACCCTAGCCCTAACCCTCACTCTAACCCTAGCCCTAACCCTAGCCCTAACCCAAACCCTAGCCCTAACCCTAACTGTAACCCTAACCCTAACCCTAGCCCTAGCCCTAACCCTAACCCTAGCCCTAACCCTAGCCCTAACCCTAGCGGGAAAATGGAAATAAATACATTTTTTTAATTTTTTTAGTTTTTCGTAACTTAGGGGGTGTTGAAGGGGGGTTTGATTTACTATTTATAGCGCGTTTTCTAGCGGATTTTTGATTGGCAGCCGTCACACACTAAAAGACGCTTTTTATTACAAAAAATGTTTTTTGCGTTACCACATTTTGAGAGCTATAATTTTTCCATATTTTGGTCCACAGAGACATGTGAGGTCTTGTTTTTTGCGGGACGAGTTGCCGTTTTTATTGGTAACATTTTCGGGCATGTGACATTTTTTGATCGCTTTTTATTCCGATTTTTGTGAGGCAGAATGACCAAAAACCAGCTATTCATGAATTTCTTTTTGGGGGGGCATTTATACCATTCCGCCTTTGGTAAAATGGATAAAGCAGTTTTATTCTTCGGGTCAGTACGATTACAGCGATACCTCATTTATATCATTTTTTAATGTTTTGGCGCTTTTATACGATAAAAACTATTTTATAAAAAAAATAATTATTTTTGCTTCGCTTTATTCTGAGGACTATAACTTTTTTATTTTTTCACTGATGGTGCTGTATGGCGGCTCGTTTTTTTGCGGGACAAGATGATGTTTTCAGCGGTACCATGGTTATTTATTTCCATCTTTTTGATCGCATGTTATTCCACTTTTTGTTCGGCGGTATGATAATAAAGAATTGTTTTTTGCCTCGTTTTTTTTTTTTTTCCCGGTGTTCACTGAAGGGGTTAACTAGTGGGACAGTTTTATAGGGCGGGTCGTTACGGATGCGGTGATACTAAATATGTGTACTTTTATTGTTTTTTTTTTATTTAGCTAAAGGAATGTATTATTATTATGTATTATTATTTATTTAGGAATTTTTTTTTTTTTTTACACACGTTAATTTTTTTTTTTTTTTTTACATTTTTACTTTGCCCCGGGGGTGGGGCATCACAGTAAAGTGACAGATCGCCGATCTGACACTTTGCTGTGCACTGTGTCAGATCGGCGATCTGACGTGCACAGCAGGGAGGCTTCCCGGCGCCTGCTCTGAGCAGGCACTGTGACGTCACCTCCCTGCAGGACCCGGATGCAGCCCTGCGGCCATTTTGGATCCAGGGCCTGCAAGGAGGAGACACTCGGTACAAGGTGAGCACATCTCAGGGAAGCCCGCAGGGAACCCTCTCCCTGCGCGATGCTTCCCTGTACCCCCGGTACACTGCGATCATGTTTGTTCGCAGTGTGCCGAGGGTTAATGTGCCGGGGGCGGTCCGTGACCGCTCCTGGCACATAGTGCCGGATTTCAGCTGCGATAGTCAGCTGACACCCGGCCGCGATCGGCCACGCTCCCCCCGTGAGCATGGCAGATCGCACTGGACGTACTATTCCATTCTTGGGAATTAGGGCCCACCCCACATGGACGGAATAGTACGTCCAAAGACAGAAAGGGGTTAAATGAGAAGGTGTGTCCAAACTTTTGGTCTATAATATATATATATATATATATATATATATATATATATATATATATATATATATATATATATATATATATATATATATATATATATACACCGGTATATAAATCTGAAAAAAACAGGCAGCACTCCAAAAATCAAAATGAAAGCCCATGGCTTTACTGATCCATTAGCAGCAACCTTTCGGCAGATTTATCTGCATTTCTCCTCTGCCGAAACGTTGCTGCTAATGGATCAGTAAAGCCATGGGTTTTCATTTTGATTTTTGGAGTGCTGCCTGTTTTTTTCAGATTTTGTACTTTGGAGGTAGGTTCGTGCATCACCTTTACAGATGATATTGCACCAGTTTTTTTTGGTAGTGCTGCTAAATTTTCTTTAAATAAATATATATATATAAATATATATATATATATATATATATATATATATATATATATATATATATATATATATTTGTTGTTTCCAGCAAGGCAATACAGCCCAAGGTAGTGAAAAATGTTTGCCTGTCTACAGTATGTTCACAACTGTATTGCCCAAACGTTATGTTATGTAAACTTAACGGAACATGTTTTTCTATCTGACCTATGGTTGACATACAAGCATGTGATCAGTCTCTACTACTTCTAGTCTGTGTCTTTGATTTTAGTGATGAATGTCACAATGAATGTTTTGCCTTGAAATATTATCAAGTCATTTTCTTATCTCTTCGAGCAGCAATGTGTGTACATAAAATACCAATCTTGTTTTTCACGTTTCTTTATGGTTTCAGAAGTATAGTAAACAGACAAGTGTTACATTTGTAAAGTGAAGGTAATGTTCTAACTCTGAAATATGTTCAGTATTTCAAAAACATAACTCATTTCTTTTTTATGTGAAAAAAGGTCATTTTTCTCACATATTTAATGACAAAATTAGAATTTGTTATTTTCATTAAATCTGTGAAATACTTAGTATAATCTGATTCATATGAATGATAAAAACAAAACCTTAAACCCTTTCGCACCAGAACCTGTTTTCGCCTTCGTGATAGGTCCAATTATTACCATTCTGACCACTGTCACTTTATGAGGTAATAACTCTGGAACGCTTCAACAGATCCCTCTGATACTAAGAATGTTTTTTCGGGGCACATTGTACTTTACGATAGTGGTAAAATTTGTTTGATATAACCTGCGCTTATTTCTGATAATATCAGAAATTTGGCAAAAATTTTAACAATTTTGCAATTTTCAAACTTTAAAATTTTATGCCCTTAAACCAGAGTTATGTGACACAAAATAGTTCCTATAAAAACATTTCCCACATGTCTACTTTATATCAGCACAATTTTTAAAACATTATTTTTTTTCTTACGAAGTTAGAAGAGTTAAAAGTTGATCAGCAAATTCTCATTTCTCCATAAAATTAACAAAACCATTTTTTCTGTAGACCACATCATATTTTAAGTGACTTTGAGGGTCCTATAAGACAGAGAATACCCAAAAGTGATACCATACTAAAAACGTCACCCCTCAAGGTGCTCAAAACCACATTAAAGAACTTTATTAACTCTTCAGGAGCTTCACTGGAATTAATGGAATGTGGAAGGAAAAAATGAACATTTAAATTTTTCCACAAAAATGTTAGTTTAGCCCCAAATTTTTCAATTACGCAAGGGGAACAGAAGAAAATTCTCCATAAATATTCTTGGGCGATATCTCCAGAGTATGCCAATACCCCCAATGTGGTGGAAAACTATTGTTTGGGCAAGTGGCAGGGCTCAGAAGGAAAGGAGCACCATTTGAATTGAGAAATGCGATATTGGCTGGAATCGATAGCGAGTGCCATGTCGTGTTTGGAAGGCCCCTGATGTGGCTAAACAGTGGAAACTCACATAAATTACCCCGTTTTGGAAACTAGACCCCTCAAGGACTTTATCTACATGTGTGATGAGCACCTTGAAGACTCAGGGGATTCACAGAATTTTATAATGTTGAGCCATGAAAATTATAAAGCACATTTTTCCCACAAAAATGTTATTTTAGCCTTAAATTTTTTTATTTTTAGAGGGATAGCAAGAAAAATTGAACCCAAAATGTGTTGTACAATTTCTCCTGAGTACGCCGATACCAAATTTGTGGAGGAAAACTACTGTTTAGGCGCATGGCAGGGTTCGAAAGAGAAGGAACGCCATTTGACTTTTGGAATTCAAAATTGTCTGGAATCAAAAGCGGACGCCGTGTCGTGTTTAAAGAGCACCTGGGATGCATAAAGAGTGGAAACCCACACAAATGACCCGATTTTGGACACTAGACCCCTCAAGGACTTTATATACATGTATGGTGAGCCCTTTGAACCCTCAGGTCCTTCACAGAATTTTATGATGTTGAACCTTCAAAATTAAAAAAACACAAAAAAAATTATTTTCACAAGGGAGGAGAAAATGAATGCCAAAATTTGTTGTGCAATTTTTCCAGAATACCCCATATTTGTTGGAAAACAACTACTTGTGCGCATGGCAGGGCCGGAAAGGGAATGAGTGCTATTTTGGCTGGAATAGGTTGCGGATACCATGTCACATTTGAAGAGCCTCTGACATGCCAAAACAGCAGAATCTCCCTCAAGTAATCACATTTTGTAAACTATACTTCTCAATGAATTCATCTAGGGGAGTAGTATTTTTAACTCTCAGGCGATTCACAAACTTGCACAACATTGAAGCATTACGATTTTTTTCCACTAAAATGTTGCTTTGACCCCAAGTTTGCAATTTTCAAAATGGGTAATAGGAGAAAACAAACCATAGTTTGTTACGCAATTTCTCCTGAGTACATCAATAACCCATAAGTGGTAAAAAACTACTCTTGAGGCACAGTGCAAAGCTCAGAAGGGAAGGAGTGCCATATTACAGTGCATATTTTGCTGCACTGGTTTGAAAGTGCCATCTCACATTGGCAGAGCCCCTGGGGTTCCACAACAACAGAAACCAACATAAGTGACCCCATTTTCCAAACTACACTTGTCAAATAATTCCTCTAGGGGTGCAGTGATCTTATTGATGCCACAGGCGTATCCACGAATTTTATACTATTGGGCAGTGACAAAAAAATAATTACATTTTTACTACAAAAAAATTAATTTAGCCCCAGATTTTGCATTTTCACATGGGGGAAATGGGGAAAAATTGAGCCAAAATGTGTCCCACAATTTCTTCTGAGTGTGGGAATACCCCATATGTGGCTGTACAGTACTGCTTAGCCACCCAGCAAGACTCAGGAGGGAAGCAACGCTATTTTGCTCTTGGAGAACAAATTATTGAAGAATAGTTTGAGGACTCCATATACAAAGCCCCTAAATGCCAGAAGAGCAGAATTCCCCCTCAAATGACCCCATTTTGGAAATTACACACCTCTGTGCATTTATCTACAGGTGTGGTGACAATTTGATTCCATTAGTGTTTTACAGAAACAAGCAGCAGTAGATGTTGCTGAGTGAAAATTGCAAACTGCTGTTGTAGTGACCAGTACGTTGTAGTGACCAGTACATTGCACTGACCAGTATATTATGCCCAGCTGATGCTTCTGGAGACATGCAACTGTAAATGAGGCAAGCTCTCATAGCTACAAAAATGTGGTTTAGGCACACTGTGGGGCTCAGAAGGGATGGGGACATTTGGAAGCGCAGTATTTGTTGGATTTCTTCTGGGGGGCAAGGAGCTGTAGCGCTTTTACAGAGCCTTTGTACTACCAGTAACGTGGAATTCCCTATTTTTCCAATAACAGATGATAGACGAGAGACGAGAGTGGGGCCTTTTTTGGTGAACTGAGATGAAGCTTTTATTGGGAACATTTTACATAACATTTGAAATCACATTTATCCTGCGCTCTACACTGAGCACGTACTTTGGAACTTCCATCTCAATCTTTGAGTGACGTTGTTAGGTGTCAAGTTCCCGCCGGGAATCTCAAACCATGTCCACTGCAGTCTCCCATTCTTCTCCAGCCACAGTAGAACCTGCTCAGTGGAGACATCGGTCCCAGCGTCCGGCTCAAGCTAATAGTGTGCAACTGGTTACTGCTGCCTTTCCAGGCTCTGCCTTTGTAGCCAGTACTGATCAGCAGTGAGCAGGCCTTTCTGGGACTAAGTGCCGCTTTTCTCATACTGAGCATGCCCATGGGACGACCTCCCATTTTCACATGTTCTGGTCCTGTTGCGGCTCCTGTTGGACCATTTGGAAGGTCCCGTGTGCTACTGCTATAAAAGATTTGCACGGCCGCTTGGCCATGCACTAGTGTAAACTTGCTAACGTGTGTATAGATGAATGTCTGTCGATGGATGAAAGCTCCGAATCATTCCCATCCCTAGTGATGATGACTGCTTGCGAATGGTGGAAGCTACCTAGCGCCCAACAGTGCTAACCTGCACACTCAGCACACGTTACAGCGTCTCTTTGCAGTGCCTGTCAGTGCGGCGCTGTACGCACTCTTGTGCGGTTAATTATTATATTGTTTCTTCTCTGACACCACAGCAGCGGTGTCGAGTGTAGGAAGTCTAGAGGAACTCTTCCCGAGTCTAGGGACAGGCTTCTGTGACTCTAGCTTACACTCTCTGCGCGGTATCGCGTCTCTGTGAATTAAGAGCGTTCGCTTCCTTCTTACCGGGTGAAGTTAACCCATGTGAGTATTTTCTCTATACCCCCATGTAGTCCGCCATTACCGAGCAGCAGGTGTCATCTCTGCACGGTGGACCCCGGACTGCGAACGCACCTCATATTCTCTATTATTGTTATTTGGTGCGTTCTGCCAGTCCTAACAGACGTCATTCAGATTTTTATAGTCTTTTCCTATTCAAATGTGTATGGGGTGATCTGTAGTACCCCAGAGCAGCTATAAAACAGTATGAAGGAGCTGTGGTGTTCCAATCTGTACACTGGTTATATCTTTCTGGAAGATACAAAAATACCCCCATAGAAAGCATTTTTATTTAAATCAATAATTCTTTATTTCAACACAAGTATAACAAAATGGAATATAAAAACAATTAAAAAGAGCCATACTGCAGAATATTTATTCCCATTTAATAACTTGACCTTATTGGGCTATTATTTAAATAGGAGATGATCTGTACTACTTGGGAATGGCCATTAAGCAATTTAAGGAGCTGAGCTGTTCTCAGTATAATAATGCAGACACATAAATTCAACCACATTAAGCCTATTTAAAATCATCTGGACCTGACAGTTAAACATACTGCATACTGCTTAAAGGGGTTATGCAGGACTAAATCATTTTTTTTTTACTATGAGCAAAAAACTAGCAGGTAGGTAGCTGCTAACAGCTGCTCCACGTCAACAGAACAGCTCTTCTTTTCTGGGCTGCTCTATCCACAGAGCGTGACTGCCGACGTCATATTGATTGACAGCTGGATTCCCACAGTTTTGCAGCAAGTTGCTGGCTGTCAATCAGCATAACAAGAGCAATCACATCCCATCGGAAGAGCAGCAGGAAACTGTCCATGTGAAGTCAAAGGGAGCTGCAGAATTGCTGGCAGATGTCATTGACTGCTCTGTGCCGGAAATGAGCTGTGCTGGGCAGAACAGACAGGCACACTATAAAAAAAATAATATAGTTCTGGATAACCCCTTAAATTCGAATATTTCAAGTATTGAGTCTCAAAATAGATACTAAGAGTTGCATGAGCTCCGCTGCAACTACATTGACCAGTGATGGCCCTTAAAGATTCTAAATAGTAGCATATGCAAAGTGGCACAGAAAAGTCATAATATATTCAAACATTATCTGATCAGAACCAAAAGCCACCAAAAAGATAGACACAGAAACATGGTGCATAGATAGAGATTGATACATATAATGCATACAGTTAGGTCCAGAAATATTTGAACAATGACAAATCTTTGTGACTGGAGCTCTGCGTGCCAATATTTTGGATTTAAAATGAAATAACTGAGATGCAATTGAACTGTGGACTTTCAGCACTTTCATCAAAGTTTTTATCCTCTTAATATGTAGCAGTCATCATATTATACAGCACTGTGTACTTACAATTGCTCATTTTGCCTTTCTACCGAGCTAAATCTTCTGTTATCTGCTCTATGTAGAAACAGGAAGTCTCTTGTCACTGCATTTATCATTCCCCTTTTCAGGGGTCCCCCCTCCTGCCAGGGACTTTTGCCGTGACTTATGAGTCATAAAGGGAAAATTGGCTGTTTCTACATAGAGATTAGAAAGTTTCAGCTACTCAGTTTTTAATCATGTGATATCATAGTACTAATGGAAAAGTGAAGCATTAGTCGGGTAGAGAAGTAAAATGAGCAATTGTAAGTACACAGCCCTATATAACATGATGGCTGCAATATATTAATAGGATATAAAGTTTGATAGAAATGCTTCTTTAATTAAAGGGGTTGAATAAAAATATCTAATCAAACCCTTAGAAATTGCAACCATTTTTCTACAATGACTTCTCATTCCAGAGGCTGAAAACTAATGTTATAAATTAACTTGAAATAAAATGTAATTTTTTAATACTTTGTAGAGAATTGTTTGCTTTGAATAACTTATGGGGTGCTTTAGCAGTATGTTTTGAGTCACTGTCCATCTGTACTGTGAAGCGCCATCCCATCAACCTTGCTTCATTTGGTTGAATCGGAGAAGAAAGTATCGCCCTGTACACTTCAGAATTCATCCAACTGCTTCTGTCTTCAGTCACATCAGCAATAAACACTGGTGACCAAGGGCCATTGTAAGTCATGCATGCCCATGCCATCACACTGCCTCCATTATGTTCTACAGAGGATGTGATGTGCTTTGGTTCATTACCATTAGCTGTCCCAGGCCTACTCCATACTTTCTTCTTCCATTTGTTCTGGTACAGGTTGATCTTAGTTTCAGGGGTCTAAAGAATGATTTTCTAGAACTGGGCTGGCTGTTGTGAATTAGACTTTTTTGGCTCACTCTTGTGGTCACTAGTGATATGACTCTGGGATTGTCTTTCTTC